>NW_019174257.1:2993354-3314715 GCF_002260705.1 Seriola dumerili | reverse complement strand
ATGACGTTTTCATGACTTTTTATGCCTTACTATACTATGACGTTTTTATGACTTTTTATGCCTTACTATACTATGACTTTTTATGCCTTACTATCCTATGACGTTTTTTATGACTTTTTATGCCTTACTATACTATGACTTTTTATGCTTTACTATACCTTGACTTTTTATGCCTTACTATACTATGATGTTTTTATAACTTTTTATGCCTTACTATACTATGATGTTTTTATGACTTTTTATGCCTCACTATACTATGTCGTTTTTATGACTTTTTATGCCTAACTATACTATGACTCTCTATGCCTTACTATACTATGACGTTTTTATGACTTTTTATGCCTTACTATACTATGTCGATTTCATGACATTTTATGCCTTACTATACTATTTCGTTTTTATGACTTTTTATGCATTACTATACTGTGACGTTTTTATGACTTTTTATGCCTTACTATTCAATGATTTTTTATGCTTTACTATACTATGACTTTTTATGCCTTACTATACTATAACTTTTTGTACCTTACTATACTATGTCGTTTTTATGACTTTTTATGCCTTGTTATACTAAGTCGTTTTTATGACTTTTTATGCCTTACTTTACAATGACGTTTTTATGCCTTACTGAACTACGTCGATTTTATGACTTTTTATGCCTTACTATTCAATGATTTTTTATGCTTTACTATCCTATGACTTTTTATGCCTTACTTTACAATGACGTTTTTATGCCTTACTATCCTATGACTTTTTATGCCTTACTTTACAATGACGTTTTTATGCCTTACTATCCTATGACTTTTTATGCCTTACTTTACAATGACGTTTTTATGCCTTACTATCCTATGACTTTTTATGCCTTACTTTACAATGACGTTTTTATGCCTTACTATCCTATGACTTTTTATGCCTTACTTTACAATGACGTTTTTATGCCTTACTATCCTATGACTTTTTATGCCTTACTTTACAATGACGTTTTTATGCCTTACTATCCTATGACTTTTTATGCCTTACTTTACAATGACGTTTTTATGCCTTACTATCCTATGACTTTTTATGCCTTACTATACTATGACGTTTTTATGACATTTTATGCCTCACTATAGTATGAATTTTTATACCTCACTAAAGTATGTCGTTTTTATGACTTTTTATACCTTACTAAAGTATGTCGTTTTTATACCTTACTATACTATGACTTTTTATGCCTTACTAAACTATGACTTTTTATGCCTTACTAAACTATGACTTTTTATGCCTTACTAAACTATGACTTTTTATGCCTTACTAAACTATGACTTTTTATGCCTTACTAAACTATGACTTTTTATGCCTTACTAAACTATGACTTTTTATGCCTTACTAAACTATGACTTTTTATGCCTTACTAAACTATGACTTTTTATGCCTTACTAAACTATGACTTTTTATGCCTTACTAAACTATGACTTTTTATGCCTTACTAAACTATGACTTTTTATGCCTTACTAAACTATGACTTTTTATGCCTTACTAAACTATGACTTTTTATGCCTTACTAAACTATGACTTTTTATGCCTTACTAAACTATGACTTTTTATGCCTTACTAAACTATGACTTTTTATGCCTTACTAAACTATGACTTTTTATGCCTTACTAAACTATGACTTTTTATGCCTTACTAAACTATGACTTTTTATGCCTTACTAAACTATGACTTTTTATGCCTTACTAAACTATGACTTTTTATGCCTTACTAAACTATGACTTTTTATGCCTTACTAAACTATGACTTTTTATGCCTTACTAAACTATGACTTTTTATGCCTTACTAAACTATGACTTTTTATGCCTTACTAAACTATGACTTTTTATGCCTTACTAAACTATGACTTTTTATGCCTTACTAAACTATGACTTTTTATGCCTTACTAAACTATGACTTTTTATGCCTTACTAAACTATGACTTTTTATGCCTTACTAAACTATGACTTTTTATGCCTTACTAAACTATGACTTTTTATGCCTTACTAAACTATGACTTTTTATGCCTTACTAAACTATGACTTTTTATGCCTTACTAAACTATGACTTTTTATGCCTTACTAAACTATGACTTTTTATGCCTTACTAAACTATGACTTTTTATGCCTTACTAAACTATGACTTTTTATGCCTTACTAAACTATGACTTTTTATGCCTTACTAAACTATGACTTTTTATGCCTTACTAAACTATGACTTTTTATGCCTTACTAAACTATGACTTTTTATGCCTTACTAAACTATGACTTTTTATGCCTTACTAAACTATGACTTTTTATGCCTTACTAAACTATGACTTTTTATGCCTTACTAAACTATGACTTTTTATGCCTTACTAAACTATGACTTTTTATGCCTTACTAAACTATGACTTTTTATGCCTTACTAAACTATGACTTTTTATGCCTTACTAAACTATGACTTTTTATGCCTTACTAAACTATGACTTTTTATGCCTTACTAAACTATGACTTTTTATGCCTTACTAAACTATGACTTTTTATGCCTTACTAAACTATGACTTTTTATGCCTTACTAAACTATGACTTTTTATGCCTTACTAAACTATGACTTTTTATGCCTTACTAAACTATGACTTTTTATGCCTTACTAAACTATGACTTTTTATGCCTTACTAAACTATGACTTTTTATGCCTTACTAAACTATGACTTTTTATGCCTTACTAAACTATGACTTTTTATGCCTTACTAAACTATGACTTTTTATGCCTTACTAAACTATGACTTTTTATGCCTTACTAAACTATGACTTTTTATGCCTTACTATACTATGACGTTTTTATGACATTTTATGCCTCACTATAGTATGAATTTTTATACCTTACTAAAGTATGTCGTTTTTATGACTTTTTATGCCTTACTATACTATGGCTTTTTATGCCTTACTGTACTATGTTGTTTTTATGACTTTTTATGCCTTACTATACTATGACTTTTTATGCCTTGTTATACTATGTCGTTTTCATAATTTTTTATGCCTTACTATACTATGACTTTTTATGCCTTACTATATACTATGTCGATTTTATGACTTTTTATGCCCTAGTACACTATTTCGTTTTTATGACTTTTTATGCCTTACTATATACTATGTCGATTTTATGACTTTTTATGCCCTAGTACACTATTGCGTTTTTATGACTTTTTATGCCTTACTATACTATGACGTTTTTATGACTTTTCATGCCTTCCTGTACTATGACGTTTTTATGACATTTTATGCCTCACTATAGTATGACTTTTTATACCCTACTAAAGTATGTAGTTTTTATGACTTTTTATGCTTTACTATACTAAGAATTTTTATACCTTACTATACTATGACTTTTTATACCTTACTATACTATTACTTTTTATGCCTTACTATACTATGTCATTTTTATGACTTTTTATGCCTTACTATACTATGTCGTTTTTATGACTTTTTATACCTTACTATACTTTGACGTTTTCATACCTTACTATAGTATGACTTTTTATGCCTTACTATACTATTACGTTTTTCATGCCTTGCTATACCGAGTTTTCTTTGACATTTCTATGCCTTACTATACTATGATATTTTATGACTTATTATACTGTGAAATTGTTATGCCTTAATATACTATGACATTTTTATGCCTTGTTATACTATGACTTTTTGACGCTTGTATGCCTTACTATACTATCATGTTTTTATGCCTTACTATGACTTTTTCATGCATTGCTGTACTATGACTTTTTTGACGCTTCTATGCCTTTCCATAACACGAAATTTTATGAATTTCTACACTGTGACACTTTTATGCCTTATTATAGTGTGACGTTTTATGACTTTCTCTATTATGACGTTTTTATGCCTTATTATACTATGACATTTTTGACGCTTCTATGCCTTGCTTTGCTATGACTTTTTGACGTTTATGCGAAGACAGTTTTAATGCTTTTATGCCTTTTTATAATATGAGATTTTTACGCATTACTATACTTTGACGCTTTTTGACGTCATTGTATAGTTAGGCATTAAAACGTCCAGTAGTACAGTAAGGTATAAAAACGTCAAAAACATCACAGTATAGTAAGGCATAAAAACGTCATAGTATGGAAAGGCATAAAAAAAGTCATAGTATGCCATAGTAAGGCATAAAAACTTCGTAGTATAGTAAGTCATAAAAAGACAGTTATAGGGCTTAAACCAAGGAAAATATCTGTCTGAAATGTGTTCGGGAGGTAGTCGTAGGCTACAAGCCAGATGGATCACTGTTGTTGCGCATATCGCGACCCGTTTTAGAAAGACAAGAACACCAAATCTAATTGTTTCTAAATGTGAATCCCCACGTTAACTTTAAATGACCAAATTAAAGAAAAATGCATTATCTACGCACCCATTCTTCAGTCGGAAACCATAGTCTGGTAATAGTATCCAATTCCAAGCACAACTTTCAAAGACATAAAAAACAGCCTATCCAATACGCATATCTTTTATACTTTTCAATGCTTGTTCCTCTGTTGGTCTCCAACCAGCGTATACGGCTATAGGCCAACTGTTGTCAAATGGTTGCTGGATTAGTCCAAAAGATTGCGACGTTGATATGAAAACAAAACGAATAGCCAATTAATTGCAGGGACTTTTCAAAGTAGCACAGTCGTGTTTATTATTGCGCTAACACAAGGGGTAAACAACGCTTTTTATTAATCAAGTAGGTCTACTTGATTAATTCAAAATATAGGGTTCCTTATATATAATCTTGCATTTTTGTGTTGCGTAGCAAGAAGATAGAAATATAATTGACCATTTTCGAATCTAAAACGACCCCGGCCCCACGCCAGAATTCCGGTAGTGTGCCGGAGAACATACAGCCATGAGGATGTGAAAAAACATGGAGTCCAAATTAAGTTGGATATGTGGAATTTTTATTTTAGTACATTTTATATGAAAATAGTGTAGCAGACTTATACAACAGTATTTGCTGTACAACGGACATGTAGATGATGAATAGTTTCTGACAGAAAACATGTAAAATTCAAGCAGCTGAAGTCAAGGAGCATGAAGTAAAATGTAGGTTAAAGCATTATGTCGGTGAGGAGGCGCACTTCCATTAGCTGCACTAGCCACAATTGAAGAATGCGATGTTAAAAAATTAAATAAATGTACTGTATTTGGTTATCATGATACTGATTATGGATATAAATAATCACATTGTTCTATTAATGTGGATGTTGAACAACGCTTTGAGCCACCGGCCACCAAGCATAATATCCTCTGAAACACCTGTATGTTTCCACTTCATTAAGAGCTCATGGACCATAGCAGCAGCTATAAAGACTCATTAAACTTCTCCAGAGAACACCTCCAGGCCTTTAACAGAATTAACTTTTCCTAAAAACATTGGTGCTTGTGCTTTTTCACATGGTGGAAATGATTGTTGGTTCCACACATCTGAAGGAAGTTCATAAAGTTCATCAGATAGTGTAGTCCCAGAAGTGGGATGAGGAAAAAAAGACAGGAGAATTAAGAGATTCATTTTTTCCTTTAAAACAACACAAGTATGTACAAAAATAGCAACTGCCACCATGTTACAAACCAATAACTCTCGAATTACTCTTGATACTACATTAAAAAATGTCCACAACTCTTCCTCTTGTAGAGGACATCTTAAACTCATCTGCACAAATAAAAAGAAAATGTAAGATAAAAGACAAAAGCAATAAGTCATAAAACATGTATTTACATACTGTGCAGGGGAAAAGCCTGGTTCCTGTTATGTGTAAAAATGGCATGAATGTCATAGTCATTCATTCCCTAACATCTATTTTCTGTACAATCATCTTCTTTCAGCAGGATTGTACAGTTTGTTACATAGTTTACAAAGGTGAAGTAAGAAACAAAAGGCTTGGACATCATAACTTACACTCGCTGCCACTTGAACAAACAAAGAGAAAACTTTGTGGTACCATAAAAATCTGCAGCATTTTTTAGCGTTGCCTTGGTGAATTTGTAATATTTCAAATGCAGGGTCGAGTATCACAAAATGAGTGTATATGTAGAGTCACTGTTGTGGACCTAAATAGAGCCCAAAATTTCAGTGATGCTACTCCATGCCCATGAAAATCATTCTCTCTCTCACACACACACACACACTCATACAAACACATACACACACAATTTTATTATGTGCAGAGTTAAAGTGGAATTCAACAAAAAAAATATTTTTAGTTTTTTTAACCTACAAAAGTAACAGCTTAACATTTTCCAAAACTGATTTTCAGTTTTGTGAATTTTAAATGACAAGAGTTAAGTTCATCTTTGGGAACATTTCTAAATTTGATAATGTTCAAGAAGTGAGTGTAAACACCTGTAATTTTATTCTCCAGCACACCTGTCTAAGAGATGTGCATTGGATTATATACACAATACAGTCATGTTTTATTGACCTTATATCTCATATATAATATCACAAAACTAAAATGACTTTGCACCTTGAGATTTTTTTAAAAGTCTACTTAAGTAGGAAAAGAACCTAAAAACGAATTTTTAGTGGAATTCCTCCCTAACATCTCACACAGTAATATCAGTGCTTTACTACAGGTCAGTTAAACACAGTCCCTTTAAAAACATAACTTACATACTTAAATACATAGCATCAGCTGAACAGGTTGTCTTTTAATGTCTCCTACTCACACCCCGTATCCAGAAAACTCACCTGCTCTGCTGTCACTCACTTTAACTTCAATGCCCTTTCACTGATGAGACATTCACACTCATCAGATATCGACGTCTCTGCCACATTGGGCCTCAACCAGGTCTGACGATGCTATTTTTGTCATGTTTATCTCTGGTCGTTTTGTTGCTGTCTGTTGTCAGGGTCTGGATGGGTGATGGAATCCATAAACTCTCAAGAAGCGTTTACTGCTCTTCTTCCCCCTCCGTTTTTCCTTTTTTATTTCAAAAAGAATGTTTTGTAGTATAAAGTTGCCTTGTTGTAGATTTATATCCAGCTCCAGAGGTTAAAGATCAGGGAAGCGACTAGGGTCTTCTTTATAATCATTGGGAATGGTAAAAATGGACTCGTCAAACTCATCGTAGCGAAACTCCTGAAATGTCACCGTGGCTGTGATCGTAGGAAAGACAGGGATGTCTGCAGGGAGGCATGAGCAGAAATAGAAATTATACCTATGACATCTGGTAGATTTCTTTCCATATTCTGAAGGAGTGGGACAAATGATCAACCACAAAAATCCCTTTCAATTATCATGTCTTTCAGTGTGCTAGTCCTACATCAATTTATTTAAGAGTCATACTGTCTAATAACCATGCAGATGCTTCTTTGAATTATGTCAACTTACCGAGTTTGACAGGAAAGCCAGGGGGGAGCTTCATCTGCACAAACTCCCTGAGTTTATTAAAGTGCTTGAAGGGTGCAATCACCTCCAGAACATTTAACAACCTGAGGGGGAATAAAACAAACAAATGGCTTCAGGACATGAATCAACAAACAAATTTATGGCTGAAATCCCAACAAATATAGAGCTAATTTTACTGGTTGTAAATCATAGTTTCGTTGATTTTGACATATTTTGTTAGATTTCTAAGTTTATTTCAGTAGTTTTTCAATAATTTCTACAACAGCATTAACTTGATTTGCTATTTAAAATTATCAACATAATTTTATCAGCTACTATGACCTCCACAGGACAGAGCTATAACACAATGATACAGGATCATTAATTAGAATTTAACAAAAAAAAAACTATGAAGTTATAAAATATAAAGGATATAATGAATCCAAACAACATTTTCTGACATTTTCAGAAATGTTCCTTTTTTACTCACGATTCAATGCCCAGAGGGAAGTCTTGACTCATGGCTATCGTGGCTTTGAAGTTTTTCTTGCTCTCTTTGCAGACCAGCTCTCTTCCTAGATGAGGTGCTCTGAGTGGAGACAGAAACAACCTGTCAGAATATTATCTCATGATGGAGACAGCTCACTGAGAAGAGCTGACAATGGTTACTGTTACTCTGCAGTAGTTGTTAGTAGAAAATAATATAATGTGAATGGAAATTACACAAATGACATCCCAATTATACTACTTGCTATAAAAATGTGATTCTTTTGAAGTCTATATTTCTGTTCTTTTAAAAGAGGAAAATAACAATAATAAGCGTAAAAAGTGAAATCTTCATCTGTTTAGACACCTACTTTCCACTGTCAGCAGTGATGTATTCTTCCCAGGATATGGTGTTGGGTGATGGGGGAGTTAGAGATTGCCTCCTTGCCGGCTAATGAGCAGTGAGAAAAAAATAAGGTCAAAGTCAGATTTCAGACTAAACCACTGCAGGATAGACAGGGAGACAAGATACACCAATGACAGAAAAAACAAAATGCTGTTTGATTAAACTGAGAAAAGTTGGACTTTAAGCTTAACCTGTCTGTGTTATTGAAAGGGGCTGTTGTAAAAATTTGCAAAACTTCTGACCAATTATAATTTTAGTCATTAAGTCATAGTGGCCATAGTCCATTGGAATCTCTTAATATTATTTTAACACTTTATTCTACCAGTCTTTCTTGATACATTCCCAAAGAAAAAAGACATGCACTACACAGGCCACTAGAGGGCTCTGATGGCTCACTAGACCCACAGTGGCCTCAGTTTGGGTCATTCAGCCTGGCACATACTGTAACAGTACAACACACACTAAACATATGCAGAGACAAATGCCAAACACATGATGCCATTTAAACTGGCCTCTAATCTTGTTTTGTAACGTTCTGTGTGTTTTTGCTCTTTGTCTTGTGTGCAGTCATGCTTCATTTGAAGACAGTTCTATAAATACAGCAGAATAAAAATACAACAGTAAGGAAAAGACGCAGTAAAAGACGTCCCCTCAGGCTATAGTCTGTTTCATTGTACAGCTCAAGGTGAACATTTACTGAGCTGAGAACTTAAAATCGCTCTGAGTGAACAATTTTTCTATGTATCCTCTGTTACTGTTTACTTCTTTTTTCCTGTTTGCTTTGAGGCCTAAACACAAAAAGTTGCATTTTGCAGGTTTATGTACATACTAACTACACATCTACATCTGTGGCCTACAGGAAAGGACTCAGGGGATGGAGGACAGACAGACAGACAGACAGACAGGTGGACAGAAAGACAGACAGACAGAACATGTGCGATAAAAACAGTCAACCAAACGATGTAACAATAAAATAATATGGCTCATGATATAATTATCAGCTGGAAAAGATTCAAGAATAAATGTTGTCATAATCTAACATGGACAGACACTCAACATAGCAGCATTAAAGAAGAACTCTCTCCAAAACAAATCAAATAATCTAAGCTTTCTGGGGGAAAATGATCTCATCTTGGCCTCTTTAAATCAACTGTAACTGTGTTCTCCTTCAATCTCAGTTTATTTTAAAACTGGACAATCTTTTCTTGCTGACCCTGAACTGGAACTGGAATGAGCTCCATCGTCTTTCTCCTAAAATTGACTTTCTCCGAAAATGAACTTGCTGTTCTTGCCAACGTTGAGGTTAAAAGAATTGGAATTGCACCAGCTGACCTCTCTTTTGTGAGCCGTGGTTAAATAAGGCAACTAGGGCAGAATAATGTGGAAAAACGTGGTGGATGGCGAGACACCTGACTGTGCCAAGAGTCAGCCGTATGAGGTGTGAATAAAAATGGAGGCAACATCTTTGCCTCCCTTAATTCCCACCTGCACTACAGTCATCACAGAAATGTTTTGGTGTTTTTTTTTTTCCTGCGGCTTTGTTAAGTGCTCGCTCTCACACTGTGTATCAGCTCTGGCGTGTTGTTGTGACGAGGACAGAGTACACACAGGCTGCGGAGGCCTTGATCTGCTGGTATGCTGCTCCCGCCGCTCCATCATTCCATGGCACCAGGGGTTTTAGCCTTCATCCGTGTGATCAATAGTGTCAAGCCCTGTTTGAAAGCCCCCCACGCTTCCCTGTGTCCACAGGCACGGAGCTGACCTGCTCTCCCTCTCTGTGGTAAACACAGCTACGTCACAGCAGCTGCTTATTTTCCTCTCACCCACTTCCATGTATCATTTTCCACCAGCGTAGAAGTGGAAATTATGTCCACATCAACACCAAGGCCTTAAAACACAGCTTTTACTTTAAACATGAATGGGCTCTGATTCAAATTCACATAAATAGACTGAAAAACAACAGAGGACACTGTGATGAGACAAAGCCCAGCACAGAACAAGGGGGAGTCGACAAACAACAAGTGAGCAGTTAAAGGCATCTATTGAGTGTTGAGAGGCTTTGTCTTCACTGTGTGACTGGCTTTATGCTCAGTGTTTAGACAAGGGCTTGCTAAGCAAACTCTGGAACATACTATAGTGAGAGGATGGTGGGTGGGAGAGTCGTCCCTGTGAACAAGGTGCTGCTTTGTAGCTTTCACCACTAGGTGGCAGTGCTGGGATTCAAATCCATGCAAAGTGGATGACGAGGGGAGTAAACTTGTCTCATAACAAAAGTAATTGGAGCAGCTTTTCATGTTGGAAACAAATAAAACATCAAAGACACAACAGCAGGGAGTCAGACAGGAATTTTTCAATAGACCATGCAAAGTTGATTGACAGAGTCTGGCAGGAAGTCCATGCTGTTCTACAGGATTTATCTTTGTACAGATACAGCAGGGAAGTAGTGTGAGGTTTATTTTTTCTGAGACTTATGTCCTACCCCAAGGTTCCAGCGGGACAGGACAGTTTCAGGACTGGACTGGTGGTTACACTGCAGGAGGTATAAGTAAACAGGATGTTTATCGACAGAGGAGATGTGCTCCAACTGGTTCTCATTTTTTGCTATCAAGTTGTTAACAGTGAGTCACACTGTGCTCACCTTCGCTCTACGTGTACAGCTGCACTCTACAGACCCAGCTTTTTTCTTCTATGTTTCATCCTGTGTAAACCTCCAATACTTCTTTTTGATTAATTTCTGTGAAGGCCTGTCAGTTATTGTCCTAACAGAAGGTGACTACAACAATACATGTTTAACCAAGTTTTGCTCATCCGTTATGTCACCTAACCCTAAATGAGAACCTGTAAGAAAATAAACTGGAGGTGATGTGTAAATGAGGTACATTGCAATAAGCGCATCAAACCCATCTCAAACAGAAATATTTGTCAGATGTAGTTTTAATGCAAGTAGGCACATCAAGTGCACCAAGAAGCTTTTGAGGAACTAAACCTACATTCCAACCAGTGGAACCAGAAACTACATATCGTTTCTGTATGATACTTTCACATTTAGAAAGTCACTAGTACTGTCTGTTGGTTCAGGAACTTTTGGGGTGGAGTTTGCAGGGCTGAACGTCACTGATTGGTCAGAGACCCGATGGCAACTGCAATTTGGGCACTGCTTCATTCATAAAACAAGGAAGTACTAGGAGCCACTGGTATTAATATTAGGCTCAAAGACAGACATCTAATGTTGTCTTAATGCTACCAAGGTTAAGGTTAAGGTTAAGTTAAGCTTTGTTGACAGCTTCTAAACTACTTCCCAACATTCTCAAACAGAAAAAATAACCGTAATACTCTCAGATCGTCACTGTGGTGTTCTTGATATATCAGTCTCCTTTCACTTCTCAGCATGTCGCCTTTACAGTCATTACACCCAACCCAAACATAAGTCACAAATCAGTAAATAAAAAAATAGATTCACAGTTCTTGAGATGTGGTGGGAACGCAAACAGTGAATGCACAAAATAGATTTTGACTTTTAATTCCCGAGTTTAGTTCCTCTCGTTTGGTTGTTCCAGCAGCTTTTTCGTCAAAAAGGTTCAAAACCCAATGTGGTCATAATTTCTGCAATAAAATAACTCAGTGATCAGAAATCCTCAGTTCTACGGTGTCCTCATCTGATGTTTACTGTCGTGGAAAGTAACAATTAGAACTTCCTTGAACTACAGATCGTACGCAAAGTCAGCTACATAACAGCATTGTAGGAGTCAGGAAGGGCTGGTTTATGTCAGAACTAGTGTGTAAGATGTGTTGTCTGACCACGTTGGACATCAAAGGTGTTTATCCTGATTTTGAACCGCCGCACTCGAAGGCAGAGTAAAAAGCCAGGTGTAGGGGGGAAGGAGTTTCTGAAGCTATACAACTAACTGACAAGCAGTTCAGGAGTATTAAGCATGCTTACGGATTCAGTGTATTTTTCAAGCATGTCACAGGGAATGTTGGTTTCATTTTATGTCATATACCACACTAGTGGTGGACTGAGGCCGGAAACATGATTATGGCTGTCTCTCTGTTTATTCCATCACCCTTCTGAGATGACGACTGACCATGACTCAGATCTAGAATCAATGCCCGACTTACCTCAAAGTTCTGCTCTATGAGGTTTCCTCCTTTACTCAGGCTCTCCATGATGGCTTTGTTCCTCAAGATGTCCTCCTCGCTCAGATGCTCCCGTCTCTTCCTGGACTCAAGCACCAGGCCGTTCACAGAGTAGAAATCTGCCAAGAAGTTTCCCACGCGCTCCTGGAGATAGAAGAAGCAGTTAGATAAATCCCCCCACTGAGTCACCAATTTCCCTTTTAAACACATGTCAAAGCAACAGGACAGAAAGCAATACCCACATCATTCATTCACTGCCTCCACACCCCCTACCCTGTCTGTGCTGTTTTTAACCCTGAGCCTATCACCTTTGAGTTCCTTCCTGGGGTTATCACTGCTGCTCCTTGGATTTATTTACTCTTTTCCTGCCTGGTGTAGGTGATATAGCACAGGAAATGTCATTAGGAAAGTGGACAAAGTCTATAATACTGAAGAACAGAAATGTAGTTCCTAAACAAAAGTAATACTCTGACAGAGGACGGGGTGAAATAGCACAAAGACACAGAAAAGCAGCATTTACATGTCCAGCAAGTAAAACAACGATAAGAAGTAATTTTCCAAGAAAATGGAGAGAAAATGTAAAAAAAAAAAAAAAAAACAGAGCACAGGAAGATTTAAAAAGTAAGGGTACTGGGTCAAGGCCAGGTTTACTTTGTTTTTACTTTGCTGACCATAAAATATTCTACCACTCTTGGTTTGTCAATTATGTTTTTCAGGTCAGAGAAGTCATACAGAGGTCAACAGTCTGGTTTACTTTTGAGAAAACCAGCTGAAAATATATTGCAATTGATAGGATGTTATACTCAAGTGTACAGGAGATGAAAATATACATCTGTGTACTGACCCCCTGTGTACAGATTGCCCTCCATTTCCTGCCCTTCCCAAAGAATTAATAAAATTCCCAACTCTGTCTGGGACAAGCGACTAAAAACTCTAGAAATTCCACAACCAGATGGAACCCTGTGACCCGGAGCAGCGGTGGTTGAAAAAGCTGTGGCGGCGGGAATAATAATATCATGATATCAATATGTACTGCAACAACTGACACCAACCGTCTTGTCTTCTCTGAACAGCCAGCCAGTCTGTGCCCTGGAGAAAGTGATGGACTTAGTGGAGAGTGTGGCGGAGTAAACATCGCTACTCATCAGGATGTCCACTTCCTCCTCTGTCTCCATCTCCGACTCCTGAAATTACAGGAACACAGGCGTGGACACTCAATATGAGATGTAAGGAAGGGGTGAGGGGTGCCAACAATGAAAACAAGCCATTAGAACAGGCTGGAAAGCCTCACCAAATCATTTACAGACGACATTCATGCTCGCCAGGGGATGGACCTTCTTGATCTAACAGCCCTTACTAGCATCACTATCTGAACAAACCTTTACATTTTTAGCCACACAACTGATAAAGATGTGAGAATAGCAAAATTGGCAGTATGTTGTTCTTTTCAACCAAAGCTTCAGTAACAAGGTCAAGCTAAAACATTTCGATGGGAAACTTAATCTGCAACTAGTTTTAGAATCATTATTATGTTATTTGAAACATTTCCCGCTTACAGCTCCTGAATGTGGGTGTTTCCTGCTTTTCTTTGTCTTATGACAGTGAGACTGTTAGCTGAACAGTCAGAGAAAATATGAAGCAATTTTCTGACATCTTGCAGACAAAATGATAAATCAGGTTAGCAGGTTAGCCGATTGTGAAAATAATTGTCAGTTGCAGCCCTAAATGTGGATTGTAATGACCATTGCAACCTTTAAGGGCCATAAGTGAAGGTTTAGTCTTTCAGTCTTATATCTGTACGTGTCTCACACACCTCGTGGTGTATCCGCTGGTAGACTTTCTGTTCATTGTCCAGCACAACAAAAGACTCAGAGGGGATGGCATTGCCGTTGAAGATGAAGCTGAGGTCACCGCGCTGGCACTTCATGTCTGTGAAGTCTATCAGTGTAGTGTCCAATCTGTACACAATACACAAATGCACGTACAGGTGACAAAAAATAGGGTTTAAAGTGGGAACTTTAGATGAAGGAGAAGGAAGGAGATGGTAGGAAAGGGAAACAGAGGATGACAGCTGGACTGAGTTTACTTTTGACTACATCCAAGCAACCAGCAAACACAGTGTCAAAAAACTGTAAGCTACAAAAAAAACTCTGAAGGATGTCACACCTTGCGCTGAAGGTTATGAGACAATGTGACTGGTAATCGTTGCCACGGGAGACCAACAACACATTTCAAGAATTTTTTTTTTTTTTTGTTGATGTTTTTACGTTGTCAAAGTGGGTAATCCTGGAGTGAAGCATGACAGCAAAAAGAATAATTGATCACTTGTGAAGACCAGAAACAAAGTGGAAGGTGCTATGGGTGAGTACGACAGGCCTGACACACCGTAGCGCTAGAATGTAAATGAACTTGCTGTGACAGTTTTTTTCTTTCACTCTCTCGCTCTCTCTCTCTTCCTGCAACTCCAGGATAATAAGAGGGCATTTTGAATACCAAATTAGACAGCCAGGAGCAGTTTCACAGAATAATGACATGCTCCATCTCACACACAAACCGCACTCAGAGTCACAAACACACACTTTTATGAACTGAATTCATTCTTCAAATAGCTTTAGTTGATATATTATGAAACCCAAACATAGAAGCATCTGTCTATGTGCTCGATAAAGACCTGGCCGTGTTTGTCAAACATAAAACCCCGTAAAAATAGAAAAAAAACTACACCGAACCATGTGTTAATATGTGTGCCATAGCTGCGGCTATGAAACACAACAACATGAATTCCTGCTGATGATTCATTGTTATCTGTGTGTCAGCCTGCGTCAGGGCGTGACGAATTTCTGCTGACGTCCTTTGTAAGTGAGCTCTCAGGCAGCACCTGAGAGTCTACAGAAACTCTCCATCTATGAGGCTCTGATTTAATTTCAACACAGAAGTACAAGATTTGTGCACGGAGGCATCGCCATTCAGCTTCCTAATACTGCCAGAGACTGATTTCACACTCTAGTTAACCAGATGAGGTTGAGGAGAGGAAACAGGAGGTAGAGAGGGAAGACAGAGGAGAAAGGAATGTTGTGTTGTGCGTAAGAAAAGATGACAGATAAATTAGTAATCCTTAAAAGTAACTAAGTGCCTCGATAAAAGGTTTTCTCGAGGAATTGCTGTTTAATTTGATGTAGCTTCCATAAGGTGGTCTTTGTTTACTTTGCCACAAAAGCATAAAATATAATGTTGTAACAAGGCAACTGTAGAAATGGCACTTAAATCATCACATAATTTACATAACTGCATTACATTTGTTGACTTGCCTGATGTTAATTCCCTGCTTGTAGATCTTACATGCATCTGAAGGCAGGATTCTGGAGAGCAAAGGCACTGCAACATGAAAAGATACAGTAAGGACATATGAAACAACTTGGAAGTGACTAAATTTAGAAACCTCACTCAATAATGAAGTCAACCATCCACTTTAAAGCTTCAGTAGCATATAGCACTGTAGACTAGAGGGCTATATAAAGTGTAGTTCTGTAGCTTAATATTTAATAACTCACAGCCTGCCCTCAGGAACTGAAAGCAAGAGACTTCTTTTGCTGTTCCATCATTGCACAAAAATTTTAACAGTCCAGAGTAATTCTATGAAGGACTGCACTGGAAAAAAAAAAAACTGTTAGAAAATCAAGTGGCTCCTCCAACCCAGCAGAGCACCACATGTAGTCTAAACAGGCCTGAAGGCACGAAGCCAGAAATCCCTCTGACGTGAGCACAGATCCACGAGACTGTGTTGGTTTAAACAAAATTCTTCTGTGAACAAAGTATTCATACCCCTTCATCTTTTTAACATTTTGTTATGTTGCAGCCTTTTGCTAAAACTGTTCCCTCATCACCTTCCCTATACCATCCCAGCGGTGAAGCATGGTGCTGGCAGCATCATGCTGTGTGGGTGTTTTTCAGCGCCAGGGACAGGGAGACTGGTCAGGGTTGAGGGAGAGCTGTACGAAGCCAAGTACAGAGAGAGAAAACTGGGTCCAGAGAGCTTGAGACCTCAGACTGGGCCAAAGATTCACCTTCCAACAGGACAATGACCCTAAGCACACAGTCATGACAACGCAGGACTCGCTTAGGGACAACTCTGTGAATGAGTGGCGCAGCCAGAACCCTGACTTAATCATCTCTGGAGAGACCTGAAAATGGTTGTCCACTTATGATCCCCATCTAACCTGACATAGCTTGAGAGAATCTGCAGAGAGGAATGACAGAAACTCTTCAAATCCAGGTGTGCAAAGCTTCTGCATCATCCCCAAGAAGACTTGCGGCTGTAATCGCTGCCAAAGGTGCTTCAACTAAGTCCTGAATAAGGGCTCTGAATACTTTTGTCAATGTTGTATCGCTGTTTTTCCTAAATTTCTAAAATTCTCTTTTGGCTTTTTCATTATGGGGTATTGAGAGGAGATTGATGAGGGAAAAAATTTTTTAAACACTTTTACCATACGGCTGCAACATAACAAAATGTGTAAAAGGTGAAGGGGTCTGAATATTTTCTGAATGCACTGTAAATCTGTAGTTCTCTAACCTACAAATGTCATTTCTAGATGTTTGTCTCTACATCAAAGCTTTTACTTTCTTACAAAATGCCCCCATTACAAATAAACTGTTATGCAACCATTGTACATTTAGTTACTATCATGCGTCTATTACATAATCTTGCCACCTTGTCAATAATTCACAAAGACACATCGAGTACACAGAATTCAGTCCTGGCTCACACTCTGGAATCAGACTTTTGCAGACTAAGCAAATGCTGCTACACCAGTGCCAGTAGATATATTTAATCTACTGTCACACAATACCCACCATCTCTATGATATGTGAGGCCCTGCATTGTATAAAAATGTGTGTACATTCAAGTGCAGCTGGAGAACAAATTCTTCCTCTGTTATTGTCAGATATCACTGGCAGGTCCACATTAGAGGCTGGTATGTCAGTTCAAATACAGCAGGAGGAGTAACTTGACTCCAGCAGTGGATATCCCTCCTAGCACAAGATAAACACTTTGGTTCCATCATATTTTCCTGTCTGTAACAGCCTCTACAGTTGGTGTTTCAGACTACACCCTAACTTAGGACACATGGTTATTTTCCAGAGTGGGTAATGTTTGTTAAACTAATTTGTTTTCTGTCAATCTGTCATGAGACAGTAGAAGGTGGAACTTGACTTACCCCAACTTTGGAAGTCCCAGTGAAGCTCCAAGTAAAAATCACCAAGCTGCAAATGAAGACAGAGAAAACTTAATCACAAGTGAAACTGCATGGGTGGAAAAGGTGGAAACACAAACCTATTCACAATTAAAATGCTGTATATCTAAATGATAACTCTAACTAGTGATATTTGTAGATTTGTCTTACTGTCAACAAATCTCATGAAAAGATCATACAGGAGTAAATAGTATATTTGTTGGGGACTATTTTCAGCAGTGTATTAATCCACATTTAATGCCCTAGTGAGTATGTAAAGCACCAGGAGGGTGTATGTGGAAGTGACTTAAATAATCAGTGCCCATGTTCATGGTAATAAAGGAACATGTCACACAGTGTAACAGTGTGGGTCACTGATGTGTTTTAATAGTTCTGAGCAACAATGGATGTCTATGGCAAAGAGGAATAAGCTATTACAGGCTTTAGATACACGGACGATATTTATTATTAGCACCTATTCATTGCTGTTTTTGGTCTTTTGATGGGATTTATTGACAAGAAAAATACAGACTATGGCCATTTTATTCTTTAATTGTAGAAAAATGTGCTCTTTGGAGTGGAAAAACTAATAACTGTTTTTATGTCTATGCAACAGTGAAAATGAGAAACAACTCCCATTTTACAAACAATAAACAAGACTTCTTTGAAGAACAAAAATCAAAATGCCGTACCAAAGCCTTTCAGTCTAGACGAAACATGAGTAAACATGAGCCTCTATGTCTGTCCATAACAAATCACGCCTGACTGACACTACTCAGTAGAGCTTAATTGTACTCTGAAGTACGAGGCTGGGATGTACTGATCTCATCACCACTACTGGTGGTCTCAATCCAACTTCAGTGGTGACGTCAGGCTGGCAGGGGATCATCAGTTCCCAGAGCTTTATTATCTCTGAAGGACGATGACGCAGAAAAATCAAATCAGCCTCATCATCCCGGAAGGTTCACATCATGTCACATCAAACACAGGCTCAGCTGACTGTCAAGCAACTTGTAAAGACATCAAAATCTGCCGTTCACATTAAGACTGAAGGTGAGAAAACCATTGAAACAGACCTATGATATGACCTCTTTCAACACAGTAAAAAACACACATGGTTTTAGATTTTAGGTTTTAGTTTGCAGCCTTTGGTCTTGTATTTGCCCATCTGTTTGCTTCCTCTCTGACTGTCTTGTGGGGGTGGTGTTGCAGCACAGCTGACCTAAAAGCTACAATTGCCAGATGATTACACCAACAGTTTGTTGTAGATAATATGGAGTTCATAACTTAATGTTAGGCAGCTACAACAATACAAAAAGGCTCCTGATGCACTAGCTCTACAAAGCACATGTCAGCCTGTACATGAGTAAATGTTTAGTGTCTGTGTGTGTGAAGGCTGTATGACATCATGTCAGGCAGACAGCCACAACAAACTCTGCTCTGAACAGCATGTCTGTGAGTAGTTAAATGTTTACAGTGTATGTGTACATAGGACATCATACAAAAGGACTGTGAGGCTTGATTTAGCCTTAAAAAAAATGTCTCTGACTCTGACTAGTTGATAATGTGAGTGTGCCCCTCCTGGCTTTGCTTTGTTGTGATGACAGTAATTTGTGAATGACAAAAATGACAGAAGTCTGGGAGGGAAGTTTGCGTATAGTGTATATTTAACCCTGTGTGTGTGTGTGTGTGTGTGTGTGTGTGTGTGTGTGTGTGTGTGTGTGTGTATATTTGGTTTGACAGAGACACAGAAAAATTCATTTCAGTTCAGTCAGTGGTGTTTATAACTTTTAAGAAGATATCAGAGAGACAGTAAGAGAAAGGAGTTCGGAACAGAAGGAATAAGATAAGAATCAAGAAGAAAAAACAACACAAGAGGTGAGCAGGATGAAATGTAAAAAGATTCAATGGCCAGAAAAAAAAGAAACAGCATCAAGATGTCAGGAGCAGCAGCAGAGAACAGAGCAGACAGCTGATTAAGAACTACAAACCTCTTTCAGGGCTTTCAGCAGCTTGGGCCTCTTGTCCTCCACACTCTCCCTGGACTGTTGCTTCAGTTTCCTCAGCAGGGCTGTGACTGAAAGACACAGAGAGATGAAGAAAGGCACAAGTGAGACCAAATGCATCAACAATTAGGCAGCTTTTCACTGTCTGGCTGAAGAGCTTCTGTTGGAAAAAATTATTCGGGAGTGGATTGGATGACAGCATTTGTTCCCCTAAGAGCTGACTGTTAATTTTTTCAAATAACCTTTTGTTATGTTGAATCTGATCCCACCAGTTCACTTGCTCCAAGTAGAAGATTTAGTTACTATATTCAAAAACTAAGTTTCTCCACCAAGTCGTTGTTGCTTTGGCAAATGGCAAGCATCCTTCTCCCAGCAGGATGAAAGCCAGCCATTCCTAAAATCATGATTAGTTGGCTGAGAAAAAAAAAAACTAATTTACATTTTTCTAAAACACTGACCCTCTCTAAACTTTAAAGAGTGCAGCATTCTTCAATAAGGAGCTTTTTGAGAGCGCCTGCATTGTGAGTGCCTTGCAGACTCCTCATTTTTTGTTTTAATGTTAAGAAGGTGATGGAAGTTTTGGTGCATTAACACGGCTGTTATTACCTTATCACCCTTCACCCACAAAACAGCAAAACTAATTTCACATCAAACAGACTAAAACCAATTTTCAAGGTGACAAAATAACTGTAGCATTAATGTAGCACTGTACAGGAAAGTGGTTCACATTTAGCCACTTCACCAAAACACAGGTGGTCCTCTTTCATGATCAGGGTTTATGTTTAATTTTGCAACATGCTGTAAGAAATGGAGAGTCCTGTGGTGTATGAATGTACTATAAGTCACCACGATTACCTCTATGCAAATCCTGCCAACAAAAAAACATGCTAAAGGCAAAGAGCACGCAGTTTACAGTAACGGTGGCTTTTGGTTCCTGCTGCCACATGGGACACTCCCAGCAGCATTCGACCAATCCCTGCGCACTGCCTGCAGGGATCAAACCGTTCCGGGAAGTTCAAAGGGAACAAGGCTGGGAGATATGGAGCTGTCTGCTAATGAGCTGCGCCTTTAACCTGCTTAACGACCCTGGGGGAGAGACACATGCACAGGAGACTTTTAACCACGACGGGTTACATTAACAGCTCTTTAGCCCATTGGCTCCAGGAGACTTGTTTATGCAAAAGAAAATGGGGTTAAGGAAAAAAAAATAGATCCACACCCAACTAACAAGCATTTATTTAAATGTTATTTGCTGTTTATAAGGGAAGTGGGAGCATCAGTTGCTTGTTGACATAAATGTGTTGCTTTTATGGAGCCAGGAGGGGATTAAATGAAAATGATGACACGACTGTGCCACTTAAAACTCATGCAAACAGTCATGAAAAAATGACACTTATGACACCCAGACTGCCCCACATTTTAGGACTAAGAGCAACAGTGGACATTTGGCATCATCATTAGCCTAACTAGATCCTGTGCTCCTCTATGTCCACGTGTTGAGTCAACATACACAAACATGTTGTTAGTGTTGTCTGATTGGTGGTCCCCACGAGGCAGCACAGAGGGGGCAGGCGGCTCAATGGTAAAACTAGGCCAAATGAGAGAACAGGCATGTGGAGCACACACACACACACACACACACACACACACACACACACACACACACACACACACACACACACACACACACACACACACAGATACACACAGATACACACAGATACACACAGATACACACAGATACACATACAGACACAGACACACACACACATACATACACACACGATGGCACACAGTGACACAGTCACAAGCACAAGACGAGGGGTGTCTGTGTGGCCCCGGCTGCCTAATGAGTGTGGACAAGCTCTGGATGGGGCGCCTCCTGATCCTCGCCGTCTCTCAGCAGGACAAGGAAAGGAGTACAATCTCACCATCTGCCTACAGCCGACCCAGCCAACAGAGGCCGAGAAATCAATCCCGACCACTTCAACACTAAACCAAACTGACTCTCCATGCTGGCACTAATTCACCCCAATACTGATTAGGCCACTTTCCTGGCATTAATTAGGTGAGTGATCTCAGTAACTTCACCTCCACACATTAATGAAAAGAGACAAAGTCAGGACAATTTTACATTCACACCACCACAACCTGCTACTCTTTAACAATTAGTTCCTGGATCTAACTGGACAACTGCCACTGGCTGTTCTCCAAGAATCTGAGAACAGTCAATATTGACACAGGTACGCTGTGGAGTCACTGTGTGGCAGAGGGAAGCTGTGAGGAAGGCTGCTGCAAACAGGCCTATCTGAACAAACTTGCTGTTTAAACTTGCTGAGGCACGGTCAATTAATTTTACAAGACATCCAAAAAGACTCAAAGCAGCCACTTTAAATGAACATAACACTCCACACACGGCATGAGGAGCTCTAAATGTCTGATTAAAAATTACAAGCTGCTTTTAAAAAGTCTGCATAAATGTAGTGGGGAGGAAAAAAGTTCAGTCACACTTTAGGCCAGTACAGGCACTGATGTCACCCCACACCCCAACCACAATTTGTTTTAATGTTTTCTTTTTATATCATTTTGTCAAATATGTTATTGCATTTTAAATACATTATTTCACTTTGCTATAAAACCTGCAGTATTTGACAAGAGGTCTAATACGACAGGTGAAGAGAACTGTATTTAAAATATTACAAATCTTTAAAAGAGTCAGAGTCATTTGATGGCTTTAAGGTCACAACAAGAGAATCACTTGATCTTGATGGTTTGTAAAATAGTCTGATGCCCGTACAAATTTTGAATAATTTAAGGGAAAATGACAGCAACCACGAAATGAAAAAAAAGACCACTCTATACATGACCTTAAACCATCCAAATGTTTTCTTACCAGTCCTCACTCTAACCAGCTGCTGAAATTCAAACGATCTCACACTTAACTTTTCAGCAGCAAACTCAGGTCTGTTCCTTTATTCAACAGCCAACTGCCTACACCAATACAGTCTGACACCCACATGGAAAAGCAGTTCCCCATCTAATTAACACCAACTTGACTGAGGCAGGCCTGTAGACCAGCTCCTGAAGCTGACAACGCAGCTGTGTGTGTGGAATACAAGTAAGGACAGAAATAACTCTTCCTGAACAGAACACATGACAAAATCTATTTCTGAGCCACATTTTAGCCTCTTGTTCAAACGGAAATCATAAGTGATGAAACTCAGGTGACAAATACATCACATCACAGCAAATGAAGGCTGACATCAGTGGAAATAAGTCACAAACGTTCACTAAAAATAACACAGGAACAGCACTGAGTTTTAATCACTTACAAGAAATGTATTGCGTAGTAAATTAGAATTACCACCTTACTGTTGTAATTGTCCTCCAACCAGTTAAGTTGCAGGACATATGCTCACAATCTCCCCCTTCTGTTCCTGAATAACAGCACTGAATAATAATTGATTAATAAGTATTTTTTAAGAACATTATGATGTCACAGTGAAGTTGACCTTTGACCACTTGGATATAAAATGTCATTACTTCATGATTTTATCCTAATAGACATTTGTGTTAAATTGTGCTATTATTAGTGTATGAATTCTTGAGTTATGGCCAAAAATGTGTTTTGTGAGGTCACAGTGACCTTGACCTTTGACCACCAAAATCTAATCAATTCATCCATGAGTTCAAACGAATATTTGTATCAAATAAAACAAAGTAATTTCCTCAAGGTGTTACTGAGATATTGTGTTCACTAGAAAGGGACGGATGGGGACAGACATACAGACAACCCGAAAACATAACATGTTACCCGTTGTCAACACTTTCCAGGCCAGGACATTTGCCTGACTGTAAAACAAACAAAAAAAGCTCCTAGGTCTCCACTTCCCTCACAGACTCCTGACTAACGCTGACTCAGCTCATACTGAGTAACAGGGCTCTAGGCTAAACCTAAAAAGGACTCAACATTTATTGCGCTGAATATGGAGAAAAGTTAGTTTTTTTCAGCACCCTTCTCCTTTAATGTCATCATGGCAGCCATATATGGAACACCAAATGTGAATGTTTTACAGTGTGCAGACTTTTCACAGTCAAATGCTGTAGCTCAACTGTAACAACACAGGCCCTGCCCTGCACTTTGGAGTGACATTAAAGAACAACACCCACCCTTTTCAGTGGCTTCACTCCAGCAGAAGCTAGAGTCCCTCCTGCCCCTAAAACCTGTCGGCTGACTCGTGAGATCAGCAGACTCACACTGTACCTGTCTTCCTGCAGGTTGAGTCTGTACCAGTCTAGTGAGCTCCTCGATTAACAGGTTGATTCAGTACATTACTTTTTGTTTGTTTTTAGTTTGCTGTTCTGTTACTTTTATGGTACACTCATTTTTAGCAGATTTTCGTGAAGTTCCTGGTATGTGTTTTAATAACAGCCAGAGACCAGGCACAAACTCTCTACACTCTGCTTGTGCAGAGGTACATTTACAGTGTACATGTGTACAGAGCTATGGAGAATGGTGATAGAGGCAGCAGTAAAACAGCTTTTTCAAAGAGGGAAAAAAACGAGAGCTACTGTTATTTACAGGAATAAAGAAAAAACATGGCGGAGCAAAATGGGCCCAAGAATGCAATTCTCATTTGTCATATGGTTTTCTAACCCTGTGCCTGTCATAAACCTGTATCAGCTAATGACATTTCCCACTCAGTATTTCAGTCTGGCTGTATTTCTTATTTACAGATTTCCACCACATAGAATGGAACCTCTGGCCTTCCTCTTCCCATGATCAACATATTAAGAGCTTTAAACAGATAATAGACAAAATTCACTCATCTGCTAGTGAAATACTCATTAGTTCTTTACTCAATACTTGTAAAACTACAGGACCAGCGTACAAGGGGTGTTGTCACACTGTCAATTTACACCCAATACCAATTAAAAAAACTAACATGATTGGTTTCACTTGTCAGAGATGGCCTTGTAAAAGGCAGTGGTTACGATGAATAGTGGATATATCAATTTGGAATTTAAACTAAAAAAATTTAATAAACCACAGTTTAACCCAGATTTTGGACTGTGGGCAGGAAATGGGTGAGACTAGGGCCTGAGTACAATCAGCCTAAAAGGAGAGAAAGAAACATCTAATGAATTGCCTTTCATAGAGACACAAAAGCCAGAGGGCCTTGAGGAATGTCCCCTCTCTCTGACGGACAAAGGAGGCAGGCCAGCGTCATGGCCTCACTGGGAAGCAGGAGCGTGGAAGAATGTGCAGAGCCATTCGTTGATTTGCATCTGTTGATCAGACCTTTTCTATCCTCCTTCACCATTTTTTTTCACACAGGAAAATTCAAACTGAAACCCCACTGAAGCTACATAGCTTTCAGGAAATGAGCTGGCTGACCAACATGTTGATGTGATGATCAGTATATGGCCGTGGTGGTGGGAAAGTTTCAACAGCCTGTCTCAGTGTATTACCAAGTAGTGGCAGTCACAGATACTTACTCATCTGTCGGTCTCCATAGCTAATGGCCTCTGCAAGGGGACTCCATCCCTGAGCGTTCTTCACCTTCACTGGTGCATTGTGGGCCAACAACAGGTGGGCACACTCTACAAGAGATCCAGACAGACAGGTACATAATTATTTGAATTATAATAACTTTATTTGAATGATAAGTTTTATTAATAGCATCACAATTAAGATAAACAGATGCAAAAGACCATACATGCAAAGAAAAGACCAGCAGCACAGGACATAAAAGTGTGCCTTCCAGACACGACTCCGCAGATGATCCCATAACAAGGTCGGTGTGTTTGTGCTTAAGTTTAGATTTTTCATCTCTGAGCACAGATTTGCTCAGAGATGAAGGGTTGCACACAAGCGCATTAAGATGCCTGGGATGTAACTAGTCATATTTTGTGTGCTTTAAAAAAGACTAGAAAATCTGAAAAAGATTGTTCTGCAACCAACCGGCAGCAAGTGAAGTGGTTTTTTTTTCTAACCACTGGTTAAAGTCCTGGCTGCTACTTTCTGTTCAAATAAGAGGTACTGGAGATAGATATTTTGACAGGTGTCTCAGAGACAACTCCTAGGTATTTTCTTTTAACTTAGAGCGACAAAAGACAAAGAAAAACAGAAAGAAAAAGATTTGTGGTATTTAGCAAAAAGGACCTTTACTAAAGGACAAATGCCAATGGGTGATTAAGCACTAATGATTTTCCTCATTTGTCTGTCTGATGCCCAGATGCATCCATATTGCATGCTGAATACAAAATATAAAGACATGGATGAAGGAGAACATAATTCATTTTGCTTAAAAAAAATTAAAAGACAAAAACAAAAGCAAAAAACAAAAAAAAATTGTTTTTCCAGTGAGCATGCTGCTTTTGCGCCCTGGGCACCTCGTGTTTTTAGAGACTCAGGGCATCTTGAGTTTTTCCAGGAGTATTCTGAATGCAGGCCTTCGCTTGGAAGGGATGAGAAACTAGTGGTGGCTGTTGCTCGAAACCTGGAGCTATATGACTTAACCAACCACAGTTACCATGATTTGAACAGAAAACACAATGCCTGGAGGCAAATTAGTGCAGTGCCTGGAGATTTTGGGTAAGTTGTTTTCAGCTGTTTCTCTGTGTCCAGCTTATTATTCGGGAACTGCCTCTCACCCTCAATCAGAGCCGAGCAAGTGCTCTCTGCCTGTATATTTAAATAACATGCACAGATCTGCGAGCTTACTTCAAAACAAAGTGGCACAGTTTGGCTAAAGACAGGTGATTCAGTGGTTGCCTAGCAACAATAATTTCACAAAACACTCTGCACTTTTTTCAAACTGTAGGCTTCAATAAAAAAAGGCAGTATGGTGCGCTTCGCGTTTTTCAACTTGCAAAACGCGCTCTGCCTTAGCAGCCCACATTTCCCATCCCTGCTTCTTGTCAGCATCTTAGATGTTGCTATGGTGACTTACACATGTAAGTCATACTCAGATCCCCCCATCAAACAGACAACGCCCCCCTTGACACTAACTTTAACTCCATTCCAACACTATGTCTAGGTATAATTTTGTGTTCAACTTGTCTTACACAGGGGCACAAATCAAAACTAAAAGAAAAGGCTTGGACACGTTAATTTCTCTCTGCTTGTTGGCCAATCTAATGCATTTATCACAAATTTATCTGATCACTTGGTGGTAGAATTTTAATACAGGTGTAGCGGACAGCTATAAACACGTATGACACAAACCTAAGATGTTTCCTGTAGCATCAGTGATTTAAAAATAATCCTGGTTTTATAGAAGGACAGATTGTGTGTAGGACTGAGCTGACAGCTGACCCATTAACCAAAGAGCCATATGGGGCCTACAGTTACACAAGACTCAGCAGCCTACTTTAGTGTCTATACTGCTATAAAATAAGGAAAGATTCTCAGGAATAAAATTTCGAACTTCACAAAAAGAAATTCCCTGGTGCTGTGCAGAGTAACCCTCAGAGCTGTGCTTGTATTCCAACAACGGGAAAATAGCCAAAGAGCCTCATCCCTTTTCTAAGGCAAGATCAGCGGTAAGTGCAGCACAAAATCCCTCCACTCTCTGGGCAGCCTGTCAACAAACCACATCCAGCCAAAAATGAAGCCTGTTGTTCCGGCTCAGCTGTCAGTTTTGTTGTGACATCATTCATTACACTGTTGGCATCTGTACAGCTCTGTCTCAGCACTGGGCAGGAACAGTCACAGCCCTGTGAGCAGAAAACTTCCCAAATGCAAAGCAGAGGCTAACTGTTAACAGTCTACTGCTGAGTGGAATCGTAGGGCTGACCAGCCTTTTCAATGACATATAGCATAGAAGCTCCCTATATAACTGGTTATTGCTGCCATGTTCAGACTTGTTTCTCTGCTAAACACCACCATGAACGCCATCGCAAAACCTGGCATCCAGGACAAGAAGGTCACATCATCTAAAATACCACATCACCTCTCTGATCTACATACTCGCCATGTTTTATTAATAAGAGAGAGGCCAGGGTCTCATACATTCTTTATGACAGAGAGGAATACATTTTGAAATTCTTCCAAATTAAACATATTATCCACACAACAAAGAGGAGTGTGACTGTCCCCAGGGTGTAGGTACAGAAAAATAAAAAGGCAGGTTGTAACAGCACCAAAAGCACGTAGGCTATATTCTTTACAAAAATAATTATCAGCAACACCATTGCTCTTATGTACAGCTGACTTAAAGGTGGAAGTACGGCATAGACAAATCAAAATGAACAAAGACAGGCCAGTGGGAAGTCATTGTGTTCACACCAGGGGAGCAGCTGAAGTTCAAAGACTTGGCTCACGACTAGTCTGAATTTATTTTATTATATTTCTGCCCAATTCTGCTGTAACATGATCTGCATGTTAAGTGTTGAATAATGTCGAAAGGCTGACCACTTCAGAAAGATTGACTAATACTGACCATATTGGATGCTTTAATTAAATAAAGAAGCTGTGCTGGCACCAGAAAGGGTGGATATAACTGCAGAGTGCATCAAAAAGAGCTTTGCATCAGCAAACAAAAATGCAAACCCTATGTGTCTATGCATTAGTCCAATCTGTGCCTGGGCTCTGGAATGAAGCAGCTGATAACAGAAGTTAATGTGTAGAAAACACAGGCAGACAAGTGCACAAGCGCTGGCTTTCTGACATAAGGCCCGTATTCCCTCGGGCCTTTGACCTATATATCACCCTGCTAAATGCAATGATTGTGTAATAATAATGGCAACATTTAGCAGATATACATTACATAACCATGATGAAAACAGTCATACCATGTGTCCTGAGCCACAGACCTGTTAGCTTCCGGTCTGCGCTTTGAGGATGAACTGTATATCATCTGCGACACCACTAAAACTACAGTTTTATGTGCACGTTCTATTTCATGTATTTTTCTACAAATCAATTAATTTATCCTATGTTTACTACATGATTATCGCAAAGTGCAACACAGGCTGTAACCTATGTGATGATGTCTCCACATGGGTTTTGGTGGGCCAGTCCAAGCCAGAAGTCCCACACCAATTTCCATTCCCTCTCCTTCTGTGATATACTGCATGTTACTTGACTTTGGCCTTGGCAGACACCTGTGCTCTACTGAGCACATTTTCTATTTTTTATGTTTTTGCCATATTAACATTAAGGAAATGTCTGACAAGCTGAATGTCATTCCCTCCCTTATTATCATGCAGAATTTTGTAGACAAAGGAGATGATAATGTAGTACATGCTTTAAATTCCTTTGATATGTCAATGCAGTGTTCAAAGCAGACCAGATGGTATACAGTAAATGACAGAAAGTTCATTACAAACATTAGGGACTTGGCTTGGACTTGACTTGGATTTACTGGCTAACATTACCCAATCTAGACTGATCAGTTATCAATCCTACAAGTGAGATGTAAATTTTGCCAAAGAAAAGATCCCCCACTTGGAATCTACATCTACAGTTTAAGTGTAATGTCACATGTATAATACAGTTTTTATGTGTTAGTGTTTTCCTTGTAAGATGCTAGGAAGAAATAATCAAACAATTGTGGGTCAGTCCTTTAAATCAAATCAAAAAGAGCTACCTGGATACATTAGCAATTAGCTTATAACTCATTAGCCATGGTTTGCTGTCCAATTCGATCCGACATGCAGTTGTAAAGTATTGATATAAGGAAGTCTCCCTGTGGGTTTCTGGGCTGATTGCATGTGCAGCAGCTGTGCAGGGATCCTGCTCAAGTCACATACAACTCTGTGAATGAGGCAGAGCATGGTGGAGAAATTAAGTGCTCATCTAATGCTACACTATGTGCATTGGCTACACATGGGACACTTGTCAAGATGGTCTGTGGGTTGTTAAAACCCCCACCATCACCGCCCATTCTGATCCAGGCTGAGTACGTCTATAAAATTGCTTTTTCGCTCATGTCCTCACCATCGATCCCACACTCAGCGACCAAATCAAACAGGAGTTGAAGAATCACATTGTCACCGTCTCTGAGGCAAACAGAAAACTCTTAAACATCACTTGTGTTGGCTTTGCAAATTGACCCAAACCCTTGAAATGTTTTTCTCTGGACAAAACTAATGCTAATGTATATAATGAGACTCTAACCTTCTCTCTCAATTTAATAGGGCTTTTTTTGTTAGTGATGACCTGATAAAATGTTCTCATTTGCCATTTCAGAGGAAGGCTAACCTGGCCAGACTGCCACACTGGCTCCACTTGGTTGTTATCTTGTATCTCTGAAACCAATTTGAAATATCTCATAATTTTCTCCTTGTGACCATGGCCAACAGATATCAAAACCATTAGACAAATGGAAAGGCTTCAGGAAAAAAGTCTTAATCTCACGCCTCTGAGTGTGAAATACTTACAGAAAATGCATTCATGCCCTATTAACAAAAGTTTGTCAGATGGTGTCTTCGAAATTTTTAACAAATGGAAAAATCCAATATTTATTAAACAATATTTCTCAAACAATCAGTCGATCGACAGAGAATGAAGTGGCAACTTTTCAGATTATTGGTTAATCATTTCTCAAATTTTTTAACCAAAAATTCTTTGGTCCCAGCAACATTTACTGCATTTCCCAGTTTTATATAATGTCAACTGTATATGTTTGGGTTTCAGAGTGTTAGTCAGACCAAACAACATCTGCCTATGAAAAATTGTACAGGTTATTTTCACTATCTGCTGACAATTTATTTACCAAAGGATTCACTGAGAAAGTATTTGGCTACCAGCTGGTCATTAGCTGCATCCGTATATATTTCCACAATAGACTTCTGGCAGATAAAAAGCAACACAGGTAGCATTGACACATTTTTTTGACTTAGGACAATCTAGGTGTAGGTGTGGATAAAGAGTTATGCTTTGGTGATGTTTTTTGGAGAAAAGAACATGTGCACTCTGCTGTGCAGATGTTTCTTTCTGGTCAAATGTTAATTTAGCCTTGCACCTGTAGTTAGAGCAACGCTCCTTTCTCAGTAATTCATTGCTATGAACGGCAGAAGTACAAATATGGATGAATTATGCTGTTTTTAGCTGTTAGTGACAGAAATTATTTCTCTTCTTCTTCTACATGGGATTTTTCACATGTGCCACTGTTAAAGCTTAAAATTAAAAGGGACTACAAGCAAGAATCAGCGTTATTACTGGTCTGGTAAATAATAAACGCACACACAAACCCATACACAAAGACAGCCTTGTCCTTTCCATCCCAACAAGGCAGCCACACCCAGACTATGATCTCATGCTGAAGCCTTCAGTCTGTCTGGCCTGAGCATCCCTGGAGGACAGGGCAGCAGCACAGGCAAGAGATAGGCAACCTCATTAGCACAATCAATTCGTCCCATCCGCCACTATTCTTCGACACTCCTCTGTCTGAATTGCCAGTAGGCAGTGGCAGGGCCTTTACTGTGGCGACAGGAATTGAACTTTGGGAATTTGAAATCAATTGAAACCCATGCTCCAGTGACAGACACTAAACAAATGGGACCGTGCAGTAAGTGCGACCCTATGCTTGAACTGTTCACTGAGAGCCTGCTGAAAAAAAGGGGGAATTCATTTTTCAATAGCATGTCCTGAGGTCTCCATGTGAAATTAAATGTTAGCATCGACTCACAAAAGGAAGAGTACATTAATGTTTTACGCACATGCTTTCAGTCCAACCAATGCAACTCAGCTGAAAACAAAATCATTTTATGATTTTTAGAAAGCCTAGATGCATGACATAGTCATCATATACTTCAAACTACACAGAGCTCTGCATGATGTGTCAAAACCTGCATAATTTGGCCCCTTCTCTTTTTCACACCTTATTCAAACTAAGAACTAAGTAACCTATTCAACACGTGAGATGCCAGCAGAAATATTGACTGATTAAATATGCTCTAATATTCTTTGTGAATGTATTAAATAGAAGAAAAGAAGGAAATTGTTTTCTTGCTCAATCCCGTTTTTGTTCAGGCAAAAATCCATAAACACAGCCTCTTTACTCATGCATGAGCCTCTTGCCTTCTGGGATTTGCGTAGTGATCTGTGACAAATGTCTGGTGGTGCTTAGCTTAGCCGGACAAACACATACACAAAGACACACACACGCATACAGAAAAACAGAAAAACAAAAGACATACAGCACAGCAGAGAGATTCATTTAGAAGGCCACAGAGACAAAAATAAACCACATGAAGGGGATCTTTAATCATTTCTCACCTTTGTGCCCCATCATGACAGCGAGATGCAGCGGTGTGTTTCCTGAAGAAGAGAAAAAAAACTGTATTTGTCAACTGTCTTTGATAAAGCTCAGTAAGAGACATGTGACAGGCACTTTGCCACTTGGACTGTCACATTTAAGGTGCATTACATGCTTAAATTGCAAGGCATAATCCACTAAATTCCAAATGATATAGTAAGTGTATGCCTATTGTGTGTTCTCCTACCATGACAAGCAATATTACAGTCCATCAACCTGCTGTGCCCCCAAAATGAGCTGCATTTAACAGGCAGGGACATGGCTTGTTACAAGACACAAAGTAAACACTGAATGGTATGGGTTGCACACTAGAAATGCATTCAGGAAAAATAACATTTGGAATAGGTGTGGAGAAGCATTTTTCCTCCCATGATGTGAAATGTGCCTCATAAGCATTGGAGAATCCCTCAAGAGGAAGCCAAATTGCCCGGTCAGCTCCTTCAGGCTCCTCTTCCAGGGGAAGAGTGGTGGGCAGGCATCCAGAGTAAAGAGGGCCTGCGTTGTAGAAGCCCTGATGTGGGTCAAAATACAAGCTAGGGATAAGCTTTAAGTCCCGCTGGATATTGTGATAAACTGTACAGATAGGGCAGTGGAACAACACAGGCACAAAGATGTTGGTAGGTCTGTGGTGTAGGAGCAACCCCTCCTGTTCAAGTATCCTTGAGCAAGACACTTATTATTTACCCTTACTGTATCTACCAAAGTGTTACTGATGACGAATATGTGAGATTAATCAGTAATAATAATTGTTAGTTGCAGCTGCATTATAACTCAAAACATCATCTTTATGGTCTGATTCAGATACGAGTACAGTAAGTGATGTTTTTATGATGTGGGAGAATCAGTAACCACCCACATCAGTGCTTTTATAACCATTAATTTTACATTATGTTTGCCATATATGTGGCAGATGGTGGGCCAAAAAAAAAGATTTTCTTTATTCGCATATTACTGGCTGTTACTGGAAATGGGAACAACCAAATGAATTGCAGCAACATTGTGTGTCAGTTTAACTTCAGCTTGAATGCAATAACAGCTGAACTAATGTGTGAGTAAACGCATAAACGGCTGCCACTGAGCCACACCAATCCACAACAAGGCGGTCAAACCTGCTGAAAAATACAGGTTCAAGTTGAACAACAACACCGGAGGCAATTGTCTGACAACTTTGTTGCATGACACCATGTCAGAGCTTTCATTTGAAGAGAGACCAGATTCCAATGCTGACAATGAGCACAAGTATGGGCAATTTTTTTGTCTTGGCCTGTGAACCAGAACAAAACCATCTTGCTGTTTCAACATTTATGGGAGGGTTTCTCTGGAAATAGTTGTGTTATCTGAGCAGACTTTGCCCTCCTGAAGAAGCGCTATCAGCCAGGAACTCCCAAAGTTTTGCAAAGGAACTCTTAATACATCAACTATAAGCTTTGGTCCAACTGATGACAAGATGACTTATCTTTCAGCAACAACGATTAGTCGATTAATTGATCAACAGGAAAATAATCAGCAACTGTTTTAATGACTCTTGGGGGTCTTTTCTTAAGAAAATATGACATAAATATTGACCAAACAATTAATAGATTAATTGAGAAAATTACAGACAGGTTAGTCAATCATAAAAAACAATCATTAGTTGCATTCCTGGTTCTGATAAGCAGGAATTTCACTGCTATTGGTGGGAAGATGCACTGAGGCTTCTGATGCAAACAATCAAGTTGACTTAAGGAACCTGGGTGTGATTTAGTTGCAAGGTAGAGGTGTCAAACTATTCATCCTTGAGTTCAGCTATCCAGGCCTTGGCAGGGAAAAGCCTCGCCTACTTTCAGTGCTGATGGAGAATGATGGCCTATTAGCTAAAACTGAGCTTCACTGCACCTTGAAATTTGATGGCTCGCGATAGGCTTTTTGGCTCCTGCCTTCGGGGCCAGTGTGATAAGCAGCTGGTACTCACCGTGGATGTCCTTCTGGGCGATATTCTGCGTCCGTATGAGCGAAGACAGGCGTCGGACATCTCCTTTAAACACACATTCGTGCACCGGAAAGTCCTGTCCGGTTCGGATAATGGGGTTCTTGTTGTTGTCATCGATAACATCCGATGTTGACAGTGTGTTGGTGTTAGCATTAATCTGCGACTGCTGGTTCTGCTGTTGCTGCTGTTGTGTGGACGACGACTTGACTAACTTGTGATTGCTGAAGATTTTACTCGCTCTGCTCTTGTTGTTCGACTTGGAGGCGGTGAAGGTCCCAGTCGCAGCCTCCTCGTCCGGCTCCAGTAAATCCTCGTCCTTGCTCGGCCTGTGGTCCTTGCGCAGGGAGCGGATCTTCTCTCCGGTCATTTTCTAAACAGTTGGCGCTAACGGAGCAGAGGGTGTCGTCGCGGACGATGACCCTCCGGGCCAACTGATGCGATTCGCCAGTTGGAATTCTTCACACAAACACCGAAAATTGCACAACATGAAAACACTTAATTCTAACACTGGATAGGCAGAAACAAAAACGAACAGGCAGCAGCTCCCACTTAGCACCGGCTGATAATGAAAACAAACAGTCCGCTCTCCTCCTGCCTCTCAAAACTGTCGCTGGTTGCTGCACAACGTAGTTGACTAGTACGGAAGATTCGGCGGATGTCTTCCGCCTCGTAGTATCGCGAGGGTTCGGGGGAGGTTACTAACGGGCACTAGCTGATAACGCTTCTTCTCTGGGTGGGTAGGTGGGTGGGTCAACGTTACATCCCAAGGGACTCAGTAGTAGAAAGTAAAGTCTGTTTTTCTCTTAGCTCAACCCAGTATGTCCGCCTGCTCCCGAGCATTGGGATCTGCTCTATAGCGTGGGCAGGGATCACCAATATCAATACAGATATCAATACTTTTAATATTAAGAGCAGCATTTGTACTATAACGTCAGGGAGAGAAATGTCATGATGCATGAGGTGAATGCATTATTAATATATTAATATATATGCAAAATATAGTTTGATTAACAGCAAATAATTTGATAAACAAAGGAAACTATTATTTATTACTACACTCTAGTCTAATATAATATGATATATTATACAAACTATTATATTCTGACTATATACTCTGACAATTACTTAATCAAATAACTGCTAACACACAAGACAAAATTTTTAATGATTCACTCTACACATGCACACAACAGTGTGTGTTCATGTGCCCAGAAAAAAAAAAAAGATTCTACTGACACTAGTATCAATACGTAAAACAAGACTTTGTATCAGTACCATTTATAATTACTAGGTACTTAGACTTTATTTGAGTAGGCCCTATTTTCATTCTATTTTTATACTTATTTTCTCCTACATTTCAGGGGTAAATATTATACTTTTTAAGCAACAAAATCTATTTCATAGATACAGAAGCATACTTAGTGTTCTGGTCATGAGTTTACATTCATTTTATAAATCATTGTATGACACTAAATGCTTCTTCAAAATATTTCTTTACATAAAGGATCTGGACACTGCCCTCACCTCTATCAGTAAAATATACTTAAAGTATCAAAAGTAAATGCTCCTCATGGAAAAAAAGGCCCTGTGCTGTGAGTATTTTATTAAAGCATATACTAAATTATTAACTTGTAAACACTAAAGCATTAATGTGCAAGTATTTGACTGTTGTGGTTGTATGTTGTAGCTATAAATCTCTAACAATGCATTATATTTAATGAGTTCATTAAAATTAGGGTTAGTATTTTGATCCTTCACTGGACTGAAGTACCAATATCAAGCAAGAAAATACTCTATAACCAGCAAAAGTCTTAAAACTATAAGTTATATAAAAGTACACAGGCTATCAGCAGAAGGTGCTTAAAGTAGAAAATGTGAATTTTAGTTGACAGATATGTGGTGCTGTAAAAAGTACAACATTTCCCTCTGAAATGTGGTAGTCTAAAATATCAAAATATAGGAAAATACTCAAGTATCAAGTTCTTCAAAACTGCAATTAAGTACAGTAAATGAGTAAATGTACTTAATTATTTTCCACCACTGTAAATAGTATGCTGTATAGTTTATGGTACTGTACTTCTACCATTATGTCTACTACAACTACCAATCTTAAACTCTTCTTTATTTGAAATCATTAGCAGTATCCTACTGATATGAATGTTGATTCTGTGAGACATTCACTTTTAAGAGCAGCACATACAATGGGCCAATGCCAATGCCAAGGAAAATATGGAAAAGAAGAATAAGAGTTCAATTTAAAGTTTGATTGTAACAATATATCAAAGATGACACCCCATATGCACAGATGGATAATTATTTCCAATCCTCTAGTTGACTTCAGGGTATTGTCAGACAAGATAAATAAACATTTCAGTTTTTAATCTCTTTATGATTTTGTTCTCCTTAAAAATATATGTATTAAAACATCTCCTTGCCACATGGAGCAATGCCTATTATAGTTTTTCTTTTTCATCAAAAGAAAAAACCAAGACATTAACATGCAAAATTAAACAAGATGTCTGTAAAAACCAAACCATTATGAGTTTTTCTTATAACTGGAGAAGGGTGCTCAATTGGACATTAAAATTTGAAATATATAGCATTTATCACAATTATCATAATACCATGTATTTGTTCACTTTTCTAACACAGTTGTTTGCTTCCATTTTGTCTGTAGGTATCTGTTCAGTGTGGATGACTAAAACTATAGACATGTAATAGATGTTGTATAACGCACTAGACATAGGCTACTGTCTGATAATAGTATTCTTACAATATAAAGAAAGAGAATAAGACAGACAATATTTGGTGAATAAAATGCAAACATGCATGAAGAATGTAGTTTATATATTATATTTCATAGCTTTTTAGTACATGAAATTACAGCAAGTACAGTAGTAAGAGCACAGTCCTTGTTTTTACTTGTCTATTCTCAGACTGTATTTTATTTAAAGCTGAAATGATCAGTTGATTTATCGGTTAGTTTATCAACAGAGAAATAATCAACATCTATTTTGATAATCTCTTAATTTTTAAGCAAAAATAGAAAAAAATGCCAAACAATCTCTAGTTATAGCTTCTTAAAAGAGAGGATGTGCTGCTTTTCTTTGTTATAAATAGCTGTAAAGGTTGTTTGCAGACACTCGTACCAATCAAACCTATGTGACAAGTTGAACTCGCCAAGTTTAGGCAGGGTGAGAGAAGACTTCCAGTGTTATCACCGAGTCATAACAGAGCACTTCCTCCCCCTATGGCCCAATGATGGAAACAACAGCTACATTTCTCTGATGTGTGTGTCACAAGGAACAGAAAATGCACAAAATTCAATGTAAAATTCAACTGTTATGCTGGTAGTTGGGAAATAACTGGATTATTTTATTTGGTGCATGGTTGGATTAAACTCCTAGAGGGCCCTGGGGGAAAAAAATTGCTGTTGGGCCCCTACTGACCTCCACTATACATGAAAGTTTCATTATTTGCACCTAGAAACCAACCAGTACTGTACAGTTGAAATTAGGCTATTAGTTGATTGAATTGATTGAAAATTAATTAGCAACATTTTTGACAATTTGTTTGCCCCAGTTTTCTATGATAGCAAAACCCAACATTCTGGAATTTTGACTGTTGGTCTGAAAGAAAGAAAAAAAGAGACAAATTTCATGTCTGCTTGGCTTTCATGGAATAATGGTGTATTTTAAAACTATACAAGGCTGTTTTTAATGGAAATCTGACTGTTAAACTCAGTGGGATTAATTTGGAGAAGTAAATCTGTAATAAAATGAGACAGAAGAGTTAAAAAGTGAGCCCTCCCCTGCTCAAACAGCAGGAAATGTTGCATCAGTATAAGCACACACGCAATACACTCACAAACCAGCGCACACACAAAGAGCGCAAACAACGTGCTGCGTCACATGGCTTCTACGCCCCTGCTGAACCGCCAATCAGCGCCTGCCGCTTCTTGTTGATGAGCGTTGATTGGTTGAGAGGGACAAGCGCAGCGCACGGCTCTGTTAAATGGTTTCTCCCTTTACCATATAGTGGTAATGCATACTCATCCCGGGTTCACTGCGGTTCACGTTTGCCATGGATCCAAAGCACAGTCAAGACGAACAGAGCGACGTGTTCGCCGGTTTCCGCACGGCTTTTAAATCGTTCGCCACAGAGGCTATTCATGTTGGTCAGGAGCCGGAGCAATGGAAATCGATGGCTGTAGTGCCGCCGATTTCCCTTTCTACCACGTTCAAGCAGCAGGAACCAGGAAACCACGCCGTAAGTAGCTCGATATGACTTGGTTATTTAAGATGTAACGTGGAGAGAGAGGGAGGGGGGTTTCCGGTCTTTTCATTTTGTTTGAAAATAATTGAATAACCTAGTCGGTAAAGCTAAAGATAAGCCCCCATCGATACGTATGAATTACGTCTTTTCGCTTAATCAATAATCAAACCAATCAATACTGTCTGGATCAGTCTTATGCTTACCAGCTGTACGGATTGGTAGGTGGATAGACAATGGTGGAAATAGCAATACAACCATTCAAAATCCTGGATTACAAGTAAAAGTCCTGCACTTAAGTAAACATCAGCACATTTTAATATTAAGTAATTAAGTAAAAAGTAAGTAATTAAAATAAGTACGTAATAAGTGCTTGGCCCATGTGACTGATTAACTAACATATATTACATTAGATCATTAATATTAATACATCAGTACCTAAGTAGCATAATGTTATAACCGCTCCAGGTTTCAACTACTTTATTTACACTTTAGTACTTTAGCAAACATAGGGGGCTAACTATAAAAAGTTATAAGATAAATGAATCTAAGCGGTTGTGAGATAATCAATGTGAAATGGAAGAAAAAACAAAGCTCTGCTACACAAATCAGTATCCTTTTTTTTATCAAAGATTCGTGAAATAGTAGCTAGTGTCACCTCTGTGAGCCTTAAGCTGTGGAAGTGAAATCGCGTGAGAAGTTAAGAGGGGAAATGTCTCTAGTGGAAACAGTGACAAACTCTAGACATCTGCAACATGAGGACGGGGTGTACACTGCTCTCTTGTAAAGAGTTTTGTGTTGTCTTTAAAAACCTTATATTTTTTAAATGTACAATCGTAATTTGAAAAGTAGTGGTAGTAGTAGTAGCACTAGTAGCAACTGTCAGACAAATGTAGTGAGGTAAAAGGTACATTTACTTACGTATAAAGTTGCATAAAATGGAAATACTTAAGTAAAGACAAGACCCTCAAAATTGTGGTTAAGTACAGTACTTGATTATATTTACTTGTAATACATGGACACAGAAAGAGGTAAAAAGAATAGTAAACTCTAGTCTTGTGCACACACTGAAATGCTTGCTCCAATTTCAAAAACCTATATGTCCCCTTTAGAGCTAACTTTAATAACTGGTATTTCCATGGCCACCAAAAGTAGATCCACTGACAAGACCCTGGTGTACTGGTATAGACCCTGGTGATATTCTATACATTTAGGGCAGGCTAAGTCTATACTGTACTATCAGTAGAGCAATGACCTGTATTTTAATTGCATAGATTAGTATTGGGTATAACTAAGAAAAGAATATATAAATATGCACACAAGTGTGTGAAATAATGGAGTGTATTTATACATTTACAGGTATGTAATAAACAAAGAATCCTTTTTATCCACCCTGTGTTGGTCACTGAGTACATGTGTCAAACACATCTATTACAAGTTAAATTACCTGTTAAATCACCCCCACATGAGTGGTGAGAGAGTAATTATGATGAGTAATCGTTAACTACGCCTATCACAGGTTAATATATTTCGGGAGTGATAGCTGAACTTTTTTTTTCTCTTGGCATGGAAATGACCCTGAGGCCGTGTCTGGGAATCCAGCCTGTGTGGGATAAATATCCATTTTTTCCACCTCACTATCATATCCTCTCTGCAGTTCAGATAGTACAGTGGGCATCTTTGCTGCAGGCAAGGATAACTTGTCCACCTGCCATTTGTCTCTGTCAATGATTATACTGTAGGTTACAGATTACAAGTCTGGTAGTGCCATTGTAACTGCACTGGCATAAGGACAACTCATAACATGAGATGGCAACAGAGGTCATTTAGGGTTTCATGTCAATTTTCGCACAAAGGCACAATCCATTTAGGAAGGCAATTAATTGCCTGTGGCATTTCCCAGTTTTAAGACCAATCTCACAGCATATGTACAGCATTAATAACTGAAACCGCATCCTAGATTAAATTACAAAATTAAAACAAATACCCCAACCCACCGCTTACGCTGATCTCATGACCTCTTCACCTTGTTTTGCAGACCCTGGTATGCTCGGCCCACTACTCCCACAGTAAAAAAATCTGACTGAGGTCATAGTGACTCACATGGAGTAGAAAGTTTGGAGTGCCTGTTTTATCTTTCAGAACAAGTGCAGCTTTTTGTTCAGATGTTCAATACAAAAGTTAACTTGTCAAACTACAACAGTAACATTAAGATTATCTGCTATATGCTTTACAACTACATGTTTACAGGTGGCTTTGTTCACTGGGAGACACACTACAAAAACCCTGTGTTCAAGGCCATTCAAGCTCCATTTATTGCCATCGGCCACAGCCTCCAGTCTTTGTGTCATTTGTCCAAACACGTCTTGTTTTACTGATAATGTGTGTGGGATAGTTTGGAACAGAGGAGCCCTCTCCCTTTTTCCTGCAAAAATGTAACAAGCCCAGTACTGAACATCCTTTAGAAGTCTTCCATTTTGTTTAAACTATGAATCTTCCTCTATATGTTTCTCATGTTTACTGCAAAAAAATGTATATACATCCTTGTAGTCAACACAAATTCTTATTTTGAGATATATTTGCTACAGTCATTAAACCAGAAGAACTTCTTTTAGTTTTCTCTTATCAACACGCACACATAACAACTCAGTTTATTCACCAGTGAAGAGGTAATTACTGAGTGAGGTAAGTTGTTACAGTATGCACACATATTTTTGTGGTTGTGGCAAGCCAATACAGGTGAGGATGTGATGTTTTTAAACCCTGCTGCCTGCTACGCAGCTCTGGTTTTTAACAGTGATAAAGAAGTCATGATGCATTAAGTCATTTTAGTTACTCTGAACCTAAAATTGATTGATACACACTTGCATTTGGGCAACCCATCTATGAAAAGACTGCTACTTCTTGTTGTTTTAATACACTGTATAATTATAAATGTTTTTGGTGACTGAAATGTTCTAATGTTTTTGTTTTTTTATGTAGGGGTTTGAATACAGTCGGAGTGGAAATCCTACAAGAAACTGTCTTGAGAAGGCTGTGGCAGCTCTGGATGGAGCAAAGTACTGTAAGTGAGACTGTCCATGGTATATTCCACAGACAGGAAATATTTAACAACATCTGAGCATAAAAACTGATTCCCCCCGCACAGGTCTTGCTCTTGCCTCGGGGCTGGCGGCCACAGTGACCATCACCCACATGCTCAAAGCAGGTGATGGGATCGTCTGCATGGATGACGTGTACGGAGGTGAGGCATTTGTGTAGAACAAAACCTTGCAGCTATGAGTTGTTTCCTTACACCATTAGTGGGTCACCATTTTCATTATACCACACTCACTTTTACAAAATGTTGGTTGGTCTCAAAATGAAACCATGCTATGAGTTGGTTTTAACCGTAAGTGGGGTTATTTTTGGAAGTGTTGACCGAGTTGCTCTTTCTCAATTGCAAGGCACAAATCGCTACTTCCAAAGAATTGCTTCTCAAGTTGGTCTGGAGGTGTCTTTTGCTGACTGCACAAAACCAGAGCTGCTTAAGGCTGCACTGAAGGCCAACACTAAAGTAAGTCAAAGAAGTGTTGTTTGTCTACAGCTGTTGTTTTTGTAGTTTGGTCCCTTCCAACATATTTTATAAATGTATTTCATTAGTCTTTAAAGTTGCTCCTTCAAGTCCAGTTTTACTAGTATGTTGCATCACTGGGTGTGTCTTTTCTCTTTGGGCAAACTTGTACTGGTCATTGTGAGTCAGCACTTTGTGTGATGACTGTTATTTGTGTTCATGGTAAATGCACCAGCAGCTGAGCTGAGCTGAGCTGTCTCTAAGCTTTTCCCACTGCAGTCACCCTCCTGAACATGTAACTACAGAGAAATGACACCCTCTCTTTGCTTGCTTGTAGCTGGTGTGGATTGAGACGCCCACCAACCCCACGATGAAAGTTGTTGACATCAAAGCCTGTTCTGATTTGGTCCACGAGCATAACAAGGACATAGTGGTGGTCGTGGACAACACCTTCATGTCTGCCTATTTCCAGGTGAGATTGCCAGATGTGCACTTCATGCTCTTTTGATTTTGAAGCAGCTGTCTAATCATTTCCTGCAATCAAATTCCACTTCAGGTGGACACAAATTGCTTAATGATTAACTCAGGTGTTTATCTTGTGAACCTGTAGCGCCCCTTGGCTTTGGGAGCTGATATTTGCATGTACTCAGCCACCAAATACATGAACGGTAAGTTATATACATTCTTTACTGACATAATATTTTCATTACAATTTGATATCACAATCTAACCCAAAAAGTCAGTAGATTTACAAAGACACAATTGAAAAGAAATTAAAAGATTGGGCTTGATCACCCCCACTAGTTTTATCAAACAAGGATAAATAGTAATTTTGGAGAGTCAAGGCGATGCAAAAACATGCACCTGATTATAATGCATTTTAGCTGTTCTTCGAAATGTAGCACAATAGTAGTGTTGACTTCCCCTAATACCCACCTTTCTTTTATTCCTGACATTATTTTGCAGGTCACAGTGATGTGGTAATGGGTCTGGTTTCAATGAACCGGGACGATCTGCATGAGCGAATGAAGTTTCTGCAAAATGGTGAGTAGAAAAACAACAAATTCAACTACTCTTGCAGTCTGCGTAGTAAAAATATGCGTCCGTTAGGTACGCAACACGTTTTGGCAAAATGCCATTTGTCAGGTTACATCAGTGAAATGATTCGTCAGCTGACAGAGGATTAATTACCAAATGTCTTGATAGTTGATTAATGGTTTAAGTTATTTATCAAGCAAGAAGCCGAATATTTGCTGGCCGTTTTATCAGACATATGTGTAATTTATGGACATACAGTAGATCTCAGAAAGGGAACAGTTGTTGAGTCTTAGCTCTGCCACACTCAGTTTTTGGTGGACTGGTTTTTCCAACATGACCCACATTCACTCATTAAACAAGCAAAACATGCTCCTGAGGTCAAAGTTCTGAACCAATTTAAAACCTTTTCAGTAAGAAGTGTGTGTTTATGCCTTTGTTGTTTGCCTGATCTGATTTGGTTTTGGGAGGCTTTGTTCTTAACCTCTTTTTCTTACATGCACCCTTGCCGTGATTCAGCACTGGGTGGTGTACCATCTCCCTTCGACTGCTTCCTGTGTAACCGTGGACTGAAGACGCTACACCTGCGGATGGAACGGCACTTCAAGAATGCAATGGCCGCTGCCAAGTTTCTCGAGGCTGATCCCAGGGTGGAGCGTGTCATCTTCCCAGGTTAATACATGTAATTTAAAACCCATAGTATTCACCACTCGGATTATACAGGCACATATACAGGTGTTGAGAGTTACCTGTTATTACTCATCTTGTTGCCTAAGGGAGGCCTCTCTCACTGATGTTCTAATGTAAAAGAATAATTTGGTATCTTATTATTTGATGTAAACACCAATGAGCATTTTTACCCACTTTACCTAAAGGTGGACATTTTCTGTAGAAAAGCAATAGAAAACTCTAACTAAGCAAATGTATTCATCAGCACTCTTCCCTCTAACTCACTCTCTTATGAACATATCAACAAAAAACATGAAGAAAAGGTTTGAACAGAGTGTGACTGATCTCTTCTTTCATCTTGCTATGCTAGGTTTGTTAATCATTCACAAGTGCTGAATCTCAGATCCCAATTAACCCAAATGCCTTATACTCATTAACCCTTGCATTTAGGGTTGTCATTATCTCCAGCGCCTGCAGCTATATGAATAGCACTGAAGCAGAGTAGCAAACACTCCAGGTTTAGAATAAACCAGTTCTGGCATTTTTGGAGTAAATGTTTCCATGAACACACTTTCAAAGAAGCACCACACAGAGTTCATTTCCTTCCACCTTCATTTCAAATGAACAATAAGTCATTTGAATTAACATCGTTCATACCCACACACGGTCGCCTAAATGAAAGAACACACCTCCACTTGTCCATGCTTAAAGTTACAATCAGTGTTGGAAATAATGAACTACATGTAATTAACCTTGTAGTTTAACTACATTTTGCAGTAGCTTGCTGGTAGTTCAGCTACATTTATATGTGCATAGTTAAATGCCAATTTTTGTGTAGTTAACTACTGAAACTACACGTTTGGGTCATAAAAGGAAAGGAATGATTTTTGAATTTTTATTTTCAATCGGCTTTTATTAGCAGGTTTACCCACCTTTTTAAAAAAAAAACCAAAAAAAAACCAAAAAAAAAAACACACTTATACCTGCTAATTTTAGTGGAAAAAGGGTATAACTGAACCCCCTTTGATAAACCCCAACCCCTTTTTCTTTCTTCCTGTGATGCATGCCCATACTTTACTTTTGTGTAGTGCAAGTGCAGAAGCCAAGGGCAAGTGTTGCTCAGTGCTCACATAGACACGTCCTCAGGGATAAACCTCCTGAATCAAGAATCACCATGGCGACACTTAAGCAGTTCTTGTACACGAAACCAAAGCTGACATTCCAGTCCCATGAGTATTGGGTATAATTGAGGTATTTCATTTTTTTAGTTTATGTATGACCTGTGAACAAGAAGGCACTTTTTGCAATAAACTGGCACGTGACTTTTTTGTATTATATTTTGTTAAAATTTTGTACTTACTTTGAACTGCTTTTTCTAGGTAGCTTTAGCTAACTCAACTAGATTTGTCACTAGGGGTAGCTTTGCTGTACTTCCAGTGTGAAGTAATTGGTAGCATGCAAAACTTTTTCAAGTAGTTTCACTGGTTGTAATTACAGGAATTATCCACTTCACTCACCTGGTTATTCTCATTTTCCCACTGTTGACAGGGCTGCCCTCTCACCCACAGTATGAAGTGATGAAGAGACAATGCACTGGGTGCCCGGGGATGATCACATTCTACATTAAGGGGAAACTTGAGCACGCCACCACCTTCCTCAGTAGCCTCAAAGTAATTTGACACACGTTACATTTTTATGTCATCTGGATTGTTTGGTTTTGTATTTAACAAGTGTGGATCAAATTCCCAGAAAGACAGAGGGAAACACCACAACTTTAAGGGCTGCTTAAACAAAGTACCTCAGGCCCTCCTGCACACAATTCCTGGCGAAGGCTTTAGACAAATAATAATTAAAATGTGTAACTCATGAAAAGGTTCTGACGATATAGTGACTGAGATAAAACTGGTTTACTCAAACAATGTTTTAAGTGATTCCCAAAATCATCATCACAGTGGAACAGCTTTGTTTAATGTAATCATGTCTCAGCATTGATATGTGGTTTGATTGTATTTTATTGTAAATCTATTAGTGGTGTCTACTATGTTTCACATCTTGTACATATTATTTATATCCTGCTCTATTCTTGTTTTCATGTCCTCTGTTTTCTTATTTCAGATGTTTGCCATAGCTGAGAGTCTGGGTGGTTATGAAAGTTTAGCAGAACATCCGTAAGTATGCCAAAATAAATCCTTTTACTACAGTCTTGTTTTTTGGTGTTTGATAGTACCGAACATTAGAAATGTTTATGTTCTGTACTCTAAGCTGCATTGTAACAAATGGCACCACAAGGGGGCAGCAGAGATCAAGAAGAAATCCCTATCAGACTCTCACAAATTGACTTTAATTGAGGCACTTTATTTCCATTACGAAGTCTCTGCTCTAATCTCTATTATAGCAGCAGGATGTTTTTCTGTATTGGTCTCATATATAGGTGTCTCTGTCCTCTATCATAATTTAGGGCGATTATGACCCATGCATCAGTGCCAGAAAAAGAGAGGGATGTGCTGGGGATCAGTGACACACTGATCCGGCTCTCTGTGGGACTGGAGGATGAGGCCGACATCATTGAAGACCTGGAGCAAGCACTTGCTGCTGCTGTAAGTATCAAATATCTGACAAAGGAGAACTGAAAGGTTCTTCAAACCAATATAGTTATCAATCAAAGTTTGTGGGAGTCTGGAATCATGTTCAGCTCTCTCAGTAAGTTACAACAAACAATGTTTGTCCTCTCCTGTCCTCAAAGAAGGCATCAACTGGCATGAGAGAGTTAGGCATATGTCCTCCACACTAATAATTTGTTCACAAATTGTCATGTCATATACAAAATAACCTATAGAACTACCACGATGACTCAGATGTGTCTTAGGTCCTGTTTTCTGTAACAGTTAACATGAGATCTGGTCTGAGCCCTGTATTTTAATAGTATGTTAATGTCTTTTTCCCATAACCTGGTGAGGAAAAAATACCTGCTTTGAGGTGAGACAGGTCACTCTGTAACTTCTTGTTTACAGCTTTTTTTTTAAAGCATCAGTTTGTGAGACTGTGAGGGTTTAAGTGCGTTACTTGTGTGACTATGATACAGGTTGGAAACAGAAGTAAGACCGACAGTTTTGGATTGAAAAAGTATGACTTGGTCATGATTTTTCTGAGAACAAAGTACAAAACAGATGTTAGGTAGTCAGTGATTAATAGATGCGAACAGATGCTAAGCCTCTTTTCATCTCTCCTTGTTGCTGAGAAATACAGTACTTTTATTTGCTGTTTTCGCTTAGTTTATTGAGTATGATCACCTTTACTTAATATCAAAGCCAACCAATTTTGCAAATCATGCTGCTACATTGGAGAAATTTTAAATTTGCATTTTGGTTTTGGGACACTTGGTCTTTCACGAACTTTTGGTTGTGTCAGCGTAACTTCTGCTACCAGCTTCCATTTACTTTTGGATAATGGATAATTATCACTGCATACATTCTCTTCATTTCACACAGGGCAGTGTTAGTTAGTTGGTTGTGATTTTATGGGGACACATGCAGGATTTTATTTTTCTAAAGGTGCTGTAATTTTAATGGAAGTTTTTTTTTTTTTGTCTTGACACCACATTTAAAAGGTGTGGTCATCTCACAAAAATGTAATGGTATTTAATGTTCTGTGTACAGTTACTCTCAGCGCTGTGGAACATGTCATATGAGTCATGAGTCATTTTGAAAACATTAAAGGTGCAATCAAGTTTCCAGGGAACATATTTTGATTTAGCATCCAAGAAACTGTTCCCATTTGGAGTTGAGAACAAGGAAGTTGCAGCTTACTTACTTTCATGAGGAACATTTCCCCACAGACCTCAAACTATGTGTTTGACCTGTAAAGCCCCAAATAAGGCGTGTCAGTCAAAATGAAGACAAATCAGGCCCGCAGACGACGTGGCAATTATCTTGGGAACATTTAGAGAGAGCCAGGCCAGGAAGGGTTGCAGACCAGGATTGAGTTAAGTATGCAGTGGGTTCATGCTGTGCACTTTGGGCTGTGGTGTATCCACACATCTCATAAACCCACTTTCTTTCTGCTGCACGACCAGATCCATCTTTGCAATATGAGGTTTTCATATCTGTGCTGCAGTCTGGGGCACGCCCCTCTCAGAGCAGTCCACCAGGATTATTCCCGCATTTGCACTGTCTCAGCAAATCTCTGACAGTCTAGATGGTTTATATGTCATCTCCCAAATCCACTCTCCTTTGTTTTAGGCTATAAAAAATATATTAAAGTTATATATGAAGTTATAGATTCACCCAAACACACTCATATCTTCAGTTAAAAATACTTGAAGGTGATTTATAGGCTGCATTTTTTCCTCAGAATTTTTGCTGTGGAAAAAATTCAGAGTATTTCTGGCTCATCAGAAGTACTGCCAAGTTCCCAGAATCCACTTTCAAATTCCTTGCTCAGTTTTAGTTTTTCTCACCTCAGTGTAGTGCTGTGCACCGTTACACCTCAGATCTGGCGTGGCTCGTCCAGACATCTGCATTTTTATCACATCTCTCTCCGCTCGAACAGCTTGTGTCGGCATCTGAGGTTTAATTACACCTTTGTGCTTCTCTCTACTCCAGCATGGTGGCTGAGGTTTCATCAAGCACAGAGGATTTTGATGAAATCTTTGCTCTTCTGTCCAGCGTAGAAGATCTATGGGTGGGAGTGTCTTTCTATTCTATTATGTGCTAAGAGAGAAAAAAATACTTAAAACTAATGACACTGCTAGGATGCAACAGCTCATTTAGAATCAATTTTAGCACATGAAGACCAGATTTGTTTGAGATTTAATCACATTAAAACATGTGGTGGATTTGCATGAATCGCCTCTAATTCCCACCTGTTTACTGCATTGCTATCAGCAGAGAATCTGAATTTCCTAAAACCCTCTGTGCCACCTCATGCAACCACATCCTCCATATTGGCCTGCACCTCCTCTTCTCAGGATTCAGATGTCATCTCTGAATCCCTCTGCTGCCCATCTGTAGCAAATGGAAATGAAATGGAGACAAATATCTCTAATGACTGTCTGGGAAAAGGCACCCCTGATGGGTGAAGCATTTAATTGGAAGGGATGTCAGGTCAGATTGGGGCAGGCAGTTAAATTTCCGGTCATGTGTCCTCATCCTGGGGTTAGTTTTGAGTCACAAACGAGGCTGCTGGTTAATCATTTGGAACTTGTCTTTATAAGATGTACCCTGCAAAATGTTTGGTGTTTGGTGTTTTTTTTTTTTATTGACTGGTTTTCTCTGTGGTGCGCCACTTGTTCGTCTGCCTTTCAATCGCCTTTTTGGCAGATATTTTGGCATCCCACCACAGCTCATCAAGCACAGAGAGGAGTAATGAGTGTTTGGATTGTGCTTCTTTGGCTTTGCTCCAAGAAAATGCATCATCTCAGGAAAATTGTTGCATGTTATTAACTCTAGCCATGTCTTATCTGATGCTTCCTGGATGTGGATTGTTCCAGGTATTGATTTCACTGACCAATTTCTGTTCCTGTTTTCTTTTAATAGCATCCAAAGAAAAAATGAAATGTCTTCAGGGCGTCCTCGAGGCTGAGGGTGATTCATTCAAAGTCAGGATGAAGACCGGAGGTACCTGAGGTTTTAAATCATTGCAGATCAACACATGGTACCTCAGTTCAGCGCACAAACGACACCAGGGAACAAACTGTTCTTAAAAAAAAGAAAATACAAATCATATGATCTCTGAACAATTAACATTACTGAGAATCTTTTTAATGCCTGTTTTACTAGAACATCAGTTGTAATATTATTTATCTTCAGCTGGTTTTGCATGTTTTCATGTTTGTATGTGTTTCGTTATAACTTGGAGGGCATCAATGTGGTAAAAGTCCTATTCAGTCAAGACTGACACAGTATAAGTTTTTGCAGAAGAAGACCACACACAATAGTTTGTTTAATCTTGCTATAAATAATGTGTTCTTCAGGCTGCCTTCTAGTTTTGATGCACAGACCAGCCTCTAAATGGAAAGTTTTATATCTCTGTACTTAATGCATCTGCAACTGTAATCTGTATTAATAATTTGCTATATTTTCTAATTCTAACTGGCATAGTTTGCTTTGTAAAACATGTAGATGTGCTCTCATTAGTCGAGTTAGCTAAATGCGGGCAACACTAATGCCGCCACCTACTGTCCAAAGTCAGAAATATTTTCTGATTGGCTGTCAGCATCTGCTAGATGATCTTAGAGGCTCTCAAGGAGATTTAGATGAATATTATCACACCATAAAGAACAAAATAATATTTACATAAAAGTGAGTAGAAATGTGTTAATTTTGTTGCAGAAGCAAAAGCATAAACTGGATGCCAGCTTTGTTTGACTAGAACTTGATATTATGCTTCAAGTGTTTGTATGCCTTGTGAAGAAGAGGAGGGCAACCTTATTCCTCAAGTTTAAGACTAATCAGGATATTTGCCAATAAATGAGGGAGTGTTTCGTACGGACATGCCGTATTGGGAGCAGACCAGCAATGACACAGCTGAAGGGTTTTTATTGTACCAACAGAAAGCTGTTACAGGAGCATTTCTCAGAACAATGTTTGATGATAAACTTTATGTGTGTTTGAACTCAAGTGAAAGCATTTGGGCCAATGACAAAAGCTAAATTTCTCCCAGGTCAGGTTTCACATGGTTTGTATCTGTGCAAAGAAAATGTTTTACTCAGGCACTCCCTCCTCCTGCTTTTCTTCCCACGTCACATCACTGCTCAAGTATCCTCTTCACGATCAGTGTCATTTATGTAACCAACAGATCCATTAAAATTAGTTTGCAGTATAAGCCTGTGCATCTCTCCCTTCTTTTCAACCGCCCCTGGTTGGACAAACACGAGTAGTGTAATTGAGAGTTCAGTGTCGGTAACCGTAGCGACTTGACACGTCACATTCAATTTAACCTGGATAGTGGTGGGCTGCACATCGGGGTTTTAGCTGATGGATCAAATGAGCTAGTTACCGTCCTAATGACCAAACCATCAACAACATTTCCATAAGGAGACTGAGGTTCACTGGAACTTTAATTTCTTGTTACTTACGACCATGTAATGGATTTTACATCTCTGAGGAGCGTTTGCATCAGCCATTCAAGTTTTGTCTTAACTCTACTAGCAATTTCAACTCACTAATGTGTTAATTTAGCAATCATCACACTGCCTCACACGACTTTAATGAATCCTGGCATGTCCAGTTAGATTGTATAGATTCTAGAGAAGTGGTGGGTTTAAGTGGAAACAGAGGCTCTGCATTAAAAGTAGAGGTGCTACTGAGGTGTTTGAAATTCAGCTCTCAACACTCCCAGCCTTGACTCATGCCGTGGGACCGTTTCACTGAGTGTGCAGTTAGACTTTACTAGAAAACATCATTCATCATTCAGCTCAGGTTTTTAGTGTTTGTCAGTTCCTTTCAGTCAAGCAAAGCAGTTATTGGAGAGCACATCTCTATCAGAAGAGTTTTAAACATGGATAAAAAAATAAATAAAATCCCTGCACAACTGAGTGGAAACACGAGTAGGTGTATAGTGGCAACGTGGGGTCTTTTGTGTTTATTTTACAGATATGAATACAAAGTTAAATTCTCTGATAAATAATGTGTGCTATCATCATCAGTTTAAACAAAAAATCTGAGGCAAAAGTCAATATAAACTAAAAGTGGCTGTTCTGACTCCCAATGTGTGCTTTCAATCTCTTGCGTCATAGTAAAAAAAAGAAACCACCCACTTGCATTCGTTGGAGGCCGTCTGCACTCCATCACATCCGAGGTCAAAGATGACAATCATGCGCACAAATCTGTAGATAAGAATTTTTGAGACCAGAGGGCAACATGTTGTGTCAGCCACTGCTACTTCAAAAACAGCAGCAGGAGGCAACAGTTTGAAATATTGAGGCGAGTTCCCAGAAATCCTGTGAAGTGACATCAACCACAAACAGCACGGTCATGTTTGTCCGTCTGGGTAGTCTGTGAGCACTGTATTACTGAAAGATCAAACAGTGGTAAGCCTAGCTCTGGTGTAATCTATTGCTGTTTAGGAGACAGTTAACATAGTGCTTTCAAGTAGATTTGTCAAACTTGTCACAGCTATACCTGAATTTATGGTAACATAAGTCCCCGTAAAACAAGAAATTGTTTTTTGTACACAAACAAGCATGTTAATTAATGAGTTTTTTAGACTGTAGACATAGCCAGACTGACTGTTTCCCCATTTCCAGTCTTCATGCTAAGCTAACCGGCTTCTGGCTCCAGCATCACATGAAAGAGCGGCACATATTTTCTCATTCAACTCTCAGTAAAAAAGTGACACAGCATATTCCCCAAAATTTTGAATTAACTTTAACATGAATGTGTAGCATCTCAACTAATAGTGATAGGTTGCTCTTGTCTCTTACAGCCTCGCTTTGAAATTCAGTAAAGATGGGTGCATTTTCATTACATTGCTTTTATTTATTTAAATCAAATAAGCTTGAATTGATATTTTAGTATCTGTCATGATTTGAACATGCAAACAATAATAATAAGAAAATGTATACTGCACAACCCAGTTAATACCGATTGGTCAGTTAAGGTCAAAACACGTCTAGTTATCTAGGTAAAAATTTGACTAAATTTCATTTCATTTCAATAGCATTTAATTGACTATATTTCACTGTCAAGCAGGTTCTAGTTGCACATTAAAATATAGTAATTAAAATGCTGTTGAAACAATGGTTAAATGTAACCAAAGAATCTAAATCGTCCAGTCTACACTTCCTTGATGACTGATCAAACTCCATTCCCTGAGGAAGATCATGTGATATGATCAAAAGCCCTAGAACAGCTACTAAACAGAAAATGTGGTGAAATTGTTTTCTCACGATTAGTCCAGTTTTAACCTCAATGTTTAATTGCTTTATGAAATGAAAATGTGATCTGCTCTCTCAAAAAAAAATAATTTTTGGTATTTTGGACCATATCCTCAACCAGAGCAATAAAATGAGTTGCTGCTTTGATGAAGTAAATCTATATCTGATGGAGCAGAGCGTTTTGCCTGATGAGAAAATGAATGATCCCTGAACCCATTAACTCTCTCCCACATTAACCAGTTTGTTTGCAGGGAGGAGAGGCCTGAGATTTAAAGAACAGTATAGCGTGTACATACTGTGCTTACACTGGGTAAATGAGAGTAAATAAACCCGTTTCGTGGTTGATTAAAGCTCCGTCTGTGTCCTGGACTAGTAAAGAGCCGCAGTGAAGAATAACTGGAGTCATAATCCCAGCACCGATCTGGTTGTATGTTGTGTTGTGTGTACTCAGTGTTACAACAGCCCAAATATGCTGGATGGAGCATATGCTTTAATTTGAGTTTAAATGATGTACTGGCCTTTAATATTAAAGAATACAGAAACAGTAGATTGAATCAGACAACCAAAAAACGGACTCCAGCGTATAGCTGACCTTCTGAATATTACATTGTCATGTCACGTAGCTTAGCCGTAATGAAGGTTCACATTGATGTTCATTTTTATAGCATGTTCGGCACGTCATCAGTGGTTCTGAGCTCTGAAAGTCAGCCCTGCCAACTCTCACACTCAGACCGTAAACACTGAGCTTAATCTACTACTTGTTTTTTTTGTTTTTGTTTTTTTTTTTTATGAAATTGGACAGAGAAAGGGCCATAATCTTCACAGATTACTCTGAAGTGGTTTAAAGAGGAATTATCTTTTTAGTATTGTATAAAGGGTGACTCAGCTATTCATTTCCTTTTAGAGGGTCGAGGTTTTAAAAGAAAATAAAAAAGTGCAGATCACTAAATTTTGCTGAGAGTGTATCTGTTTTTAGGTCTGAAATGTTAAAGGGCCTCGCTGAACTATCGACAGTGTCATGTGAAGAAAACGATAATTACATGTCTGAAGGGTTCACTCATGATTCTTTTCTTAATCACTGTGCACTGAAAAGGGAAAGAACATAATTAGTTCTGTATTGATTTTGAATAGTGTCAATTATGCTGATGTTCTGGGAAAAACAGAAACAGCAACAGTTGTTGATTTTGTAAGTGGTCAGTTATTTCAACTCATTTTTACCCAGGACTAAACTGCAACTGTGATTTGAAAATAGTCATTTTTATAATTACGGCTGATTTTCTGAAATATGACTCGTAGTCGGAGGATTATGTCTGCTGGAACATTACTGCCATTAAATATAATGATGTTAAGGCCAGAAGGGGAAAACCATTAAAGCACCTGCAGGGCAGAAACTATAAGCAAATGTGAGATGGTCACTGAAAGATTTACTGAATATGTACTATTGTTAGCAGAGGTGCGTTTAACCCTTAGATGCACAGCACACCTAGGGGCTTAAGCAACCTGGGACTATATTACATCCTGTCTAAATAATTCTCAGCATTTAATTTAATTTAATAATTCTAAGCACTCAGCTCCTTGATATCCCTTAAATTAAACCTGACGGACTTGTTTGAGTGTTTCCTTTTTTTCCAATGGGATGCTGGATACAAGTTCGACCTCATGGTGCAGTGTTGTTTGTCTGTGTTACTATGAATAAATACAGACACAGTGATGAAGAAGTTGGTTTATATGAGCTTACTGTCACAGCAACATGATGCTGCAGCACCTGTGTGATTTCATCTGATACTCAAGAGTTTTGATGACTCTAAATCTGCAAACTACCACTGATGAGGAATTTGTTTTTGTGCCATTTATGAATCAGATCATTTAAAAGCAGACCTGGAGCAGGAGATGATGATGATGAAGCTAGCTCAGACAACATGAGCTCTGAATGGGACTATGTTCAAGATAGTGTCCAACTTGCAGGCCGAATTAGGACTGATTAGCTGACCCCGGTAATCTTCACAAGTATGCACTTTTGTGTAAAACTGGAAAGCTGGAGAAAAAGGAAGAGACACCACGACTTCCAGAAGTTGAAGTCTGAATCACTTCAGCTGAAAAACTCCTTAAAAAAAAGCTGGAGATGCCACATCTGTCCATCTCCACATCCTCACAACAGTGGATTAGTGCACACAGTGCATACAACCATGTCGCCATGACCAGAAGCAAGTGACTGTGATTAGCAATTACTGTGCTGATTAATTGAGTTTGGTGGGTGTGAAACATAACTGCCTATGATATGAGAAATATTAACGAATTTTGTGACATCTGACATCTATAAATTATAGCAGAAATTTCCTAAATTGTTTTCTATTGTTAATATTAATACATTCTGAAAAATGTATGAATAATATGCTTTTAATATATGACTTAATCTAGGTAGAGCACCTTGCTTGTCTGTATGAGAACCAGCTTTTAATTGTTAGCCTCCTTGCTACAGTAGATATTGATCAGGGCAGCAGCATGGACCGGTGGCTCCGAATCCAAAAGGTCATGAGTGAGGTTGACAGAAGCCAGATCTGCATTCAATAAAACTGTGCTTATGTACGCGCCATTTGGTGGAAACCTCTGTCCATATCAAGCTCAGCGTTAATAAATCTTTGGCATGAGCTTCCTGAGTGAATTTGAAGGCCATGCAGCAGCAGTCAACCCATGAGAAGTAGCCTTGTTGCAATTCAAAACTGACATATTTCTTTTCCTTTTTTGCATTACAAAGTCATGCTTAGCAACTATCAGTACCAACACCAAGTATGTTGACACATAAAAGGAATTTATCTCTGGTTTTCAATATACTTACATACAAATGTACAGAGGAATACAAAACACATACAGCTGAACAACAATAACAAGCTTAAAATATATCTAATACATACGAGCTGGGCAACAGACTATACAGGTTCGTTTGATACTATGGAGTAGTACAAGGAATCCAGGAATAAATATTGTATGGATAGTAAGTTACTCTATATTCAGGGCTGTTTTATGTGCATGTACTGTACATAGAGCATAGTCTGCTTAGGATAATGAAAGGAGATTATATAGATGCTACTAGGGTTGATTCAGATCACTGTAATTTAACTGGCCCATCCATCAAGCACTTCTAAAAAAAAGCCTTACACTATAACTGTAGTACAGTATAGTGAAAATTAGGAGGGTGACCAACCATAAAACCAGATCGTCAAAATTAAAAAGTTGCTTCCATGGGCTCGTGCAATTTAAAAAACATCAGTGTATGTCATGAATATCTGTTACGCTTTGGGAAAATGTCCACATTAGAAATCAGAAGCAGTTTATTCAAATGGATTCAGTCCATGAACACAGTGAATAAAAGCCCTACTTGAAGGCACCATGCTGTTCCGGACAGACTGTACGATCTCTAAAACACCACGGGAATAAGAAATCACCATACAAAAAATGAAGAAAATGCACATTTCCACTTAAAAGGCAAATATCTGATAAACTGCACAGCATGGGGCCATAAAAGACTGTGTAAACCAATTTAGAAGAGGTGTAGATCTCATGTAAGACATTTTTGTTTTGGTCCTAACTTATTATTGTTGCTGTACATGTGGATACTTTAGTGAGGGTGTACTGTAGTCATATCTGATGTGGAGGCCTTTGCAACTTTCACCATGTCAAGCAAAGGCCAGCACATATACATGTTTTTTTTTACTTGGGGCTGAAATCTGTATCAGCACAGCATGATATGCTGTTCTCTGCTTAAATGCATGGTGTTAGATGAAGCAGAAAATTGCCTCTTGTTTCTCATTATTACACTCTGTCTGCCGGGTACATAGGATCTTTGCATATTTCTAAAAACTCGTCAATACGCAACGTTTGTGCTGCCTCCCCAAGAGAGGACACGGTCCAACAGGAGTCCATCAGATCAGGGAGTGGAGTAAAGTAACTCCTAAGTGAGGAAACAACTTGTCAGTGTTAACATGGAGGAGATGGATGCATCGGCAAGTTGAGCTGGAGGGAATGTTTCCCCTGCTCCCGACCCTGTCGAGGTGAGGTATCGTATCAATTATTCACTCTCTGGGGTGTGTTGTGTTGTTGGGACAGCAGACAGAGCAACTTCCTTTCTCCCACAGTCTGGATCTGCCTCAATCTGATGTTTCATTTGTTTCCCAGAACTCCTTGTCTTTGCTGTTAGAGATTCATCATCCTATGAGTAAAAAAAAACATCACACAGTGGACCGCCTCCCTCTCTGTCCCCACAGATGAGACTGACCCTCGCTCCGTCAAACCGTTGTGACTCACAAAGCAAAGCAGCATATTACAGTGAAAACACTAACACAAACATTATGATTAATGCTTTGTTGAACTATATGACAGCTCTAAGTGTCTTTGAAAAGGGACAGTTTGCCAACATGGATGACTGTTTAACATTGTAGATAATTCTTGGAAACAAATGTTAATTTAGCTCAAGAAAAATGTATTAAGTTTTGTTTTCATAACACAAGAGGTCTGATATGAAGTACGTCATGAAATTACATAGTGTCGTGTGAGTCACTTGTTATAATGAAACGCACAAAACACAGCAAATATAATCAATTATAAATGACAGGTGTACTTATGAACTATATTTAGAATATCTCAAATAAGGTTAACTCTTCAAACCTAGACAGAAAGACGGGGAATGAGAAACACCATTCTCTCCCCTCTCACAGCTTCCATCAAGGTGCCTTTAAGCAAGGCACTGAACCTCCCCCACAGTGGGATTTTCTGTGTCAGGATTTTCTGTTTTTAAATCACTGCCAAATGCTTTCAAGTGTATTTTAAACTGCTGCTATGACAAAAACAGGAAGATTGGTGATGTATTTTACAAATTGTATTTTTATAAATTACTGACATCTTACAGACTAAACAATGGAGTGATTAAGTGAAAATTCATCAGTTATAGCAAATGCTAAAAAATAGATTATGGAGGTTTCATTTAACAACTGTATATTTATTTAAACAAACTTATACAAGGTGTATGTAAGTAAAAAAAAAGTAAACAAATGGTAAACAACTACTTGCAAATTTACAGACAGGCTGATTTAGCACTTATAAGCAGTATATAAACATTTCATAAATGAGTTATAACACACTATAATACAGTTGAAAGCTCATTCATGTATTTGTCAACAACTACAATTCCTCCTGTGAGCACCCAGAGGTGGAGGCTGCTGTATACACAGACAATGAATGACACCAGTAAAAGTTACAATGATATTAAATGAAATATTCATAGCAGAAGTTATAATTGTTGACAAAGACAATACGTTTATGAACATTTCAAAATGTACATGCACGTGTTTGGACACGCATAATAAATGAAGATACTTCTGCAATGAGCACAAGAGGTCACTGAATGATTTTATGAATATTGAAATAATGTGAATCACATGCAGTGGCCTTCAGTCAAAAAGAACTGAGGCCATTAAATGGCTAGTTTGATGTTTGTATGCCTAAATCACATGTCTACTGAGGCAAATCCTCAGCGCACAGGACAGTTATTGATTGATTTTTCTGCCTCAGATGACTTGTTGTTTATTAAATTTTGAAACTGCGTAAAATTCTACTTTGGCATTCAAGGCTTCAATGTGAAAAGGCCAGGTCTAATAACATATTTCTTTTTTGACCTTTCACTGGTTCGCTTTTCTTACGAGAGCAATACTGTTTACCAGTATTAAGAACTTTTTTTAATAGTAGTACAAGACATTACAGTCGACTGTGATTGGATTCTACTATATGTTAAAATAGTGTATGGTGGCATTTGCCTGAGGTATTACCTTGATATTTCCATTTTAAAGTTGATGCACATTTTGGAAGAGAGTGATGGAATAAAAAAATCAATAATTGGAATCACACTATTTTTATTTGTCTTCTGCTTCAGACTTCACCTGTTTGATCAAATGACTTTCCACACATTTCACTTTTAACTGTGAACACCAGACCACTGTGATGACTGCTGTTTCAGAGATTTTATGCTGCTGTTGTTGTTTTGGCAAGTGATTACAGCAATCTTTGTTCCCAGCTGCAGCTCTGACGATGAAAAAGGGCAGAAATAAAAGTGTCACTAAAAGACTGAAAAAGTGACTCAGCTTTTTAGTCTTGAGCTGATATAAGGTGAACATAATTTAATTCAATTTTTCAGAATAAATAGTAATGACAGTGACTCACAGCCAGTGTGTAATCATAGTTTAGCACTTCACTGGCTGCAGCAGCAGCTCAAAATTTATCCTCTGTCTTTTTTTTATTGATTTCCCACACCACTGATTTTCAAAATTTGGTTTTATGTTTTGCACAGAATGACAAAGTATGGTCCGGATTAAGTGAAACATCTGTGCTGTCGCATGAGAAGTGTACTCGATAACATCAGACCGGCTCTCACACTCTCAGGTCTGTCACATTTCCATCAGCGAGTGAGTGATGCTGCAGATTTATCATGACCTGATGTCCTCTCCAGTCTCCATTGATGGGTTAGTACTCCATTAAAATTTAAATGTGTAAAGACACACAAAAACACGATTTAAGCACAAGCAAATCAAAATGCTTGACATGTTGAATGAGGAACAGTCATGTCAGAAAAAAATGTAGGCCTCAGTATAATATGGAGACACCTTCCAGCCTTATGAGTCAGCAGAGTTTGGACATGTGAGTACACATCCCAACAAACACCACTACACAGGTGACAAATAATGAAACACAGTGGACAATGACTGGCTGCAGCTGCTGTTCTTAACAAATATATTGACAACAGTGGATATGTTGGTGCCTGAAAAAAAAAAAGTCCACTTTCAAAAATTTCCAATGTCTCAGATGGGAGTTCTGCTCTGTACTAAAAGTTTGGTTTAAAAGCTTAAAGGAACATAATTTCTGCACAAGATGCAATGTTGCAAACACTTAGTTTAAGACATAAACTGTGCAGCCACAGTCTGAACTGATCCTGGGACGGCCCTCAGCTCATATGGCAGTTCAGTGGTGGGGTTTTTACAAGATCACTGAGAGAGAAACAGAGCGGCTGGCCCAGCAGCTCAAGAGTGGAAGTGGGAATCCTGTTGATCTAAATGCTAATAAACGCAGCCAAACACACACATAAAATAAATGTCACAAAAAAAATTAAGGAAAGGTTTGCATTAGAATTGCGTTACGATTATTGTTTACATCACACAGAGCAGATATTGTGTTTATTAATAATAGAGTAGTTTTTAGTTATGTAAGAGATACTAGACAAGTTTGTATGTTTCATAACTGTAATGGATGACGCAGGGGGCTGAGACCTCTCTGACAAATGCTTGGTTCCTTTCCCCACCACAACCCTCTCTGGATTCTGTGCTGTTTATGTCTGCTCTTCGGAGGCAGAGAATTTTCCCTGCAAAACTGACTGTTGCAAATTGTACTGGATTTACATCTAGTGTCAAAACTGCAGAACATCATGTGCACTTTATGTGGCGAAGTCTGTGGTGTGTCTAAAGTCTGTGCAGGAGATTAAAGTTCGTGTTCCCTGACAGTCCATGCACAGATATATTAAAGAGAATGATAATTACAAACACTGTCATTGGACATTAAAGAAAATTTTCATTTAATGTAATCCAGGTTTTGTCCTATACTGAGGTTATTTTCTGGTGATAGGCTTGTTGGTGCAGATTTGGTCTCAAATTTAAAACCTTCATTTACAACGTGAAGTTGGGTAAACTGTGAAAGAGATGTGAAGGTGCCTCTGACCTCTGACTTGGGCTTGTGAGTATGGGGTCAGCAGCATAGATCTGAATACCTGGACCATAAGAGCAAATCTGAGTTATAAGGTCTTTTACTAAAACAGACAGACCTGCAGTGGTGTAGAATGTGTTGGTTGGAGCGGATGTGGCTCCATGAAAATGCTCTAAAACTGAACAGAAGCGTATTCCAGTTTGTTTTTTCTAGAAGGACAAATCATTTTTATCCAGTCTCATATCCAGGCAATGTAACACAGCACTCTACTGAGATATGTTTAATTAATTCTGACAGAAGTCAAGGTAAGTTTGCACACCAGCAGACAACTCTCTGATCTGAGACCGTGGAATATTTCTATCACAGGATTCATCAACCAGTTACAAAAAAAAAGAAAAGCCAGCCGCTCAAATGATTATTTGATGGTGTCACATTTTCTCAGTCATATCGACGGAAGAAAGCCAACCTAAGATAATGAATGAACATGCCATAATTGATTATTTTAATCAAAGCCCCCCCCTCCCTGAGATCAATGGAAGTTAAATTGATTGGCAACGATCGGCTGATTTGCATCATGACAAACGGTAAACAGGAATACACTGCAACGCTCCAGAGCTGTAAACACAGAAATCTGATCTAAGTGGAAATTAAAAAACAGACAGTGTTTTACATGAACTGAATAACAAATCATTTCAATTTAATGATTGGATCAATGTGCTTTTGGTTTATTATTTAATAACGTTTGATGTCTGAAATAATAATAAGATGTTTATAGACTACATAAAAACTGGGTAAGTGGACAGTGATATTATCATGACGGGACTTTTGAATGACCTCAGCTCACCAGAATGATAAATGTTTTATGTGATGTATTCTCCACATTAACCTGGTGACTCTTTTAAGATCTCGATCGATTTCTGTTCCACAAAGAGCTGTTCACTGTGTGATCATAATGATGAAAAAGAGCCACTTTACAAAGATGGAAGACACACCCCATTAATGCCGAATTTGCATTCTTGACAACATTTGACAACACTGATTTACTATGCCATTTAGAGTGCAGCTCATTCTCTGGGACCATGCATGAGTGGAGCAGAAACGAGTTTGTTATGGGCCAGAGGAAACATATTTATAGATGATTTGTCTCACAAATTCTTCCACTGCAGTGTGAGACTGTAATAAATTAGAGACTCATCCTGCTTTTCCCTTTACATTCTGTTATAGGTCAAAATAATACTCTTTATGTTGCAATAGATCATAAAACATAGAGCTCATTAAGTCAAGTTGTGTAGTAAATTCTTGTTAAGGACAACTGTGTGTAGCTCGCTTTAGCACAAGCTAAAGCTATAAGTCCGAATGTGCAATAAATCAGATTTCTATGTGGCCCTTTAGCCACTTGTTCTCCTTATAGATTCACTTTGTGACCTTTTCCAAGTGAAATAAGTTCAAACTTTACTAAAAGGTTTCAGAGCCAAGAGTGAACACGGCATGTTGCAGGCTGTAAATAAACACTGTCACTAAAGGACAAACAAACTGTTTGTACATACTTTAGGTGAATCAAATTAATAATAATGTGGTTGTGCACACAGCCAGTTTAATATCTACCCACAGGTATTCAGGTCAGGAGACTGTGAGGGCTTTTTCCAGCTTCAGCTTGTGTTTCTTTAAGTAGTTCAGTGGTGGATTTTGACATGTGCTTTGGATCCTTGTCCTATTGTAGAAACCATCCTTTTTTTCAGTTCCACTCTCTTGAGTGACTGCAGGACATTTGCAAAATTTCCTGATATTTGGTAGAATCATACAACTGTAAAGCCTATAAGGGACCATCACTCTGAGGTGAAATATCTGCCAGTTGTGCATGAAACAAGGTACTGCACTTTTGTCTCCTGGCAGAAAATCCATTTGTTCTGACCATGTCCACCACCATGTCTGCAGTTCAGACCAAACTGGAGAATTATTTCACTTCACAGAGCCAATTTTTGCTTGAGAAGGCCTGTGGCCACTCAGACCGTATGAGAAATTCACGCTCTCAAATCATCAGCAGCTCGCAGCTGCAGCAGACGCCTGAGCAGCACAGAATAACCCTCTGCACCTCTCCACTGCTCCTGTGTCTTCTTGAATTCAGTCAGTGATAACATTTTCTGCGAGCAGCTTTTCACTTCGCACAGATGGGAGCAAACAAGTCTGACCCTGCTCTGGTGTTTCACAGGGCTCCTTTATCAGCATTTGATGTGCAAGGATTATAACAAGGCGCTCGGCTAACCACGGCTGTGGATGAAGAGGTGAGGTGATTTATTTCCCATCGAATTCATCTCATGGAGAGGCTGATAAAAAACATTCTCTGTGATGTGCAGGATATAAAGGAATCAGAAGACACAACAGCCCCTTTGAGTTTCAGGCCTCTCTTTGAAGGAACTCCCATTATGTCCAATTATTCACATTTTGATCAGAGTTACACGGTTGAGTTTACCCAGAAGCACACACAGACGCCTGTGTGGGATGAAAACCAAACATGTCTGTTACTTGTTTATGCTGCTACTGCAATATGTGAACTGACTGATAAGGACTGATGTTTTCTTACATGCTGCTGCTACTAATGTGCTTCACATACTATTTGTATTTGTTACACCTGCTATTAGTTTTTTCACCTTCTGAGGTTACGAGCTAATCCAGTAAAGAACTGCCAAGTGAACCCACACAAACCCACAGAGATTATTGTTATTAGCCTATTATTATTACTAATTATTATAAATAATTCCCTGTCTGATGTTCCCCTCAGCTCTCCAGTGCTTAATAGCATCTTTCAGCTCATTGTTTTGGTTTTACCACCCACAACTTTACTGTTTTGGTTCACTCTCACCGTTAATGAGAATTAGTTCAGTGTTCTTTAACAACACTGGCAGCACAGCTCAGTGTCGGCCTTTCCGTCCACCACTTGATGGATTGCCATGAAATTCTCTACCAACATTAACTGCATTGGTGATCCCCTGAATTTTTCATGAGTGCCACAGTAAGGCTTGGTTTTAAATGTCTCTTCACCAACTGGATGGATTGCTTTGAATTTTATTATTTCTTTACTGCAAAAGAAAGTGCCAGAAGACCTACACCATGGTGATGAGGGCTGTTGACATAATCTCTTATTTTGTCCAACTAGAGAGTGTTATTGAGCTTGTCCAATCATACATGCTCTAATGAGTGCCATTCTAGTTTTTACTTTGTTGGGTTGTATACACTGTATGTTATACACAGTTTTTATAAGGTGATTTGTGGTAACAATAAACTGTCCTTTCTACAATAAAAACAATTAAAACAGCATTACATGGTATAAATAAACTGCTACATCATTAAGTTTCTTTTGAACACTGTAGCTATAGTTTATAAGGAATTTATTCTCCTTTAAAACTTTCATAGAGTCCAAGATGTGGCAGATTTAAATGTGAAAATTCTGTCAAATCATAAAACACTATATAAAGTTATTATAAACTACTTCATTGTGCTTTCTACTAAAAAGACAAGCAAACAAAACCCTATCACATGATTCTAAATGTTAAATAAACCATCTTGAAATTTCTGTGAACACAGGTGAACAGCTACAGTTTAGCCTTTATCCTCCTTTAAAAAAATAATTTTGAACCATTTAAAGCCAGAAATGTGTCTCATTCATCACAACACGGGCTGCAGCTCCTACTGAGAGATGTCATCTCACCTTACATTTACAACACTTGTGCTTTTCAAAACACACCTATTTCCAGTACAAGTGATCTTGGGAAAACAGAAACTTGTGCAGTTGTCCTACACATTTAGGCCTGAAGCTGTCATCAGCAGAATATGATATTCTCAAGTCAAATGACAAACAAAGCCATTACCAGTGTAAACTTATTAGCTACTCAGTTTGTGCAAGATCAATGGAGAGTGATAACGTATAAAAACATGTTTGCACACTGACTTTCCTCCATAAATAACTAAAATGTTAGCTGGGACATTTTACTGAGCAAAATCCACCCATTACCCCCATCAGCTAAGCCAATAAAACTCCTGCCGCCTTCATCTGGTCCTGCCATGACTGACTGTAGCCATCTGGTCGAAAGTGCAGACCAGCTCAAGCTCAGGAACATTGATATGGATGATTTTATGAACACATCTGTGCAGTGAACAGTATAATATTCAAGGTTTTGCCGTCGGCTAATTTGTTTAAACAGGAGCTCAAGCTTCCCTGGGCTGCAGTAACTCCATCTGTTGTGGGGGGAGGTTTTGTCTGGGGACAAAGCACTAATCACCACAGCATTCACAGTCATTAGAGTCAGGATTGATTATGGATCTGCAGCATGTGCTCCTGCGCGGCATGACTTTAACTGAGCAGTTAGTAAACCTTGTCATGGGGGTTTATGTTACTACAGTATACAGTTAACATAGAGCAGGGGCGATGTAAACATATACAGTGTCAGTTACTTACTGATGCATGTCGACAGGAACACAACTGGAGTTCAAAGTCCCTGTGAAATTGTTTTCATTGCCACTGTGTGTATTTCCAGAAGCCGAGCTGATATTTAGTCAGAAAAACACTTCCTTCCAGGTGAACCTGAAATATAATTCAATTCTATTCTGTTCTATTTTTATAGCACCAAATCATTAGACCTCATAGTCTGCAGCTTGGAAATTCACCAATCAAAGCAGCCTTTTATCATACAGCACACACACATTCTGCAATTATCTGATTCAGCCGGCACATGTAAGCTGAGGCAATTAGCTTCCATTTCGTCCAGTATAGGCTCATTGCAATTCAGTTCAGTCTTGGGGTCTGGAGAATGAGACCTTTTACTGAGTTACTGAAACCGAGTTAGAAAACGAGAACTACTCACAATCCAGGGGAAAAGAAGCTTCTTTATGGCTTATTTTGGATTGCTGTGGTGTTGGACTGGTTATGGATTTACTGTGAATGCAATCTTCTCTTCTGTTGCCATCAAAATCCCATTATACAAAATCTATTGTACAAGGTGTATTATTTGCGCTGCTTATTTATTTTTCCCATTTATTTATTAATGCTCTATAGACTTGCTCAGAGTTGATTTTAGCTTTCATGTAACTACAGTGACAGACATGATGAGACCACTGGGGCTGGAGCAGCAGTGGTCCAACACTAATGGTAGCACAATAACCAAAGCCAATGGCCTCCATGCACCAAGCCAGCCGTCTGTTTTAAGATAATTGGATTATGATTTACTGAAACACAAGAGTCACTAACAGCCTTATACCTAACACCCTGTAATCAAAACCCTGCCCTCCATTCAGCACATCACAGCAAACCATTTCATTCCAATTAGGATGTATAGTTTTGATACTAACATTTTATTTTTATTATTCAGTGATTTATCGCTGTAGCGTCTACATTAAATCTCGTATGAAAAGCCAGCACACATCCCTGTGTGCTTGTACAAGCTGCAAAGTGTTAAAACGTCTCGAAGGCTGGACTTTGTCCTCATAACATTTGTTGCCAGGGCAAACAGAGTTGCTACGCAGGGCTCGAGTCCAGCAAAGTACAAACATCCTCCATTAAGGCAGTCAGGTAAGGTTAGGATGATATCTATTGACTGTGTAGATGAATGCCAGTAAATGGTACTGTGAGAATACTGCTTATCTTACTGCACTAAAACGGGAACTCTCACTGTCAGATTTTCCTGCTCTGGAGAATCTCAGCGATCTTGAAACTGTCAAGCGTTCACTGTCACCAGACTTTTGCAGACCGCTGAAAGAGCCGCAGAGCCTGTCACTTAATCTGGAGATAAGGAAATCCCTTTTCACAAACAATGATCCATTCAGTGCAATGCTGAAAAGAACATGCTGTAAATGAGGGAAAATAGCATTAACTCTGGGTTGCAGCTGTTTTGTCAGAAGCATCCCCGGTGTGCAGAGAAGATAATTCTCTGGGAGGATTTCCATAGAAACCACAGCATGACAAAGTACGTTTAGTAATTTAGTCAAACCAATTAGTTAACTAGAATTGAATCTTGGCCAGGGCCCTGCCGAATGTGGACCGTGACTTCCCCCCCTGTGAGGCAATTAGAAAGCAGAGTGTCACTTTGTGAGATCGGGGCATTAGTGGAATTCAGGCATTTTCGTGTCCAGTGAAAGGACTCATGTAAACTCGTGCAGGGCGGTAAAACTGTTGAATTACTTACTTGAACCATCTGGCCAGAGAGATCAAAGTGACTTCTGTGACCAAGTATGAGAAACACAGATTTGACAGTTGTTTGGTTTTATTCTTTAACCAGTCCGACATGTTGAAGTAGTGTGTCAGCTCCTGGACGATTAATGAGTTCAATCCACATGCTAGTTTAAAAAGTGAATGAGTAACACTTGCTTACTCTTACTTACTTACTTACTCTTAAACAACTGACAACTCAGTCAGGGATTTATGTCAGACTGAAGCAGGCTTGTTCTGGGCAGCTCTGACTGGTGTGGAGCTGTTTAAATATGAAGCAGTGCTTTTCGGAGAAAGAGCATACTAGGCCTGCACATTGTGTCTCATGGAAAAATAATGATTATATGATCCTTTGTTGATCCCGGGAACAGATATTCTCTTTATTCTTCCCCCTTAGATATCAGCTACAGCTCCATGGTTTCCGGGCTTCAGTCTTTCTGTGAAGGGTGTTGCACTAGGAGCCAGTTGCACCAGCTGCTCTTTAATTCAAACTAGTTACAATGATGAGGGCTTACTACAAGTCCTCCAACCTGAACGACCTTATAGGTTGTTTGTCCCTGCCCACTGATATGACACAGGAGCATCTCCTGAAATAGCATCCCTGCTGCTGCAGTTGCACCACACCTTTATCATCATGGTGGCAATAATGAACATATGGTGATGCTTATGGAACAGTGGTTAGGTTTAGGCACAAAAATGACTTGGGTAGGATCAAGAAACCATTGTGCTTTGGTAAGTAAGTACCTCTTTAAGGTCAGAGGACCTTTGTCGTCATGGTTACAATAATAAACGACGTGGAGGCTCTTTACAGGAGGACAATCTTTTTTTTTTTTTTAAGTATATTTTTTGGGCTTTTTATGCCTTTAATGGACAGCACAGTGGAGAGTGACAGGAAACGGGGAGGCAGAGAGAGGGGGAATGACATGCAGTGAAAGGCCGTCCGATGCGGGATTCGAACCGGGGCCGACTGCAGCGAGGACTGTAGCCTCTACACATGGGGCGCCTGCTTAAACCACTACGCTACACGACGCCCCACAGGAGGACAATCTTGTTTAATAAATTTGAGATTAACACTAAATTAAAACAGTTTGTGGCACACAAATTAGCTATTAACTAGAGATTAGATCAAGTGTTAATAGAGCCGTCTCTGTTGCCTGATATCCTACGCCGCTAAAAATCAACTGTTGTCGACTAAAATAAAGCTAATCAAAATTAAGTTCTTTCTTTACTGTACTCTGTGTACACAGATTCACTAAGTGCCAATGCTAATTATCGTCAGCAAAAAGCCAGTGTCGAAAAAATTCAGGGGGGACGTAGCACGTCACTGGTGGCAGGTCGTTATCAGCTGTGGCAAATTAATTCCATGAGTAATTTGATAACAGGCCCAAAATTGAACTTACAGTGCTCTCTGCAAGCCGGTGTACAAATACAAATCATGAGCAGTAAATGAGCTAATGGTTGTGAAGCATATATGAAACAACTGATGTCAACCAGCCAATACAGCAGGATTTCAGTGCTCTCCCTGAACCAACGCTGTTCTCCCTTGTTTATTAGCCAAAACATTTTTATATTTCAATGATGCATCCTAATTTAGTAATCACTCATTTTAAAGAACCATACACTTACGAAGAACTTAGAAAGACTTTCCACACAAATTTGGTGATAGATTTACAAATAGCTGGTACCACCCAGTCCAGGAGGGAAGTGGGTGTCACTGGGAATTAAACTTATATTTTTTAAATAACTGGTCATCACTCTGCTCATGCTGCTGACTAATACTGGAGATTACAGCAATAACTTTTGTTGTCAGACATTAGACGCAACCATTTGCACCTGCGAGAGTTGATTTGTTGCATGAGTGATGAGTTATCATGTTTATACAGCTGCTTTCTGTGACCGGTTGCTGTCCATCTGCACTGTTACAAACATCAGACCATCTTGTTTCATTTCAATTCAGACAGCCTGTTCCCTCGTGTTATTCTTGCTTAGGGCTGTTGCTCTTTTGTGCAGGTTCAGGGAAGATTAGATTTCTGATTTTCTTTCCAGTTTTCATAATCACTTTCATACTGTGCTGTGTTGTCAAGAGAGGACAAGTAATTCATTGTTTTGAACAATTGCCAACATTCTTGCTTGACAGCAGGGAGGGGAGGAAAGCAGTTCAACAATCCTTCAACAAGATGAGTAGGGCGCAAACCCCCCCCGTGCTGGCAAACATCCGTCCTCTTGAAGTGAGCTCCCTGAGCAAGACACTAAACTCCTGCTATTACTACTCCTAGCACTACCCCAAAGAGTACAGAAAACTGTCATTTTTTGATACATTTTTCTCTCTCACTCAATACTGCATTGAAATGTCCAATCTATACCTTTCAATCAAATTTCCCATCTTGCGCAAACAGTGCTTCCCAGAAGTCAAACCAAGTATCAGCTGTGATCATTAAACATTCAGTCTACTTTTACAAGCTTCTGTGTGTCTTATTGATTTTTTTCAGTTTCTGCATTTATCAGAGATTTTATTCTGTAATGAATGATAAATCTTACTGTTTGTGTATCATCAAAGAATGTTGTTAATTGTATGTGACCTGTGGAGGTGGAGCAAAGGCAAATTGCAATAAAATAACAAATAATTTCTTGAAATTATGACAAAGAAAGAGTTGGATAAGCAACAGAGGTTTTCTGAAAATTTGTATATTTCCAGGAAAATGTATAAGGAGTATAATTAACTAGAGTTATTTCACTTAAAGGACAGTGCATGATATTTTTCTTAGAGATGAGATCTTTATGCAAGTCTCTGGGAAACATGGATAATTAATTAGTCAGTGAAGGCTAAGTAAAGCATCTGAGCTGAACAGAACACACAGACAGAAACTGAGATCAGATTCTGTGAAGTAATTACCTTGTTTACCCATCTATGTCAGCTATATTTTAAGCTCCTGAACCTTGTGCTGATGCTGCAAGGAAAAAGGCATCTTTAGCCCCTACAGGAACTTTGTATGAATATCTTTGATACGAGATCAACGTCGTTCCTCTTAATTTACCTGTATTTGTGTCAGGCGATCTCCATGGACTTGACCCTGCTTCTCTCAGTGGAGAGGGAGCTGTCCAAGGTACTGACCCTGGTTCACTCAAGTTGTAAATTACCATTACTGAGGAGTTATAGGCCAAAAGTGGAGTGTGTCTATTCTTTGAAATGACCAGTTTGTGTGGTTATACTACATATACCCTGTGCTCTCTCCGCTTTTTAAATCTTTGATATTCCTGAACAATAGTAGTGGGTCAGCTAAGAGTTTATTAACCCCGTTAACAGACATCTTTGTGCACAAGAACACAAAAATGAAGTACCCAAAATATAACTGTTACTGTTCTTCAACCCTTTTGATTATAGTCACAACCCTGGTCTCATTTGAAAGGTAACTCTTTAAATTTTACAACCAAAAAGTCAGAATGAGTGTAAAAAATTACAGAGGCACAAACATGGTAGAAGTGTAACTTTTCCTGCTTTGCTTGTAGAAAAAAAGGGAATATAAAATGTTCACTTTTATACATAGTCAAAAGCTTAACTGAGTATTTATTTTGTACTGAAGTATTCAGAGTAGGGTTACAGGTAATGACTAACCTGCTCATTATATTGTGAATAGATTTTTTTGTCTATGAAAATAGCAAAAAAGTATGGGCATTTACTGGCCTAGTCTTGATGCATAAAATATCACATTGTTAATTCTGTCTCGGGACCATTGTTGCAGCTCATTCTTTTCTCTGTCGGTATTTCCTGGCATAGGCAAAGGCAAAAACCTAAAAAATATCCGACCAGCAGATTGACATGCCAAAATATCTAATTGGACACATACATTCCGGCTCAAGGTGACTTAAGTTATCTGCCGGAAAATGGTGGGATGGGACATCCTGAAGAGAGCAATCTGCCCCAGGTGAAAGATTGAAAGTGAAAGAGTTCAAGCATCTCGGGGACTTGCTCACAAGTGAATTTATGATGGTGGATTGGTGTTGCATCAGCAGTTAAGCAGGCACTATACCAGACCACTGTGGTGAAGAGGAAGCTGAGTCTGAAAGCAAAGCTCTCGATTTACCAGTTGATCTTTGTTCCGACCCTCACCTACGGTCATAAGCTTTGGGTAGTGACCGAAAAAACAAGAGTTTCCTTCGCAGAGTGGCTGGGCCCAGCCTTAGAGAGCTGCTGCTCTCTGCTCTGTCAAAAGGAGCTAATTGAGGTAGTTCAAGCATCTGGTTCGGCTGCCTCCTAGGCGCCTTCCACTGGAGATCTTCCAGGCACCTCCAACTGGTAGGAGGCCACAGGGCAGACCCAGAACATGCTGGAGAGATTATACATCTCATCAGGGAGCGCCTTGGGATCCCCCAGGAGGAGATGGAAGATGTTGCTAGGGAGAAGGATGTCTGGACTTTTTCGCTTGACCTGCTGCCACCGCAACCTGACCTCAGGGGTAAGGGGCAGAAAATGGATGAATGGATTCAAAGAAGTGACTGTAGTTGTGATTCACCATTTTTCTAGGAAACCTTTTATTTCTGTCAGAAAATAAGGGTGTACTGATATCTGCTGTAATGAGTAGAAATCTACAGTGAATGCTGTGTCCATTGTGTAAATCTCTATCTCTTGATAGCTTACAAGACTGCCTTACAGCTGAACCACAGAGATGACTTACTGAGTCATTGAGTTTGTGTCACTGCTGACCCTCACTGACAGCTTCTTGGCCCTTTGGCTTCACTCATTGACCAGCAGCACATATGGATCATGAAGAGATAACAAGCTCCAGGGTACTTCAGTAGCCTGTGCTTCTAAAAGGGCCACTGACCTGACAACATGGTGGACTGTGACAGAGGCTTTTCTACTTCATTTCTCTCTGAATATCTCACCTGCTCTTGGGTGAGGCGTTCTTGGAAGGATTAAAGGAATTTACACAGCCAGCCAATCCCGCTGACGAATGAAGGAATTTTCCTTTCCAGACCTTAAAAAGTAGTGAATTAAAAATAAAAGCTTTTGCTTGAGTGCAAACCTCTGCCAACCCTCAACAATTCTTAGACTTTGAAAGCAGCACTTTGAAAACAGCTGCTTCATTTCTGATTGTGATAATTATAGCAGAGAAATAAAAAACTATTCAGTTCAGCTGCAGAAAACCCTGGTCAACAGCAAAATCTGCTATTTTGGTTATGGTTGGTAATTAAAAAGCCAATGATATCAGCAGACAGAAATAGCAGACATATTCATAATGGAAAAATTAAAAACAAGACTCAACAAGAGAGGCTGTACTTCAACATAGCAGCATTTTGAGATAAATGATAATGCTACCATTCTGATGTTTAGCGTATTAACATGCAGAAATTTTATAATCAGCACTAAACGCAAAGTACAGCTGGTGGGAATGCCATTACCTTTGCAGGTATCTGTTCATAAACCAAAGTATTGGATAAAAACACAAATTTTATTTCATGATGGGACTAAATGAACAACAAAAACCCAAAACGTCAACCTCATGGTGGCAATAGAGGAAAAATCAGGTGATCAGCAAAATCTGGGGACCTTGAATATCTGTGGCAAGTTTCTGGGTGATCAACCTTATAGTCAAGATATTTCACTGCTTTCCTGTAAGGGAGTAACTAAGGCTGCAACTAGCAATCACTTTCATTATTGATTCATTTGCTGATTTTTTACAATTAATCAATTAACCTTGCAAAATTGATGATGAAATATTTCAGTCTGGACCAATATGGTGGACTGACTGATTGACTCACAACTGACATTGCCAAACCAACAGAAACAGAAGTGAAATTACTTATAAAGGAGAGCTACATTGAGAAAAATACATGACACCAATTATGCCAACACACTTTGAAATCATAAGGGATAAGAGGAAAGGATTTGTTATTCTCCTAGGTCATACAAAATTGATTGACTGATCAATTAATTGATCAGTCTATCAACCCCATCGCACTTATGACAAACCTGTACTTTCTACAGAGACAATTATGGCAGATCCAGATGGTTTTAAGGAAAGGCTGAAACTCCATGGAGACTGTGGCAGCTAAAATGGCTCCGTGCCATTTGGGCCCATCATCCTCATGGAGTTATTGCCGACTGAAAATGGATTCTCATCTACTCCACTATAACATCTAGCTAATGGATTCCAAGCCTTCTGATCATCCAGAAATGTACCACAGTGCCCCACAGAGACAGTCAGATATTATTCAATATGTGTTTTAGAGCAGTACGATTAAAGGAAGCATTTGGATGAGGGTTTTTTCTCTGAGTCATGGTGTAGACCGACTGAGAACAGTGTTGTGGTTGATTAAAGTAAAAAATATTTAGTAATTTACTCTAGATACACTGGTGGGAACTTTTTATCCATATATACTGAAGACCAGTGTTGTGCATGAATGCATTCAGTAAACGGCGTTCTTTGAACATCTTCATATTTTTTGTGAACGCTGAACTGAACGAATTACTTTACAAAAGATGAAAATGAACATGAGCTACGCTCACCCTAGCAAGAGTGAACGCCGCTCACGTTTTAAGACAGTTTTACGGCACGCCGCATGACGTCTCCATAGACACGGCCCAGTGCTAGCTGTACAGATGATAATACATCCATGGTACATATGCATCTACTACTGCTGAAGCCAGTTTGTTTGAGCATTTGAAGCAGTTTTATGAACAAATGAGTGAAGACTCGGATTAATCTTATGTATGGATTTTAAATGTAACTAATGTCTGTGATTCTTTAGTGGTGTACAATAATTCACTTAGTTTGGGCGTGGCAATGATTTGGGGCTGGTGATGGATGGGTAGAAGGAGGTTCTATTGAAAAAGAATAGCCTATTTATTAAACAAAAAACGGAACAAATGAATGTGAACTAGTTCATTTTCATCTGTATGAACTGCAATTTGAACTAGCTCTTTTTAAGTGTGAACTGGCACAACACCACTAAAGAATATTATTCTCATTTGGCATTCCAGACAAGTAAATCACCTGTTAAAGAGGAATCAGAAATTTGCACAGCTCCTTGTTCAGACAACAAAATATTCCTTCAGAGACGATGCAGAAAAACACAGTGTAGTTTAAAATTCCAGTCACGAGCCAAGTCAGGTTGCTCTCTTTATTTCAGGGTACAATAGTAAGCAGCAGCTGCATCCTTTCAGAGGCTTGACCTACAGTGTGTAACCTTGAGTTGGATGTCCTGAATGCTACAATCTGTCCATACGCCTTGACTATATCAATCACTGTAAACTGAATAATGGCTGGAAATCTGCAGTACATTTATATTCCTTTAAATGGGAAAGTCCCTGCAGCAGAGGACAGTATTGAAAGTATTTGACTGTATCCTAACGTGTTCCTTATTTACTCCCTCACAGATTGTAGGACAGCAGATAAACACTGAAGGAGAGAAGCTTTTTTTTTTTTTTTTTTTTTTTTTTAAATCAGGTGAATATAATGAAGTAATACTCCTTCACCAGAGGATTGTCTTTTGTCTGCAACGTGACAATGTAAGAGGTGAACCAGTGACGTTTCATTCTATCCTCCCTTTGATGAATTGCCCAGCAGTAATGCACCACTGAGAGGCACACAAAATGCTCCACTGCTGAAAACAATGTGCACAATTATTTCAGTTCAGCTGTGAAAGGCTCCTGGAATCCATCTCTTTTATCAGGTCACTGCATCGGCTCTTTAAACTAAAAGGGGATTAAGTTTGTGATATGATTCTTTTATATGAACTGAACCTGTGCAACTGCAGCCCGACTGTGATAAACTGAAAACTCAACTCTCTTTGTCTAGTGCAACATAGAGCAGAACAGAATAGGCTTTGTTTTAGTACTTGTACTCTGCATTAATGTGCATTAAGGTAATGCTTAAAAATAATCATTATCTTTTTCTAATTATTGTGGCTGCTAGCTGAGATATGAAGCTCAACACACCAGAGGTGTTTGTTTACCTGCAAAAGCCCATGTGACCTGGCACTTGGCTTGACTGCTGGCTGAATTTGTATAATTCAGATTCAGGCTTAAATAGCAGGTACTGAAAATCACTAGTTTTGTAAATAACTTGGATACACAAACAAATGATCAGAGTGTAACTGCAAAGTAAAGCTGAACATAGACGGTGAAACCTCAGGAAACCAGTGAGGGAAGTTTCCTTGTGAAAAACTTTTTCAAGGCAATGAATTCAATTAAAGTGAAAGCAAGGCTACATATTGTGTTTTATTTGACATTGGCAATCCATTAGGCTGCATCTATTTGAGGAATCTGTCTGAGACAATTTTAATAATTAATTCACTGAGACAGTTTAATAATGGAACATTACATCTATTTTCTTATTTTGTCAGAGTTTGAACACAATTCATTTAGAATATAGGAGACAGAGGGACAAAATATCAGAAATACAGGGCACTTTAATTGATAAATTTGCAGATTTTATTTTTTTACTATTAATCGATTAATCATAGTCTATGAAATGTCAAAAATAGTGAACACCCATCACAGCCTCCTAGAGCCTACGAAGATCACATCTTCACATCTTGTGTTGTTCTGACAAAAGTCCAGAACCTTTTTACTATTCTTGTTCAAATATGACTGAAACAACTAATCAGTCATCGAAATAGTTCGATTATTTTTTTCTCGATCAACTAATTGATTGATTTACTAATCACTTCAGCTCTCTTCTGTACCACAAATATCAACCTCGTGTTGCAAAGGTCAAGGTTCACCAAAATCAGAAGGATAATCCTCTGTTTCCTGTGTCGCAGTCATTCACAAACACTGACTTTATTACACTGAGAATTTCTGAGGCTGTAGCTTGTGGTTATTACTCAACAGGAAGTGAATTTTATTGTACAGTATATTCAATATATTATATAATCACGTTTTACAACAGGATCACTCACTTACACTATATTAACCTCACCTTCCTGGTCTGCAGTTTCAACTCAGAGACCACACACTGGAAAATACTTTCTGCAGACCAGCAACCTCAGCACACTGTGAAATAATTGCTGAGTCACTGGTGTTGATCAATAATTCTGTCAATGCTCGACAGATATATTCAGTTTTCTTGGCTATGTGGCAATAAAAGTTTTCCTTATTGTCTCAAGTGTAAATGTATTTCATTCTTTGCTGGACAGTCTTTTATTTCTTACAGCCACCTGGTCTGATAATATTTTATGTTGTTTTTTTTTTTTAATGATTGAATGTGCCAATAAATGAGAAGTGAGTCATCATACCTGGCTTCTTGCCTCAGTTTAGCCTTCAAATGTCATCATGCTTCCACTGTTCTTCAGTCTGCCTGCTGATAATACCTAGTGATCAGAAGGGATTTGACCAAAAATACTTTCCTTGACATTTCAGTGTCTCTTAACTGGCACCTGTGACCTGCAGAATCATAGGAGCTCAAAAGTCAATCACATAATCTGCACCAAAATGAATAAGCATACTCTGCTCCCTTTGCTTTAATAGCATTTAGGGTAATTTCAGGTATAAATGCTCCTGGGAGCCATTATATCCTCTTGGCAGGGGTAAAAGTAATAAGATGAGTTGGCTTCAAACTCTGCTGCAGGCTGCCAAAAAAGAGATATCACTCTGAGGCTTGAGATTAGATTGTTATATTTTGTATGGGTTGCATTAATAGGGCGTGGTCGGCACGTCTGAAGGGGACAGACTTTGTCAGACAAGAGTCTAGGGAAAAACTCTGGGAAAAAAAAATTTCTCTTTTCCATTTTTGGAGATTTGTTGTATTGTTCTGGGTTAATGTCGGTGATGACTGTTTGGCAGCGTATGAAAGCAACAGCCACAAAGACCAGAGTCATAGTTAGAGACAACCTCCTCGAATACCTCTGATGTTCATGTCAGATGTTCCAACGTGTGTGATTTAATTTTTCCTTGGAAATGCATAAATCAATTTGAAAACCTTTAATCTCGATGAAGATGAATGTTAATGTTAATAAGCATGACGGTGCTTAAGGTCTTTGTTAATGCTCCAGAAAATGACATCGAATTAGAATAGTTGTGTTTGTTGTCAGAGCACAGCTGCTGTTTTTGATCCAAATCCTTTGTTTCAATATGTCTGTAAGCCAAAAACATTCAGTTTAATTCATCAAGGTGATCCATTTTCCTTTTCCCTCCTCTGAAATAATAGTCAGGTAATTTATTTATCCAGGAGGAAAATTCAATTTGCAACAGCAGCTGAAAACTTGGGACACAAAAACAACATAATTCACTGGTGAAACTGAGCAAACCTGACAGAAACTCAGCATCTCACTATGTTACACATGTAGCTGTTGGTTTTATGTTGCCCTGAAACAAAATAACAGCTGTTTTTCCACCTGAAACAGCTGTCAACCAAGGTTGGCACATCAAACTTTAAAGCAAAACTGTATAGGCGATGACAATTTAAACATTTATAATACAGAATCTGTACTATACAGATTCCACCGGTATATTTACACACACATACAGTGTATCGTTCTTAAACATGAGAGGACTACTTTATGGCGAAGAATGAGTTTAAATACACTAATTAATTGCTTTATAATGTTCTATCATTTGTTTCAGCCTCTGTTGAAGTATGCAGGGAAGAGCCTTGTGTCTGTGGGTGAATGTGAGGCCTTTAAACATCTGCACTGCTCAGGTTAAAGGTACTAGGACGGTGCAGTCTACTCACCATCTGTTTAATTCCACAGCCAAAATCTATTGTGCACTTCTGTTTTTCTGAGTAATAAATTAAAAAGGCACCAGGACATTTGTACCAGCCAGCCTGAGGGTTCTGTTATGGTAAATTGACAAACACAAGTGCTATGCTATAATATGCACTACATACAAATAGTTTTTCTCACAATGCTATTGATATAACCCCTGATAAACGGCACAGATAGTGTTTATGGAAACAGATATCTATGCAGGAGTCTGTGCTAAAAAGCAGCATCTATTAATTCAAAAATATTAACAGGCAAAAATCAACTTAAGGAAAAATCAAAAAAACAGGTTAAGCTTAAGCAGAAAAAACCCCAATAGAGTCTGAAATGTCACAGCAAGCTGCCACACTCTTTCCCTCACTACCGTCCAGTCACAATTTACATTTTCAGTCTCACCCAACTTGAACCTACCACCTGCTCAGGTGAGCTTTGGATGAGCCAAACAAGTACAAGTCATAACACAACACAAATTCATAATTAACAAAGCATGAATTTAATATTTATTACTCACTGCTGACATCACAATTTGCCTATGGGCGCACATATAAGTGTCATTCACCACAAAACAATTTTACCCATCCTCCCAGAGCTTAACAATTCCTAGTCCCTCACTGCTAAGACTTTCTAATGATGCAGACCTTTTTTCACTGTCCATCACTGAACAGCTGATCTACACCAAGATCACAGGCATCAGGCATCACCATACACACCACAATAAAATAAAGCCACACGAATTAAAAACTTAAAACTTGTGTTCTATTAGTTATATAACCTGACAGATACATAAAAATAAAAACAGATTAATTGAAGAAACAGACTGAAATGAATCAAAAAGTGATTTCTGAATCAAAAAGTATGTATGTTCCTCACCTGAATTAAACTCTAAGATGATAGATAGATTAGCTGCCTTGCTCAATGCGACCTTAGCATTACTTGTTAATATAGCAGAGCGTGTTACTCACTTTTATTTCTCAGCAATAACAAAGATAGCCAAATGTATATGAGGTTATTGAGCAGATTAGTGAATGGCTCATTTCATTTCACACCTTGTTTCCGTAAATATTATATTAGATTCTTCTGCTGGAAGGAGTAAAATGGCCATTATTAAATGGACGCTGGTTGGAGCAGTGACAACAATCTGTTACTCATTGTAACTCTGTTACTCTTATTCATTTTATACTATGAACTGTGCTTGATGCATGCAACGCTCTCATCACCAAAACATCCCAAACTGCTTGAGCTCATGTTTCTAGGACACATATTTTTACACTGAAGAACAATAAACAACAGTGCATTTTCTGACATGATGTGTGCGGTTAATCATGTCTGAGAAAACAACAGGGCTCCAGATCCCAAAGTCAAATTATTGTTAATAGAAACAACTGTAATTTTTCCACAACAGCGCAGCTCTTTGTTATCCTCCTACTCTGAAGCATTTATATTCCTACAGAAGGAGTTTGCTTGTACACCTCCCACTTTGTAACCTCAAGGGTTTTTGGGAAATACGTCACCTTTACTTGACCTTACTTGATCGGACCTTGGCATGCGAGTCTTGGAAAGTTTTTATCAATCCCTGTATTTTCCACCTCTTGATAATAAAAGCACACAAACAGTCCCGCTGTTAAACAAACACAAGTTTTTGATTTCACCTTGAAATCAGAGATGTATTATTCTAATTGTACCCATCAAATGCTGACAAGTGAGGACAATGTGACACAAAAATAGCATAACTAGTTGAAGAGACAGAAAGACGGACGGACCACAAGTCAGAGACGCAAGGAAGAGAGGAGTCTCTGTGGACATTTTGATACTTTGGATAGTTTTGTACCAATGGTATTCACTTTAAGCGACACAATACATGCTGAGAAGGAACTTTGTGACAGACAACCACAAACTTTCGATGGGTGGAGTACCACTTCAAGTCCTTGAATGATTAGTGTTAGTGAACTTCACAGACTATAATTTAGAGACAATGGGCCTCATAAATTAACATTTTCATTCTCTGATTCTAAACCTCTCTAAAATTCTCCTAATCAGATTTACCAAACTCTCTTAGCTCGCTCGTTTCAACCTGATGAATGTTAGCTGTCCAAGAGGAGGAGCGCGTTCCAGATCATTACCACAATCAATGCCCCTAAACAGTGGTATAAGGTTACGTGTTCTGCTCTGTGAGTGGTCAAGTTTAATTTACACAAATGTTACCCAAGAGGAAAAAGAAGAATTCAACATGATGGAGGTTTAAATCCTGCTGTCAGAAAAAAACAAAAGATATTCAGCAATGTCTCTAGTCAAATTAAGGAACTTGAAATAATTTAATAATTTTAAAATTTTAATTGTATAGCTGCCAATGACATGACTTTGTGAATGGTTTGGCATAAAGTTAAGTCATAAAACTAACCAAAACATAGAGACAATAATAACCTGTACACATACAGACCCTGAGGCAGTGGGAGGGGCAGAATTTCGTTAACATGACAAAATATGCCAAAGAAAGAAAGAAAGCTGCTGTGGTAAAAAGCTGACATGATTTATACATCAGCATAAATGTGTTTTCAACTAAGAGAAACCTATAAATTGGCTAAAATTGGTGAATGCGATCACTCATACGTGTTTAGAATTTAGAATTTGCTTTAAAACTGGACATTAACTTGTAATAAAATTCATCAGATTAAAACGCCTTTTTTTCTAAGTTCTTTGCTCTGTCACCAACTCGCATTCACAGTCACATTCATTCCATGGACCAAAAAGTCCTGACCCTGACTTCTCAACAAATGCTCCTTAAAATATGCAGTGACAAGGGAATGTCAACAGAGAAATGTCAGCTGACCAAAACTACACAGGAACCCACATGCGCTTGGAATTCACATGTGGCTATAAATGCAAACAAGGCTCTGCCACAGCCTTGAACATCCTCAGACTCCCCTTTAAAGGCGTCATGTCCATGCAAGGGGACGCTTGATATGTCTGTTTGTTTCAGTGAATGGTCACTGTGCTTAAGGTCAAAGCAACCCCCCCCCCCCGCCCACACACACACATCACACACACAGGGGGGGTGGGGGTGGTACAGGCACAAACACTATACTTAAGGATCGTAGTACATCTTCATAACCTGCATTACATTTCATCTTATTTTCCCATGGTTCCTCCAGTTACAAAGGGGCCTGCCTGAAGCCCAGTCTGCCTGACTGAACATGCATTTTTGTTGTTTAGTTGAATATTTAGAATAAAGTTTGTGTTTGTTGTGTCTTGACTGTAGCCAAAAAAAGTAGAAAGTCAGACTCAGACCATGTCTGCGGCTTCTGCAGAGCCTCCACCACTGCCAAGGCGAGGGGTTTTCATCTAGTACCTCCTTAATAGGAGCTGCGCCGCTCTGGGTTGAGAATTGGCTGCCGGTGTCGTGACAGCCACTCTGCTGTATTTATATTTTCCTAGCTGTTTCATGACAATAAAAGTGTCCTGATCAGAGCGCCTCTGAAATCTGTCTAAAATCAAGAGGTGAGGTGCCATAATCATTACCAATGTGTCTCTCTCTTTGCATGTGTGTGTGCATCATTTGACAGAAAGCGAAATCTGACTTTTAAGTGCAGGTACATGCTTGTTGTCTCTTCGATTTGTGTAGAGTGTAAACTGGCTGTTTTGTCTGTGTTGGCTAAAATGGGGAAAAGGTACAAGTCGGGTGCACTGAAGTGTAAGAAGCAAGAGCAGAGAAAGATTCTTGGGGCCTCATATGTTTTACTCACAAACTTCTTCTCAACTGAGCCCAGTCATGCATAGTGGACGGACAATGGTTGATTTACTCTCCAAAATGTAATTGCCTCTATTTCTTTTGTTGCTGGATGTTTTGGTAAACAAAATAAAAGTGCAGGGCGGCAGTGGGTCTAACAAGGGATATAAAAAAAAAATTCGAGGAACAACTAGATGTTAAACTTATATGTCTGGTCATTTTTCAAGGCTGCAGGCAACAACAGTGCTCCCATAAGACATTTTACATGCGCTGCTGTGCACACAATCTAAACCTTATAACATTAACTTCTACTAACATTAATTGGATATCAGGTGGGCATCCAGGCAGGAAGTCACCAAAGCGGTAAGGCAAAATCTACCTGCTATACCTGTGGCCTTAGAGGATAAAAGAACATAACCTCACCTCTAGGAAAACAAGCTCTGAAGCAGATGGTCTCCTTCACAAGCACATCTGAGTCCAAATATATGCTGTGCTTTTGGAATTCTATACCATACAAAACACACATATTATTCAGCTAGCTCCAAAAAGAGTCTGTAGTTGTCAGCACAGCACTGTGCAGCTGTAGCTGACACCTGTATGGCGCAGCTCAAGGAAATGCACACAGTTTTTTCATTTAAGAGACATGGCTATGAGATGCAAGCCATATCATTATTTTTGCTGGATTGGATTCAATGTGACAGCTGGGGGATGAAAACATCATTGGTAGTTGTTTCATAATCATGATTTGTGATGACATAGGCTTGTCATAGATACTGCCTATCTGGCCTTTTTCAGAAATAGTGTTGTTTGCTGCTGCTTGTGTTGTAGACAGCTGTGTCTGCTTGGTTATTGCAAAAGCAGTTACTGTGTAAAAGCAGGTCACACATTGCTTGCACACTTGTAGTTTGTTATCATGTGTGGGTTGATGTGGGTTGATTGCATAGTCAATATGGCTACTTAGGCATCCAGCACAAACGTCAAACTGTGTGCTCTGTCCTTGGTTGCCTGCCCCAGTAGTTTAGTCTGCCTTACTTTTTTATCCTTTATCTGACTGAGGTTTTAGCAAATTAATGGTAAAATCCATGGCGCTTGCCATGGTTCTAAACTAGCCTATCAGCAGATGTGCTGCTTCAATATCAGAAGGTCGCTGTTTAATGATACATCCATGGCACTGTCCATGGTGCTGAAATAGCACACCTCATTGTAATCCGCATGTCTCTCCATTCCACCCGTCCATCTCCATAAGTTTCCCCTTGGACTTGTCTTGCATCTAGGCTGTATGAGGGCCCACTACAGCTCCTCACATCCTCTGCAATGAGGCATTGGCTTTGCACCTGATTCTGCCTAAAGTAAAGATCTCATTATGCTTCAAACAAAGTGCTTGTTGGATCGCAGAGGCTGTATCCCATAGTTTTTGTAACTTTTTTTACTTTTTTGAAGTATACTGAGACCTTTAAGTGGGTCGGATAGATTAATGCCGAACACAGATTTAGCTCTGGCTGTGCAACTTAGCTTATATTTAGGCTGCTTCAGCAAAGTCTTGTGACCAAAGTAGAATAAAATAGAGATTTCCTTTCTCCTGAGTCTTGACCTGAAAAAACAGCACCCCTGTCAACTTATTGTCACTCTCATTCAGCAGCATCGTGGACATAAACACACAGAGAAAAGTAAAGGAGTGACACTGGTTGATATGAATGTTGATTTAATCCTTTTTGGTTAAACTGATAATAAATTATTCAAATCTATATGGCATCTATGTACTGTATGCACAAGTGTTCATTCATGCTTTGAGAGGAGGCTGCACCAGCACTGTTGAACATTCTTTCACTATAAAATACTGCTACTGAGTGAATGAAACAAACACCACGTCATGTTTGAGTTTTTTCGGATTTCAGTCATCTACTGAGCAGCATTTCATTCATGATTTACTGTATGACAACACGAAGCAAAAGATGCTGAAGGCACATTGTTGTTGTTGAAACTTCTGTTAACGGAGTAAAGTCTGCTAATCACTCCTGCTTTCTAACAAAGTGAAGTCTTTTGCTGTGCCACACTAAACAGACTGTTCCCTCCTGAAGACGCTCAGATTGATGATCATGTGATTCTTGATATTGGCTTAATTAGCTGAATTATTTCATCAGAACAAAGAGAGAGCATCCTGCCAGTAAGTCACAGTGGGTAGACTGAAGACATCAGGCTTCACATCACATTCACTGTGGGGAAGATGAAAAACGATTGATAGTCGTTAGGAAGTGATGAAGAAAAGTGTTATGGTCTGATGCAACAAAAATCGTAAGTTTGTGTGTGTGTGTGTGTGTGTGTGTGTGTGTGTGTGTGTGCGTGCATGCGTGTGTGTGTCTGTTAACTGTTGTGCAGGGTTGTGTTTGGTTACTTATGTCTTATTTCTCAGCCTACCACTTCCATTTAATAAATTTAATCATTTGCTAGTTGTAGGATTATGTCATGGCTAGAGCTCAAACAATTAATAGATAGGCAGAAAAATAATCAGGAACTATTTAAATAATCAATTAAGCGTTAAACTGACAAATATTCTCTAGTTCCAGCTTTTAAACTGTGAGGATTTGTTGCTTTTCTTTGTCATATGTGATAGTAAACTGAATATCTAAAGTTATGTTTTCGATTGTTGGTTAGATAATACAAGTAATTGGGTTTCAGGAAATTCTAATGGGCATTTCTCCCCATTTTCTGATTTTTTATAGAACAAATGATTAATTGACTAATCAAGAAAATAATTGGCAGATCGATCTGTAGTGAATATAATCCAGTTGCAGCTGTAGCCATGGCACAGAAGCGCTGCACTACTTACTGATGGTTGTTTGTAATAACAAGAAACTTGAATATTCATATTCAAACTCTTTCTGTCACGTTTTCCTCTTGGCCATCAAAATGAATTCTGAGCCGTGTCATGTTTAGAGTTGAGTATGTTCAACGATCTTTGCCTGAAGGAAGAGACATCACTCATAAGTGCTGGTTGAAGTAGAGGAAGATTGTTTGCTGCCTTAAGAATAAACAAAGGAACATCTTTGGCCTGTGTAACAGCCAGCTGGAGTCAAGTTTATTCTGTATGCCTGTACAAATCATTACTGTAATATTCTTTTTCTGATATATTGATTTTTGTACTATATTACCTATACTAGAGATGACCTGGGATATTTTAATGCATCAGTATGGGTTTAAATAAAGCAAATCAAAATCCAGTCTTCATTTTCTTTTGAGATTGAAATGTGTTTCCAGCACTGAGTATGAAAAAACTATCAAGTACTGAAATTTGGCATCAAAGGCTTGGTCAGATTCTTAAGATTACAGCTGCATCTAAAAATCTGATTCTAATCGATTAACCATTACCCAAAGATGACATATTCAAGTTACTGTCTGACCAACAGACATTCAGTGTACTATTAAAAAATAGACAGAGAAACTCTTCTCTTTTGAGGAGATGGAACAATTGACGTTTTGAGAAGTAACTGCTGCTATTGTTACACCTCTAGATTAGATATAAAAATAATAAAAAGCTATGATGAAAGCATTTTCATATTTCTATTTTTCATATTTCACATCTCATATTTTATATTCAAGGTACTGAAGAAAGTTGTATAAGCATAGCTGTTGAAAAAAAATTTCTGATGACACACAGCTGTGCTAACACCTGGACCATTTCAAAAAATATAAACAGGTCTTCATGATTCTTTGCATCTGACCTTTAGGTAAGTTTGTAAAAGTAAGTGTGATTAGTGATTGGTAATAGAACAAAATGTATTGAATATGCTTTTGACTAAATGGCTAAAAACACTCAAACACATTAATCCATAAACCACAAAGCATCACAGCTATAGTGAAACTGAAGGCTCTACTTACAGTATGGTCTTATGACACAAACTGTGTATTGATGGGAGATGGCTCATTTTATGCTGCCCTCCCCTATTTACTGAGTATCTCAAGAGAATTACATTAGCATCAGCTGTTTAATTTACAGCTGCTTCTTAATTTATAACCTGCTTATCAAGCTTCTCAGTGGCCAACAGTGTTTACACTGAGCAGTCAGGCATATCACCTCTCTGTGTCACTTTGAACGTGTCAAGTAGGACAGTGTAAAAATAGCCGACACACTTTAGATACACAAAGGTTAGATATGAAATAATGTAGATGTGATACATGAAGCAAAATAATTCATTCAGTGACTGAACTGACAAAGCCATATTAAAAACTCTTCTCTTGCTGCCAGCTATTAATTTCCTGTTCCACTCTCCCGTTCTCTCTCACTTCTCATTGACACTGCCTCTCAGTTAGGAATGAATTAGAGTGAGGCTTGAGAGGCTTTAGCTAAATTACACTTCCTCGTGGAGTATCTTAGATAACAATACCAATAAAGCAAAAGTGAATGAGCTCAACAACAGACAAAAAGAAAAAAAAGAAGATATCTGATATCTATAACTATGGACTGACACAGCCACACACAGCTTGTACTTTGATTATAAACTGATGAGTTGATGATAACTTAATTTGCTTAACCTGGCCTTTAATAAGGTTTTGTTCTACATAAAACTGCATAAACTCTGCAAAGCCTTCAGACACATTTATTTTTTCTGCACTTTGGATTCATTTAGTTGTTCAGTAAATTATGTTAATTAAAATGCTTAAAGTTTACCATACCACTGCTACTACAAATGAATTGTATGTGATTCTTTCACATTCACATTCTTTCATTTGCTTTATGATACAAATGATTTTGGTCATTTAAACTATATTATTTTCAGTGAAAGTGAAACTCATTACATGTATTTACTCCTTACTGAACCATCGCCTCCCATGATAACGATCTTGGTAATATGATTACCATAAGCATGTGTGATGGCAGCTCAAACAAGTGCCACACTGGTTCTCTACTTCTGGACTAATAGATGTCTGCACAAGTTCATGTGAGGTCCTGTGCAGCTGAAACAAGACTTTTCACATGGCTTTCTGCCCCCAGATTTATTTTTCATCTCTGTGCCTACACGTGAAAACTGAAACTTTAAATAGCAAAATAAATTGCTTGATATACGGTTTACTAAGGGTACAAAGTGCTACCATACCACACATTGTTTTATCTTCATTTCTTTTAGTGGTAGAGACCTTAAACACTGGCACAAAATTATTAAGAGATCTATTTGAAATAATATATATACATATACATATATATATATATACATATATAAACCAGACCAAACTAAATACAAGCTTCTATGGACCTCACGCATACACACACCACATCCAGAGTCAGACCTGACTGGTCAAAGCACTGGAAGCAATGACCTCCAACAACACCTACATGTGAGCTACAGAGAGCATGACCCTGCTCCCTGCCTCCCCTTTGTCATCTTTTCAGCAAGAGGATAATTGAATAGAGGCAGGATCTATAAGACAATATGTTTCAGCTCAGAGGTTTTCCAGGAGAGGTCTGTTATGAAGTTTTAAGGTTGATGAATCCAGTGACTGAGTATGAGTGGCTGTTTAGTGTCTTGACACTCCAATCCTCCCTTTTAAAATGAGTCCTTTTACACCAGCAGCCTGTTGATGATGATAATCAGTAAGAGTCACTGTTACACCATTTCCCACATAATTTCAAATAATTGCTGTACCATAATAGGCAGGATGATCACTGGAGAAAAATTCTAGCTTCTTTCTCAACCTGATTTAGCTCCTATAGTTTAGTTCCTCCGTGTTCCTCTAACTATGTTACCTGAACTGAAATACTGCTCCAGGGTTTTCAAAGACATTGCCTTTATTCTTGCAGCAGCTGTTTTTTTTGTTTTCTTGCTTTAGCACAAACAATGAGCCTCCTGCTGTCGTACTTCAAACATATATAGGAGGAACATAAATGCATTTACTGCTGAGACAATGTCATTTACTATTAAATTCATTAACTACAACCCTCCATGGGGAAAACAAAGAGTGGGGTTGTTGCAATTCCAGCTCAGTAAGGACATTTTTCTTCTGGTGAGACCGTATTAGTAATATTGGAAAACCCATTACATCTTGAAGAAAACTGAATTATAGATGCAGGGTGGTCAATGTATTATGTAAAACAAACAGAACTGTCATTTCTGAGAAGAAAAAAAAACCCAACTCAATAGTCCATTTCAAAAATGAACAAACCACAGACCACATAAATCAGTTGCTCTGTGAGCTGACTACTTAATTCTGCTTCAATTTAAGTATATGTGTCTGGTGTATTAACACTTCATCAGTGTTGTGTCGTCCAAGACTGATGATTTCTTGAAGAATATTTAGCCACAACCCCAGTAATGTATTGATTTGTGGTGATCTCAGTTTCTCCATTGGTCTGTTTGTCCATCGCTTTGGTCCCGAGCAGCAACTGCTGTTCAGATTTCCATGAAATTTGATATGATCTGGAAATTAAATATACAGACGACCTACCGAAACTTTCCCTAGCTCCCCCATTACTTTCCAATGTCGAAAAGTACACAATAAAAAAAAAAAATTAGTAATGGCCAGACTTACATTATTTTTTGAGGATTGCTTTGAGGAAATCAGATGATATAAAATGATATGGGTGCAGGAGAATAAAGACTTGATTTTGATGAGCAGAATTTTCCCCAGCACCACTCTCAGAGAAACTTTACATTTCCGCCCTACTATGCTCTTAGAAATGTAAAACTGCACTACAGAGTTTGTATTATCCTCTACTTTTACACTGTAGAGACTAATTCCATGTCACATTGTCAAGCTCCTGCATGAGAATTATTGCTGAAATAATGGTTAGTGGTTTTACCTGTCTCCCCGATGCCCAGGGAGACAAGTAAAATCGAGACTTGTATCCATCCTTTTGGGTTTCAAATTTGTATTAGCTTTTTCTCAGCCACAGAGCGACATTTAGATATTTAAACTATGTTCAAATTAAAAAGAAACAATGCACATATCATTAAGATACATGACTTACTCTCTTAATATAATCACTTAGAACCTACTCAGAAGTACAGATCAGAAGTGCAGTATAACAAACCACACGCACGCACAAACATACAAATACACTTCAGCCTCAACAAGCACTGTAACCATGACAATAACACAGTATAGGGACAACCACAGGGCAATTTTGACACAAGGAAAAGATAGAGAAAAAGAGAGACGAGGGGCAGTTAAACTCACCTACTATATTTGAAGTCCTCATCTGTCATGGAGGCCAAGTGCTCAATTATCACAGACGTCTGCAAATATATTTTTGGCTGTCCACATCCACGTCTTCCACCTCCACTTGTAGAAACAGGCTCAGGTCCAGGCAGTTTTAAATCTCTTGTTTTTCACTTTGAAGTCCAGAAATCTTTGCTCCATCGATAGTTAACAACTAACTACTGTAGCTAACTCACGGCAAACAAAAGCACGGAATCTGTTCCCATTAAAAACCACTGGAACTCCTGCTAACCCAACGCTCTTGTTTCATTTGAGTAAGGTTGCAGCCGTCAGTTTATGGTTTCATTGATGTCAGGTCACCGTGTAGTTGCTTTATTTCAGTTTTTTTCAGCTTCTTGACCTCTCAAAGAGTTTGGTTTTTCACGAACATGCTAACCAAGGTAACCTCACCTGTCCTCCACCAGACAGGCTAATGGGGGCTGCTGAACACTGACTGGCAGAGGGGCGCTGTTTCCACCGTTTATCTCTTGCATACTCACTTCAATAAAAAAAACTTCCAACCAGCTGTGGAGTATTATAAGTACATTAACTCAAATACTGTTATAAAGTATAATTATTGAGAGACGATAGTGTACATGTTTTTTCTGTCCTTTCTTCTATTTTATTTGTTCGTTTAATTTTTTCTTCCATTTTTCGTTATGTGGTACTCAGCTTTAACATTATCACTGTCATTCACTGCCCTCCTCTCACCAACAGATGCAAGCACTCACATACAGACACATATCCCAGTCTTTCCCGACAATAACTCCATAATCTGCACATCACAACAATTGTTTTCTTGTCAGCGTTTTTCATGTCATCCCCCCTCCCCTCATCTTTTTCTTTTCACATGTTTTTGTCACACATTTTGTTGCATATAAATAAATTCTGTGCAACTTTTTAGTTCCACTTCACTACTACATGACAGCTGTTGTTGCAAGTTACTTTGTAGATTAAGAGTTTGCATATAAAGTACAACAGAAATATGCTGCCTTGTTAAGGATGAAACTACCCAACAATATATGAAGTATCTAACGTAAGTTCCATGTCAACCAGCTACAACAAAAAAATGTTACTTTCAAATTGGTGCATCAGTAACAATGATAAGACAATATAATGTGTAATAATGTAACACTCACAGGGGGGATTTTGCTGCAGTTTTAAAGAACCAATATGATAGTGATTTTTGCATCGCTTCATTTCTATTCTTGTCCTATAGTAAGAAAAGACAGAGACTGAAAAGGAAACTTGGGGGCAGGGTAGCGTACAGTGAGGATGCAGGGCAGGGTGCCATTATAAAGATGCATGTGGATGGTTAGGGCTGTTAGTGCTCAGTCAGCGCCGAGCAGGCTGGAGGATTCAAAGCCCATCACATCGTTTTGCAGAGCCATTCACGAGACACATTGCTGCGCCCAGGCACATGGAAAAACATCAAATACTTATGACTTTTGGAGATCCAATTTAGACACCCAGAAGATTGAAAAAATGGAGGCATATTGAATGATTTTGTTGTGGGAGCTGAGATGGAGAGCCCAAGATGGCAAAATAATCTCACCCAGACAAAATACTTCAAGCTGCAATGTAGCACTGAGTGATGTTAGTCTAACAATTGTATTGCTGTCTTTATTACAATGTTGCCGTGGAGAATGCGACTCTAATAAAATTCAGTCATGATTAGTCTATTATGTTGGTTTCTTTTACTGCATTTGTGCGTAATAGTCGTCAGGGAGCTATTACCACGCTGTTTTATGATGTTTCCATTCTTTTTGTTACTGAATTTGAATGAAACACCCCAATACCATGTGTGAACAGCACTGTGTGTTCACTAGGCTCAACTTTTACAGATCCTTGAACATGTTGCAGTGATTTGTTTTTCTATTCATTCAAGAAGTGCTCCATCATGAAAATGCAAATAGAGTTCAGCGAGGGCTATTGACCACAAACAGTGTTAAATCTATGCATCACTCAAAGATAAGTGACTGATTATTGAGGAGCTGGTCATTAATACACAGTAGGTGTGTAGTCAGCAACACACAACAGTGAACCACACTTACGCATAAGGTGTGCTCTTGCCATGAAATTCGGTTCAGACATTCATGTTCCCCTCGGGATGACTTGTAATAACTCTGGTGAACCCCTAACTTTTCCTGTAGTGCCATCATCAGATCATAAATTATAACTTGTCTCATACTTTGATTCATGACCCCAATACCTTAAAAAATGACAGTCCTAACATGGACTTTGCCTTTAGTGCTAATTAATGAATATTAGGATGCTAATGATGGTGAACAGGGCAAACATTAAACCTACTTTAATTCAATTCAATTTCAATTCAAACTTTATTTATAGAGCGCATTTCATGCACAAGGCAGACACAATGCGCTTTACAGCATACAACAAAACAATAACAAACAATACAAAGCACAGAGTAGACAAGCACACACACACACACACACACTCAATCAAACGCTGTTGAGAAGAGAAAAGTTTTTAACCTATTTTTAAAAAGATTGACTGACGGGGCAGTCTGCCTCAGGCAAACTGTTCCACCTGCGTGGGGCATAAACAGAAAATGCAGCCTCCCCTTCCTGAGTTTTTACAGCATGTTAGCAGTCTGACATTACCATTTAGTTTAAAGCAACAACCGCACAGAGCTGCCACATACGAACAATGAAATATATTGACAGAGGAGCTTTTGCAAACCTGAGCACAAGAAAACTGTGGAGAAAAATCTCCTCTATCTAATCTGCTAAATCCCCAGCAGCTCCAATGAACAGTAGCTCAACTGTCAGTGGTAAAGCCTGTTTGTACTGGGCAGCTTGCAGAGTGGAACACATGCAACTGTATAAATGTGAAGCAGGAGATGCTAAAATATAACACATGTGCTCAGACTTACCAACTACTTTAAACATCCATCCTGTGCCAGATTACATTACACTGCTGTCAAGCCTCTCATACCAGCTGTGGCAGTAATACAGCTGAGGATTTTCTTCTTTTTTTGGGGGGGTCTTTGTTTGATTTTTTTTAACGTCACAATAAAAAGTCAATTTTAACACTTTCAGTTTTCACTTAACACTACTGACAATTTTACTTTGTGGAGAGGAGTTACCAACATCAACAAGAAACCATAGCGTCACCATAGCAACAAATCAGGGCCTTTGCATTCAAGTCTAGCTGTTGTGTTTCTCAATAGCGGCAGAGTGAGAGTGTTTACCTTAATTCTATTAGATACAACATTGACAAATAACACGAGAGGGTGAACAAAATCCCAAATGAGCCATGTCTTCATTGCAAGTTTGTTTGTTGTCGCTGTTATCTTGCTGTTAAATGACACAAGGTCATAAAAAGCTTTATAGACAAGCTAATAAAAAAGACAAACAGAGCCTTTTAAGCATAACCTTGCAAGGTGCCCCCTTTTGACTCTGAATGAACACATACACATACACACACTCTCTCACACACACACACACACACACACACACACACACACACACACACACACACACACACACACACACACACACACACACACTGTACCCTTTAATGTTTACCTTCCTGAACACTGAACCAAATGAAAAGATCAGAAATGTATTATTACCATTTTAGTGGCCCTCTGTTTAATATAAACTACAATAACAGCGATAACTTCTTTTGCATTATTGATTCTCTAATTTATTGACACTCAAATGACTTTTTATGGTGTTTATTTATATAGTACAGGTTTTAGTGCGGCCATGACAACAGGCACAAAAAGGTACACAATATTCTCTTTAATCAGTCAAAGCATCGGCTTGCCAAGTAATTCAAGGCTATGATGAGGTCTCTCCATTGCACCATGCAGTCCAGGTTAGTATCATGCCATTTATTTTTCCACTCAAATTGTTCAAATGTATCACGTTGTCTAGCAACCTGGCAAAAACAATCAGCTGTTTCTGCAGCATACTGGATTTCTAATTTTCAATCTGTTGTTCTTAAATATCCCACTTTGTTTCTAATGATCTGAAATTTGCTTTTCTTGGATCCTTTACACACAGTTTTAATTATTGCGTGGATTATATCTAAAACCAAACTAAATGCTGTAATTGTGTAAACGTGGCTCCATATCAGACCACCACAGGAGTGTATGAAGTCAGATGTAAGGTTGTACTGTAATCAATATCAGCCTGAGGCAAAACCTCCAGATGTTCAAGCAGTGCAACACTGACCAACATCAGAGTGCACTCACCACTGCTTATTAGTTTTGTAAACAGAGATTGTAAAAAAAATCAGAAATCTATTGACATATTGAAATTTGTTCTCTTTATCTCAGTCTCCTCATTTGTTAGAGGTGCAGATTTAATAAAAGCTGTATTGTTAAATTGATTCTCCACATCAGTCTGCTTCCTGAAAAGTAAGTGTCCTTATATTTAACATGGTCAGTATAAACTGTATAATCTTACCATTCATTATCATTGAAGCTGAGGGTGAATTTTTTTCAGGATATAGGTTTGACTTCTAAAATGAGAGAACTATTGATCATAGGTGAGCATTTTTGCAGGACTGGAATCACTAAGAAGGTGTGGGAGGATGGATTTATGGCTTCATTAGTTTGTGTTTGGACAGCAGAGAGAGATGGTGACAGACTGCAGGGTAGAAACTGAAAGGGGTCTCATGAAGACTAACCACAATTCTCCCAGTGTTAATCAAAAAACATAAATCAGACAAAAGATTGAGAGAAAAACAATATAGCAATGAAGCACTAAATATTAATGAGGTGGTCTATACATCAAAGAGTGTTGTTCCCACTGGAAACTCCATCTCCACTTTCTTGTGGTGGGTAAACAAGCTTAACTTATCTCTCCATTTCATCCTCATTGTCATTCAGCAAAAGCATCACAGCAGAACAAAATCCATGCCTACACCAACGTCATATACAGTCCCAACCTGCTTTGACTGGGGCCATAATGGATTCATTGCCTGAGGACATACTGCCAAACCTTTTTCACAGCAATCTGAGTGATTGTGTTCAGGGACATGGACGCTGCTGGATCCTGTCTGCAGCCAGCAGGCGACCTTTTGACTCAGCTTGTTTACCTGACCTGAGGTTATTTTGTCATCGCACAAAAGCACAGCATCATTGTCTGGCCTTATTCCCACAGCACACAGTCTGCGAACAAAGACTTTGTCCATACATTTAAAGCATGCATTAAAAGCATGAGCAAGGTAAAGTAGGGGCATCCATCATCAGCCTGATTAATATGGTTAAAGTCATGCCTCTGCTCTTCTGTGAGAGGCCCTGGAGGAGCAATTATGTCATTTAGAGTAAACAGACATTTATCTCTGTTAGCGTAAGGGTCTATGGAAGGAGAGCATTAAAGAAACAATAGCAGTAGTGGTCTACCAATATCCTTCAAGACCACAGTCCAAACAATAAAAAAGTAAGTGAGAAATGTGATTCACCTTTTTCGATATATTTCTATTTAACCGATCACCCTGTTGGTGAAGATAAAAATGCTAAAACTGATGCAGCTGTGTATGTGCTGTGCTGCGGAGACTGAACACAGCTGCACTATATAAATTGCAGAAACAGTGCTACCTTGCCACCCCACCACATGTTTTACCTCTAAATTTACGGAAGTTACTTTTCTTTAAAACACCTGGTAGTCATGAGTAAAGATTATGTAATGCTTCCACACAACTGGGGACTATAATTGTGGTTTTCATGTTGTTGTTTTCACTGTTCATATGCATTTTTGCTCTTACTTCCAGGGTTGTAAGTTTTATGTCTATAATTCATATCAACACCAATATAGGACAATAATGATAATAACTTAAGTGATAATATATCATGATGCAGAAGTGTTTTCCTCATAAAAAATGTACATCCTCAGTCTGCTGAGCTTAACAGTGATGAATGATAGGATGATAAAGACTTTAATGGGCCCACTAGAATTTATCAGATGCAGACAGTGCCCTGACTCAGCAATAAAATGACTACATTGTGTCCAGAGCCCAAAACTGAGCCAGGTGATTTGCAAAATTCATGACTTATTGAATTAAAGCCTCAAAATCAGTCACAGATGTCATCTTTAAAGCAATGGAAAGGTCTTTACTTGTTATTTATGAAGGGTATATTGAACAAGCACACCAGAGTCTCTTTTTAAGCATCTTTAAAGCTTCACTGTTAGATAAGTTCACCCATAGACACTGAGACACAGATTAGTGCTGTTTGCTACTGAGCAGATGAAACATTTGAACACTCTGGGCTTCATATGAACTGGCTGTAGTCTGTAGTTGTAGCTTTATACACTATAATATTCTATTATAAACTCAAAAGGAGGTACTACAATTTCATACAATTGCAGAAGAGTCGAAGTTACTGACAGTAAAATACAGTTAGAGCTTTCTTTTCATCCTAATTAGTGATTTTGAAATTCAAGAGCAGGCTGATGCACCATTTAAAATGGCATTTCTCTTTTAAACTTTGTCTTTTTTACTGTATTAGTAACATTTTGAACTTGGTGAGTTCTGCTAATAAAGGCTTTATTGTTTGAGGGACTATTGGTGATATGGTATATTACTTACATTATTGGGAGCTTTAGAAACTTTTTGTTAAGCTCCACCTAATGACCAGAACAACTGATTTATGATCATCATCAAATTTGAATCAATGGAATAATGCAAAAAGAAGTGGGAGTGCAACAGACACTAATATTTGCTACATTTTTAGTACTCCATTATTGTGTTTTAAGGAAGGTAACAATGCTTTGTTTTGGCTAAAGCTCATGCATCACAAGTCTGAACGAAACCTATGTTTGAAAGGATTTATCTAAACAGAGTATAGAACACATTGTTCCATTTTATTGGCCCATGGGAAAGACATTGCACAAGGTCAACAAACAATAGGAGCGTACACATGCTTTGCAATGGCCAGTGGCATTTCAACAATCAACAACATCATTCTCAGTTAAATTATTCTCGTATATCAAAACATTGCAGGACAGAAAACAAGGCTCAGCATATAATTTTTTTTTAAAGAATGTTTCTAGGTCTTTTTTCAGTTTTATGGCTTTTTTTTTTTCCACATAATAGATTTTTGAAAATAAAAATGAAACACATTTATTATTATTTTAATACTTTTTTTTTCTTTATTGCACAAGTGGCGTGTGACTGTGAAAATGGGAAGAAACATGCAACAAATGTCTCTTGCCAGACTAGATGAACTGGGGACTTGGTGGTTTAGTGGTATGAGTTTTAGACCACTGGGCGCCCACACATCCGTGTTCCTCAGTTTTTCAAAATATATTGCTTGGCTCAGTCTGACCACAGGTCACTCAGGAGGCGCAATACTCACAAAAAACACTGTACGCCCCATCCCCATCAGTCATTAATTAGTATGATAGTGAAGATGTATAAATAAATATTTAATAAGAAAACATGCTTCAACAGCCACAAAAGCCCAACACATATTGAGAAAATATGTTCAGGTCCTTTAATAGAATATTACACCACCACGTAAGCCAAGAACAGGGCAACAAAATAAATCAAAAGTGCGTCGCATGTTGAACTGATACAAGCCAAGAAGAGGACAAAGACATAAAGTACCAGAAGGACACTTTGAACGGTAGGTAGATATTTCCTCCTTCATCACAGCCTATGTTACGTAATCCTATCTATGACAGATAAATCAAAATATGAGGGGAAAAAAATACATTCCTCCCCAGCACACAGAAGAAGAGCACAGACAAAGAAACAGGAGGCATGTGAAAGCGCAGAGATAGCCCTCATCTGAGAATCGTGTCTCAGAGTTCAGAGTCGGCAGAGACTTCAGTCAGAGTGCACAGAGGTGTTGTTTAACATTCAAAAGCAGAGGCATAATGTGAACAAAAGATAAGATGATGGACGTCTGATAGACATCCAGCATATTATTTACATTCGTCGGTGGAGCCTTGGCTGGTGGCGCAAACCTGTTTCCATTCTATGTATGCATATGTGACACCATCATATGCTCTTTAAACTGACTTGAGCAACACTTTGCTTGTTTTACCTGTCAGGTACTTCTTCCCTTTTTACACTTAACGTCTGACATGTTTTTCCCTTTACTGTATCTAACTCTGGAAATGGCTTTTGAAACAAAGTTTAGGATAACTGTGTTACAATAATAAAGCTCCCACCAAGCAAAGTCTGCTTGGTGGGAGCTTCAGACTGGCAGCAAAAGATCATCATGTGCCTTATCAGTGAACTGCTCGCTGGGCCAGTATGTGATTTCTTGATACCGCAGAGACAAGAAACTAAAAATATCTTGTCTAGTTGTTCAGTTATTTCTTGAAAGGACACATGCTCATTGTAACAAGTCTTTCAACCAGAACAACCATGTTGGTCACTGTTTTAACCCTCTTGTGAAAACTGTGCTAATCTGTCTTTTATAGAATGTGACTTTACCTGTCACCAGACTGGTAAAAAACAAACTGTGAAAGTCTGAAGGGTCAATAGAAATGAAGTGCTCTTTTGTTTTTCTCCCCATCTTTACAATGATAGAGTATACTGTTTGTGTTACAGTATATATGTTACAGAGATGGTCAGAATGATTATTATGGCCTCAATCAAATTATCACACGAACAGTAACACATCAAGCTGTAGGATTTCCAAGGAAGTTGACAGAAATATCTCCAACATTTAAACAAGCCATATTTTTTTCAGTGTACATATGTTTGAAAAGTGAGCACAAACGCAAAATATCAGATGATTTTTTTATATATATATTTTTTTTCACAACATTTTTGTCAGAAACAATCTAATCTCAGACATCATTTGGCTTCTCAGGTCATGAGACAACCGATAAATCACTTCCATGCATTAGTGAATTGAGTGAATGAGATGGAGCCAGCTGGAAACAGCAGATTCTCTGGGCCTCATAAAGCCTTTTTTCAAATCATTATGTAATTGTACCCTCCCCGTCTGTGCTGGTGCAGGACTCTGGTGTGTAATTGCCTGCTGAAATGGCCTGTTCCGTATACAGATGAATGCCATTTAAGCATGTGAGCAAACCAATCTTGACAGTCCTTACAATGAAAGCTTGGATAGTGTCTGTTGTGTCCTCTCTTATAGGAGCTCATATGTAACGTAGACATTAATGTGCAACAACAAACATTAATTACAATTGTCTTTGAAGATTACACCTTGTGGATCAGTAAACTGGAGTTTGCAGGTATTTTAATCTCATGTAACCATGTGGCAAGAACATTCATATTTCATATGAGTAAACTGTACTGCAGAATCACAGAAAGTCCTGCCTGTAAGCACTGTGCATGCTTTTACTGGATCTATTAAGGAGGGTTGAAATGTATCATGTTTTCTATTTAGAAAGAATGAATTATTATTCTCTCGTTTTCCTTTCCACTGTGGGGGTTGGGCGGGATGTAACACCCTGGAAAATTCACAACCACATATAGGGCCAACTAGCTATAAGGGGATATTTGTGTAATTACTTTTCCTCTGCTGAGGAGCAGGAAGCTTCAGACTCTCCTGGGTAGAGAACTGAGATAATTACATGACGCAGATTCAAGTGGAAGCTGATTGAGTCGATCGTAAAACCCGACATATCCCACAGCAACTTGCGAATAAATGTAGTCATTGTTTTAAATGCAAATGAATTAAGACCCCTGATGTTACTGTTGAAGCGTATACAGTATTAACTGCTGCACAATAGCTGTTAATGGAATTGATTACGTGTTGAGGAATACATTAGTATTTTCACAAATTCACTAGAAAGGTGCCACATGTCTCTGCACATTCACAGATGACAATGAACTCCAGGATAATCATGAATAATATCAATAATTGGTTTCTGTGCAACAGAAAGTATTATTTCCTTCTATGTTTTTGTTTTCATTCACTAACCAACATCCATCCTTTGAGTGGTCTACTAAGGCAGACCGGCTTCACAATCAATACAAGATAAACTCCACTCTCTGTTGGCAGATACGTGGAAACAGAACATGCTCATCTTTCTCTTGGTGTTCGCAGAAAACAATTTCCCATAGGGTCATTCTCACTAAGCTTGTGTGAATTCTCACATTTGCAGGGCAAAGGCAAGACAAGGCAAGGCAGAGTGTTTGTTAGTCTAAAATTGTTGGCTGCTGTTGTCCTTGAGCAACCTTTATGAATACATTTACAGCATACTGTATACAGCAATGAGATGATGTAAAGATGGTATTTAAACCACTGTAAAAGGAATGCATTGCCATTTCCTTCCAACAGCACTCTGTTAATTATATTTAGTTGGTTGGGAGCAAACCAACTCATTAAAAAGTATCTTGACTTCATCTGAGACCTCTGAGAAATTGCACTGCACACATTAAAAGACATTAATGTTCACTCCTATTTAGAGGTAGCATCAGGGGTGCAGGCACACTGTTTGGCAGATAAGAAGAAAAATGATGGACGCATTCAAAACGTCCAAGGCGATCACCATTAATTTAAAAGTGTGAAATTAATGAATATGGCTGGTTTAAAACATACCGTACCTGCAGCTTTTTGTGACCACCTTACACTGCTGAAAGCTTGATGTAAGGCTGTGAAACCACAGCAGATTGTGTGTAGCAGTTGCACAGGCAGCTTCAAATGTGCCAAGATAGCTTTTTCATCTCTTAAAGTCTGGACATGCCCTTCAGTATTCCATTATTTTTCCACTAATCAGCCTTGTATCCAAAGAGCACCCCTCTCTTAACTTAAATTGATGTGACTCGTCACTGCACCAATTATCTTTTCTCTTTTTTTTCTCCAAAAAGATTTGGCTAGATGCATTTTGGATAGTCTACTTAGCAAAGTTACAGAGTATTTGTAACATTTCACTGATCTTTGTTGAGCACCCTAATATTTAACTAATGTTCAACATTGTATATACAAATATTCAACCAACAATTAGTAACACATTTAATGGTCAGTGTTAGTGAAACGGTTGAATTGTTGAATCTCAGCTAATAACCTGTTGAAATGTTACGAATGATGTGTAAACTCTCTGTAAGCAGACTATCCAAATAAGGTGTTACCAGCTTGTGAAATTAGGTCCTGTTGTTACTACACATTGTGTACTTACAGATCATGAATGCTTTTAATCCAATGATATTGGCAGCAATTGCTCAATGACACTTTGACCGTTTGTCATGTGCAGACCAAAGTGTTAAACATCACAGATCTACATTCCTGTCCTCACACACTTTAGTGTTCATAAGAGTGGCCTTGAAGTTCCTCGGAAAATTGCTGAGAAAATAATTGCACAACAACAATTTGCCAGTGCATTCATATTCAGGAGGGAAAGTGAAAACAAACTAAAAAGCTTCACATTTCATAGTCCTGGCTGCTAGCTGAGCAACACCATGTACAGTGTATTATAAGATTTACAACAACTGATACCCAACAGGGACCATCATCAGCGTTCAGCTCAGAAACAACTGACTTCATAATACTACAACACACTAATAAATACTCATTTAGTCAATTACAATCAACAAATGGCTCCAGTTGAGGATTTGCATTTTTCTTCTGCATGACCAGAGATCATTTTTAAACAAAGTGGATACATTTCATGTAAGATATGTCAAAGCTATTCTTAACTTAATGTCAGCAATTTACAGTTCCCCTTTTTTTTATTTACAGATATTCACAAAAAACCATTTGTCCTTTATTTGGCCTTTTTCTTAAAGTTGATGAAAGCAATGACTCAGATAAAAGAGCATGAAATGCACCACTTCCATATAAGCCGGTTTAGAGTCACCCATTTTCAATGCTTGGGTCTGGGAGATGTTATCAAAAAAGAAAACTGGCAAAGAGGGAATTTCTGGCAGCCACTCCGTAGGCAAATGCAAGAGGTGACACGGTCATGCGTACACATGCTGGTTAGGTGACTTTGAATGGAATGTGTTTGAAGCAAAACAAATGCACCCAGAGCAGAACTGGCTGGTTTTCATTAACACTGCAACAGAGACTACTCTTGTTTCGCAATGCACAATATCCTTCTGTGTTTTGTAACAACACATCCAAGGCAATACTGCATCCATCCTTCTAACCTGTCCTGGGTTCACAGCCACAAGATAGGGATTCCCGTCAAAGGTCAACTTAGCTACTTTGTGGTTTATGAAGATTGTTGCTTTCTTGGTTCTGCTTGTTAAGAGCATCCAGTGCGGTCTGAGTCTCCTTGCGTTCATCTATGGAGCAGTTGGACACGGCGTTAGCCACAATGCAGACCTTACGGAGGAGGATCTCCCTGAAGAGCAGATAGACCCACGGGTCCAGGATCTGGTTGAGGGAGGCCAGGCGGATCGCTGTCAGAAAGAAGTTACAGTCTAAATGGACATCCCGGCCGGAGGCTTGACTGGACATCACTGTTCTTGAACTGCACTCGTGGGAGGACACCTGGGTGGAGATCATCCTCAGCATCAGCACCTGAAGGGAGAGGCAGGCATGAGTTTGTACCAACAGGGGCATGCCGGATGTCTGTATTATGACTCTGAAACAAGGTCTAAAGAAACTTACACATTACATACAGATGTAATGAGGAGATATTATATTTTTTTTGATTAAATGTACCACCAAGAAAACCTTCCAGAAGTCTAGATTCTGTTAGCTGAGAGATAATCATTTTTGATTTTGTATACACCCACTTCCAGGAGAGAAACATAATGTTGACACTCTAAGTACTCACACTCACACTCTGCCATCACTGCTATCACAGTGCTGTGGATTCTATTAATATCCTTGGTAGGACTATTAAATATGTGACTGACAACGCATGACCTCATAGTACACTGAGCAGACCCCGCAAACAGGACTCGGCTAAGTGGATTGCTCCTTAATGGCAAATGGCAGCAGCATTTCAAAGGAAACACACATGACAGCATTTATCTAACTGGGAACTGTGGTGTGGTTAGGGGCAAAAGTAAGAGCAATTTACATTACTATAAAATATATATAAATGAGTACAGGAACTATCTGTTGTGTGCATGAAGGAAAAGAAATAAAAACATACCAACAGAGGAGACCAGCATACAAGCAGGACGCACATGATCCCTAACAGCTGAATGACTGTCTCCGTGGTGAGTCGCTCCCACTGTTTTGAAGACTGAGACGTGCCAGACTTTGTTTTACACCGGATAATTAAGCCCCGGATCGTCACTACATTGCAGGAAACTGTTATAAGCAGAGAGAAAATCCCAAGTACAGCGAATGTGATGGAGAAAAACATATTGCCCGGGACTTCTCTGTCTCCCGTGCTGATAAAGCACCATGTGCCCGGCCACTGCTGTTGGTATTTCCCGACCCCTGCAATGGGCAGTAGCGCAAAGAGCAACACAAGAAACAATATGACAGCCAAAGTCTGCTTTGTCACATTCGTCTTCATGTGATTGGAGTACCAGTGGGGATTTGTTATCGCCATGGCCCTTTCAATTGCCATGGCACTGGCCAAGAAGAGAGCGGACAGGCCAAATGTTGTCATGCACACACCGAAAAAAGCGCACAGTTGGCCCGTTGAGTCGATGCGCTCCCAGTTCTGACCAGCTCTGTAAACTGATATTACTATTGGACTTGTCAAAAGCTGTCCAAACAGGTCGGTCAACGCCAGCGATCCAATGCAGAGCAAGAACGACTTTTTCCTTTTATTTTCCTTCTTTCTGTAAGAGATGTACACCAGAATAAGAGCTAATGAGTTGCCCACCATGCCAGTGATCATCATGGTTATAGGGAAACCAACTGATACAAATCCACAACTTGAATTTTTGGTAACATTGTCTTCGCGTATTGTCTTGGAGATGTTAGGGACCAGCATCTCTGCAACAGTAGCTTGAAAGTCCTCTGGAGAATCACAAGTGTCCGTAGTCATCCTTTCGGAGAGGGTCAACCTATATACAGCGAGTAAGCCATGTGAGTGTCCCGCATCCTCTTACGCTCCAAACTGCTCCAACTGAATGCCGTGCGTAAAAGCGCGTTGGATCCTTTACGCGCTGGAGGCGGGACTATTTAGAAAAGCACCCAGAGGAAGCAAACAGCTGAGTCTGCATATGCTTTAGATCTCTTCAATGAACCATAAACCCGATTTCTGCAAACCTTGTAGGATGTCTGCCTTACTGATGATCTTAGTTTATTAACTTCCTCTTCACAAGTAGAGGCTATGACACTTTAGATGAGTGGAACAAGTTCTCAGACGCACCTGCTACGGACTCACATAAGTTAAGATGCCAGGGATAATCATTTAAATCTTGAAGTGAGCACACAGGCGGACTCATCTGATGAGATAGTGGGAAAAAAACAACCTACTCTGCGCCTCTTACGGGGGAAAGTACGGACACATGGTCCTTAAGCATATGAGAGCAGAGCTAGGAGGGGTTATATAAAGGTGGGATGTGTTAAATCATCAGGTTACCTCCGACCGATGATCATTCGATGGGTTTTCACATTTAAGTATGTAATTAAATTGTTTCAAGCCGACAAACATCTAAGCCAATTCATATGAGGCCTACTTCAATAATGATTAGGGTTTGCAAGCGCATCCTCTTTTATAAAACACCTTTTGTGTTTTTGCACTCAGTAAAAATTAGGCTGTTATGAGAAATCATCAGATTATATACATTTTATTTTAACTACCAAAACACAGACAAAAGGCTAACTGCAGGGTTGTTCCTTTCTGAGCTGTTTACAACTATCAGCAGTACATTTTTAACAAAATGTTGCGGTAACAGTATTGATTTTGCCCAATTTAAATGCAGTCCTTAACATTTTGTACCACACAGCTGTACCATACCATTTATCTATTTGCCTTCTCTATTAATTGAGCATGCCAAGGTATTCAACCTGCCTTTTGTTCGGCACGTGTCTGCAGAAGCAACAAGTGCCACCTGTTGACCAGAATGAGAATGACACCAATAGCCTAAAATGTGTGGAGCATGGGTCCATTTTCACCTGTAGCAACTTAGTCTCTGCCAAATTATATAGGACTTTAATATTTAGTTAGAGGTCTGGATGAGACAAAATTTGCCATACGATATTTTATCGTCATTCAGATAGCAATTTAGAAACACAAATAGACACGAGTAACCGTTTCAGATTCGTGAAACCGCTCATGTATTGTGAAAACAAAAAAATGGCAAAAATGTTTTTTTTTTTTACAAAACAAATACAATGAATGTTTCATAAACATGAATCCGCGTTTTAAAACAATATTTAGCTTCTCCTGGTTAACCTATAGTCCAAATTTGACAATTCTAGCCAGTGCATATCTAGATCTGGTCTGACGTGGCCTGGATGCGGGAGAAAAGACAAGTGAACTCAACTGGTTTACTCACTGGGAAAAGGGCTTCATTGGCGAACGCTGAAGGATGACGTTACCTAGTAACGATAACGTTAGGTTAGTTAATGTCACTTTGCTTAATTTTAGCATTATTTTTTATATATAAAAACAACCCCAAACAAATGGTAGCCTGTTAAAAACTTCATTGCAGTTATATAACGTCACTCGTTAGTGACACCTTCACATTGAATCTAAACCACTGGCATCTAGTCATCTTCTTTTATATAACTTTAATGTCCTCAAACTGATCTCCAATATACACCATAAACATTAGAACAGCGCTTGATATAACAGGACTCTAAAGACAATCCTTACCGTGTGAAAATCAAACACAAACAATTAACAAGCAATGTCGAGAGGATTTTATTTACACGTGTACATTTTAGTTGTTTCACCATTAAAAAGACTGTATTGCCACATTCTACTATAAATCGGGACATATGTTTGTTATTGTTTTTGTTGTTGCACTACTCTGGAGCACAAAAATCTGACTATTAATTGAAGAAATTAGTTTTCCAAGTGAAAAATGAAGAGGAATAACCGAGTGGTAAATTAGGCCACAATCTTGTAAAGAAAAAAAATTACACCAAAAAATGTTGAACCTACTGCAATTTACTTAAAACAAGCAATATTAAAAAGTAAAATACTTACCTTGAAAACATAAAACAAAATATATATTTACCAAAAAACAAAAAGAAAAAAACAAACAGGCCAAAATTCAATGCTACATCTCTGGTATTCTAAATTGATGCTTAAGTACTTCACCTTTTATTTTAAAAATGAAGACTGTATTTATAAAAGAAAAAGAAAAAAAAACAAAGACTTTTTAAGACACAATCTCAGATGTTTCCTAGGGCCAAAAAGGATTCACAAATCCTTACTTCATTTTACCCAGTTGAGTAGAATAAAATGTACTGTTGTGACGATATGAAGCAGAATGGGTTTAAAACTGGATACAGCCTCTTCACAGTATATCTGATTTTCTTATAGGACCAAACATTTATGTTTATTGGACACCTACAGTTACAGACACTTGTCACAGATTTGGGGTGTGTGGTTTTAAAAGGGTGCATGTAATGACAGGTAACAGCAGAGAGAAGTCACACTGCCGCTCTTTTAAGGGAGATAAGACTTTTGGAGGTTCTGTGAAAATGAACAGCATACTCAATGGATGTGGTTGTTTTCCTTGCAACACAACATGCACTTGTACTAAGGTTCCTTGTCTTGTTTGAAAGGCTGTAATAAAGTTATTTCTTTTTTGAACTGGAGCCAGAATGGGAGGATCCAGAGGACTGCCCACGGCGCCTGAAATCACACAAACACCATGGGAAGAGGAACAAAGTCAGCAGACTCAGCTATTGACATTCACTTATGCATACACGAAATACAAGGTCATAAAATATATATAAAGAAAAAACAACATAACATGAGAAAATGTGAACCTATTTCTGTAAATCTGAAATCCCACAAGCGAGGCAACAGTAAGCTAATAATAATCAGTGCCATTGTGGTATTCCACAGAAACCCAAACCTTTCGGACGAACGTGATCTAGAGCGCCTCCGTTTTCTCCCTCCAGATGAGGACCTGGAGCGACTGCGTTTCTGTCTCCTCTCAGGTGAGGAGGAAGGTGAGCGGGACCTCTTCCGGGGAGAGGAGCCCTTTCCAGACCTGGAGCTGGATCTTTTGGAGGAATAAACCAAGCACCGAGGTCAGTAAGGTCCAGGCAAAAGCTTCACCAGGATGGGTATTTATCAAGCTTCTCTGAATAACAGCACTGACTTATGGTATGGAGAAAACTTTACCAAAGATGCTGTAAGGCTAATATTTAGCTTCTTATGAATATACTGACACTAACCGAGCAGGCAAAGCCAACTCCACTGCTGAGAGATGCTTGATGAAGACCCCAGATGCCTTGGTAACATTTAAACTCAATCCAAGACTGCGTTTTATTTTTACTTCGGCCCAATTCTAAACAAACCTATGTCAACAGATTGAAAACCGTCATGGCAGTTTATGAGTTTGCCTCAAGACCAAAATTACTATCAGCAGATTAAGAAAAAGGAATCAGAGTGGGATAAGCAGTAACTAGTGAGTAGGACTGTTGTGGAGCTTACAGCCCCATACATACACTCTCTAAAGGGAGAGAGTGCATGTCACCTCATTCACCTGGAGTGGGACCTCGAGCGAGATCCAGATCTGGAACTGGATGAGCTTCTAGAGCGGGACCTGAAAGACAAAAAAACAGAACCTTTCCAATATTTTCCACACAAAAACGTTGCTACATACGAGGTTTATGTGTCAAAGCACAGGCAAAACATTTAACTGCACTGCACAGTCTTGCTTTACTGTATTGAGAAATAGAGAGATGACTAAAACCTGTAGTCAACAATTCCATTAAGACTGGAGCAAGTGAATCAATAGATAACAATTGCGAAAGGAAATCTTGGTGAGCTTTTTAAGATAAAAGGCTACAGCATAAACAATACATTCCTTCCATCTTAAGTCATGGACATTTCAAAAGCCAACACAAAAGATGTTATCAAGAGATATCATTCCATCTGCACATCACTGTCTTACAGCACAGAGGGGGAGGGGTTAAGAAGAGGGAAAACAACAAATCATCAGAACAGGACATTTAATGGATGTTGATCAGTAAATCAGAAGGAAGATTGAGCTGATACTGACATTTTGCCCGGAGTTACCCTTGACCTGTACCCTTTTACCTGGACCTCGACCGTGAACTGGAGCTGGAGGAGCGCGAGGATGAGCGGGAACGGGATGATCCCGAGCGGCTGCCCTTTTTCTTGGCTGGCTTGTCATCTTCATCACTGGCGTTGAGGTCATACTTTGACAGGTCTCCGTCGTCTTCATCGTCGTCATCATCATCCTGGAGAGAAGGTGTTTTTAATAATACATACATATTGGCTAGTGTTTTATTCATAACATTTGTTTTTTTGAATTCCCAGCTCCAGCCATTATTCTTACATCCAGTTTGTACTTGGAGAGGTCACCATCTTCATCGTCTTCATCGTCTTCCTCTTCCTCATCATCTTCTTCTTTTGCTACTTCTTTCTTTTCACTTTCTTTTGAGGAAGATGTGCTGTTGGTCTTCCCACGATACTTTTTCTTTTTCCTACCAAACTGCAATATTAACAAGAGAACATATTCTATAATCAGTAAAAATTACACCTACAAATGCTAACTTGTCTTAAGTGTTTCAATAATCAAACATTTCACTTGATTGATGATTCAGTACCAGTTAGCTCACCTCATCATATTCACCATCAGATTCCTCTCGTTCAATGTATTCTACATTTTCCCTTTCATTGAAACCTCCTCCATAACCTGCGAACACATGAGATAAAAAACAAGTCAAGTACTAGTATTCAAAAGCACGAAAAGAATCGACTAATAATATATTTGATGCGTTACCTGTTCTCTCTTCAAGCTTAGCATATTTAGGTGTGTTACACATGTTGCACTCCGACCGCCTTGCCCAGTTCACATTGCCGCATCTTAATGAAAACAAGAAGGGAAAAAATGGCATCATCTAACCTCTCAGACTTTATATCAGCACCGGTGGAACTGAAAATGTATTCACTTATTGATAATTATAACAAGTACGTGTTTGATGATGACAACCTGTACTGGTATTTACAATATATACATACGTTTTGCACTGCCAGTCATTTGCACTGAAGAGGCCTCTACTTTTCTCAGCCAAGGTTTTCCCAATCTCTGTTCCTCCTGCTTTCATCATCTTTGCCTCTGTGGTTTTCTCTGTGGACACAAAACAATGTTTTATAGTAGAGTTATAGTAAACGTATTCTGCAAGATATAATAATTTGCAAGAATGACTCACCCCTGCCACATCTGTTACAACTAGTTCTTCTAGCAAAGTTCACGTTTCCACACCTGCAAAAGCACATAAAATAAGGCTTGAGCTTGTTACTTAATCTCTGAGGCACACGCTGAGTGTGCTTCAAGCAACGATCGCCAAATGAGTTGTGTTGGTTTATTTATTTTTCATGTGCCACACCATTAGCTAGCAGTCTTTCATTGGACACGCTGTGTCAAAGGCCTGCGCACTGCCGACTGCAGCTGGCTTGTCTGTCTGGTCACGGTTTAAATGCAGACCATTTGCAACATGATATTGCTGACTCTAGCTTAAAGCAACCCTCATGACAACTTGGCTTCTACAACATAGTAAACACCACCCACAATAGTAAGTGGAGACTATCACCCCAACCCACACAAGATAACGACAGCTAGCTTGCTATCTTGAAAGTCTCCGCACACCGACAACTTACATTGAAACTCCTTGACCCGAAAATCCGAGACAAGTCCCAACATTAAAATGTACAATTGACATATCGTGTTTATTCTGATGATAGTGTAGCTAAATAGTAGAACATAAGGTAAATGTTAGCTAGTTTACTCTGCTAGTCAACGTTAGCGTGAACCAAATGCTAGAAGGCCGAAGCTAACTAATGTTTGACTGTTAGCACGACCGCAAAATTAAACAGACGACCTCGGCCAAATTGAACCACATGGGACGTAAAATGGGACCTTGTTCTATGCGTGAGGAGCACTTACTTTTTATCAGGACAAATCCAGTCCCCGTCGCTGACTCGAAAACTCTTCCCTGACATTTTTGTGCCTGTTAACACTGAGTGGCTCGCTGGCAGGGTGTGCTCACTGCGTTCAGCTCAGCAACACCGCCTCCCTCCACTGCTGCCTTCAGGGGCTTTTGGTAGCTCTAAACCCTCACCCTGTCTCTGCTCGTAATTTGGACATGAGGTTTGTGACATATTCTGTTCTGTCCACTATTTTACCAGGTAGCTTTTTGATCGACAAAACCACTTTGTACAGTGTAAGAACACACGTATTATTGTCTAGCCTACATAACCTGAACAAATGAGGTTTTATGTAATATTCGATATTCCCGAAAGCACATGAATGTAACACTGACAAAGGACAAACCTATTTTCTCTTGAGAAACGTTATACAATGAAAATAAAGTATTATAATCGGGAATTATAGTTTCATACAAAGGTAATAGTGTTAAACTTACAGGGTCCCGTCAGTTTTTGAATTTTATCATCAAAAGTTAACAGTTATTACTGTTATTACTGTAATGCAAATATTACAGTAAACATACCTACAAGATCATAGGCTATAGGCTACAGTTACAATGTGGCTAAATATTTGCTCTTGAATACCACACAGACGTAACATCCCTATAGGTATAGCCTATTATAATTTGTTTGGGATTAACCCCCTTTTTCACATACTTGAAAAGCAGAGCATTTATTTACCTATTTATTCATTTTAATTGTTCTTATTGAGTAAACACAGTTTCATTCCCCTGTATACTGAATATTATATATGGAGAGAATGACAATAAATTCTACCTTGCACAGATCCTTCTATTGTGTATCTTGTAAAAAGAGGAAATGCAGGTTCATAGACTCAGGGGTAAATTGTTAATATTAATAAAATTAAATGTAGCCTTCACTTTGTTGTTTACACTGTTCAACCTATACCTTTAAATACTAAAAGATGAAAGATATTGTAATGGTGAGAGTGGATGTCCAGGTGACAGTATTTGAACTCATGTGTGATTAAAGATCTATTGTAAAAGAAGTTTTGTTGACTCTACCCACGATGTCCCTCTCTCACAAATTCAGAATCCAAATTTAGCAGTTTAAAATCCTAAACTGAATTCACTAGTTGTCACTTGTCTTCTTACAATGTCAGTATCACCACCACTAGATGGCAGTGAATGTCAACGTTTAACACTGCACATGTTCACAGACCCTCCTGTTTTATTTAGGACTTTGTCATCTGCTCACAGGCTCCCAATGATTTTGCTGGTTCATCTAGATCAGACCTGTGTAAGGTTATGAAAAAAAGTCGCTTCAATTGGGCTCAGAGTGAATGTTCACATGTGCTTCTCTGAATTTCACATGAAAATTTTCTGATACAATGTATTTTATAATATTCATTTGAATCATATGAAGCAGGGGTAAATATGATTCAATTTTGATAAATATGTATTACGAGAGTTTTGCAGATTCTGCTCTTTCTTGACTGTCACAAAAAACATACTTACATTTATACTTACAATGTGTAGTAATATTTATACATTCATCAAATTCACTGTATATATGAGAACAAGCTTTTAGGACACTTGCTTCAGTACAGTATAAATGAGTTATGTTGTTTCCATATAATTGTTTTGTGTGTTGCATGCTACCAAACATGCACACAAAAATAGGTCACAAAATTAGTTCTAAAATAAAAATGTTGATTCTTACAGATCCTTATGATCTTTGATAGTATGTGTCAAGTGATAGAAAAATGAATTGCTGGTGAACTATCCACTAGTTGGAAGTGTCTGCCAGTAGCATTGATATTAAAAGTCTTGTAAAGCACCAATCTCTCACAGAACAGCTTCAAATGGAGAACAGGGAGAAAGTCCGCTTATGGTTCTCATAAATCAAGTACATGTCTTCCTAACAGATACATGATGATTAAAACAATGTATGATTAAACAATCGTGTTCAGTTCATCTCCATTGTACTCAATTAAATAAACCCATCTTGTCCAAGACATAAGGGATGAGCCTCAGCAATGTCACTTCACTGCTGTCAAAAACAGGCAAAAGGAACAGAAAAGAAAGTAAATGATTCACATCTCATGTGATACTACCAGTGCTGAAATCATTGACGTAAGAAATGTGGAGACAATTTACAAACCTCTATTTGTGCATTACAGGAAAAAAAAAAGAAGCTCTAATTATCTGAAGTTCACGTCCTTTAGTCAGCTGACAGCTTGACATTTCACAGGATCCAATCAGTAAATATTATTGCAAGTGATAAATTATAAAAAATATTTTGAAGAAAACTATCAGTCAAATTCGACCTTGCAACAACAGAGCCACTAGGAAGACACAGACACAAAATATTTAATAAATCCAGATGAAAAGATGTTACAACTTTAAATATCAGAGTAGCCAACGTGCAGGAAGTAGCACGCCATATGTTGCTGGGATGTAAATGCCGTTAATGAAGACGAGGCAAAGCCTGCAAGTTGAACTTACTTCTCATGTGATAATACTTAACAACTGCTCCAATTGAAGCAGAGCTTTGGCTGCTCTAGAATTGCCCTTGTCCACCCAATCTGTTGTCGGTCAAAGTCAAAGACCCTTGGAGGTCGCTGTCACAGCTGGTCCGTGACCCTGAGGCCACACCAGTAGCCATTTTGGTGTCTCAACTAGAGTCATTTACTTTCTTTTCTGTTCCTTTTGCCTGCTTGACAGTGGTGAAATGACGTTTCTGAGGCTTGTCCCTTATGTCTTGGACAAGATGGGTTTATTTAATTGAATACAACAGAGATGAACTGGACAAGATTTTTTAATCATACGTTGTTTTAATCATCATGTATCTGTTAGGGAGACATGTACTTGATTTATGAGCCCCACACAAGGTTTATTAGGACTAGAGGCCAGCAAGGATAATGTATCAGATGCGAGAGAGGCATGTTTTATTATTCAGCCTCTTGCTGTTAAAGGAAATGACTTTTGGACCTTCATCAGTATAATTCAGAATATTCTACACACAGGCCTGTAGTTTGATATTACACGAAAAAGCCATCTCTTCACACATAGTTTGTTATTTGTTCATGATAAGACATCCTCTCTGTTCGGTTTGAGCTCTGTTCGCTTCATTGAAGTGATTTTTCATGACGGGAAGCTTGCTCCTTCTCACAGGCAGCACAGGAACCACCTCTACTCACAGGTTCCAGCTGAGGATGTACTTTTTTGTTTGCTTTCAGCATTGAGGAGAGATATGAAGCAAATGAAGCCATGAATAACTAATAAGGAGACACTGCCAAAGCTGTGGTATGTATGTTTGTTTACAGCACAGAGTTGCACTAAAGATTCAGAGAGGAGTCAGGCAATTAAATAACACTTAGGTAAACAGCGTCCAATTACGTGACAGTGGCTTCACTGGCTGTAATGCTTTTTTAACTTTACTCTGTCCCTTTCTGCCCAATGTACAGCCCACCATCTGATTATGTCCTGGGTCAATAACACTACTAAGAGAGATTTTTCATGGGTGTCAATGAGGCTTTGGCTAGGCTGACACCGTTTTCTAGCCCAGTGGCTGGATACGGTTGAAGGTTCATGCACAGCAGAGTCTCTGACAGGGAAAGGCAGCCATGTATGCAGGTTTGGAAAAACCTGCTGCAAGCTGCCAGGGCTTTCCAATACTGACAGATGGCAGGGAGCTGTTTCCGTGAAAAGGGGGTAGGGTGAGGGTGAAGAGTTGGAGGCTGGTGTGTGCTGGTGCACTCCACCCTCCGCTCTTATCTCAATATCATGATTCAGCATTAATCAGGGGAGTAACATGTATTTCCCATGCGCCAAACAAACATCAAGTGTGGGGCTGTTTGTTGGATGTAATTTGACACTCTGCTCTTATGGGGCATGTCTGCAAGTAAGGAGAGGCGGTCCTGTGTTCACACTTTAGAGGCGATAGGTGAACTGTGAGGTGCCAGCGAACCCCATCAGAATTATATAACGCAGACTACTGCACAGTGAAACAGCTCGAGCTGGAAGATGTGCCGCTGCATTGTGCCGTATCTCCTGTCCTCTCAGCCGGTCCTTATCACTAAAGCACATTCATTTTGGGAGCCAGAGAGCATGCATTTTACAGTCCAGTCTCACTACTTCTTGTAAAAGTAATCGACAAAGCATGATATGATGTGTAAAATTTGAAATTAATAAATCTGTTTAGCAGTAATAAACTGCAAGATGGAGCGAGTTCCACTGGCTCATCAGTTTTGATTGTGTCAGTGCGTTAAAGCATTTTTATGTTAAGTATTCATCTACTGGTGCTTATTTTTGGAAGCCATTCATATTGATATACTTCTCTGAACTGTTTCCAATTTCATTTTTATCCGTTTTTTAGTCACCACGGTGATAATTCTTATGATCCAAAGTTCAGGAAAGATCCCTCTATGAAGAAAAAGCACTATTCCAAAATCATGTTCTTTTAGCAGAGGCATGTTTTTGAGCAGAGACAACCATAATGCCTTGAGCTTGCAGGTGATCTTGAGCATTCCTCACTGACAATATCAATGTGTCAAGTCCGGCAGATCTAGACAGGCCAGAGAATTGGAGGAGTGATGTTAGCTCCAAGTCTGAGACCAGACATTGTTCCTGAAATGGAATCAGAGAATTCCACAGATAAAGTGTTTACAGGGCAAGAGGTGAGCTCACTTAATGATGCCCTGATGTGTGTCAGTACAAAATGCAATATCTAAACCCCTGCTTACATTAAGACAAAGCCAGCGGGATGCTCTCCAGTGTCATTTCTCAAATGGTTTTGTCAGGTCTGTCGAGCGGACTCTTGTTTAATTGCTGTGTATCACTTTTGGGGACCACTTGCAAAGGAAAGAAATCAATGTTCTTTCAAGCTCCAACCCGAGGCAGAATAAACTGAGTATCACACAAAGTCTCTGAGTGACTAAAACATTAACTGGAAAAAAAAAAGAAGCTCAATTAAACAGAGTACTAGTTCTATCTTAATTATAGCTTCTCTTTTTGTGCCAAAGCTATTTACGTTCATTCCATAATAATAGAACAGCGAAGATGGATCAGCCTTTAATCAATTATCAAACACAATTCATGAAAACGTCTTTACAATTTTATATTTCTTGATGTATTTGATAACATTTCACACACCACATGGTGGTTTTGTTTTTGGGATGTTGTATATTCTTGTGGCAGAGGAGACAAAATGTGAAAATGAGATAGGTAGAGTGAGGGGAAGCTGACAGATGGACTAAGAAAAAGGAAGAGGAGATGAGTTCACAGTAAACAATACTCAGACTGTAATTAAGTGACCTGACTTCAGTTAGAAACATTATGTGAAGAAAATTGTTTTTGTGATTTGATGCACTCAACCGTGTATTTGATCCCACAATTCTTCTCCCGTTAACCCCCCCCCCTCCCCTTTTCTTTATTCACTTCAAATTTCACGTCACACTGCAGAGCTGACAGTTACTGAAGAGGTAATCTCATTGCCATATAACAATGGCTAATGCAGGAAAATAGGAAGCAGCTTCAGCGCAGCTTTGGCCTATGCATCATCTGGCTCTGCTCTTGGCAGTGACATAGTCCTGGCACTGGGCTGATTAATGTGATAGGTGGAATTTGTCTCGTTATGTTGACACCGGCTAATAAATGCCTTGTAAACAGCCAGTCACAGCTGTTAATGCATCATCATAATCCAGGATTAGGAGGTGCCAGGCATGGCCAATAAATGCAATTAGGCACTGACAAAATTAATTCGCCCATACTCTGACTTTCCTGCGCCCTGTCCATTCTGAGGGAAACTCAAGTGTGCCGTGTGATTCTTCACAGGGTCGCAGGGGGATAAGCACGCTGAAAATCTCCTCATTAAATAAAGAATATCTCACTCAATTTGTGTTCACTACAATGCATAATTTGCGGAATATCAACTCCGAGTGAGATTGAAATGAAAACAAATATCCCTGCTTTGCTCCTCTAATCCATTTGGAATCATGGAATTATCAACAAGGGAGTCGGCTTGGAAGGGAGAAATCGAAGGAGAAAACCGTATCCTGAGTCAATATAAGTGTGAAAATGTTATCAAGCTGAAACTCATCATGCAAATGCTGTATTTTATCTTTATATCCTGCCTTTTCTCAGAAGAGACACAAGACTGGTGACTTTTAAATGTGACTGGTCGTTAGAGAGGTCACCAAGACAGCCATTAACTTCCTGTCACTCTTCTCCGTCATGCCTCATTGGGGAAAGTTGTGATGCATTCCTTCACGTTTTTACTCACCTCGCTTATTTTTAGCAGCTGGGACTTTGGTCGGATGTTTTTCTTTTTAAAAGACACCCCACACACCTCCTGCACCCACCCAGCCCGTCCTATTACCGGAGTGATGGTCAATTGAGATGATCAATTTGCATAATGGAGCATTAAATTGGGCCCATCACACCAACCTCTAAGCAGCTTGCTCCCATGGAGGGCTCACTGAGAATGGCAATTGCTCTTGAAGGGGTGACATGTATCCTCCTTGCTGGAGAATCCTTTCACCATGCAGGCTGAAGCATTTGGCTGGTAGATATAGCAGCAGTCACTGAATAATGCAGGCTCTTATTCATGAGTAATCTGTTGCTGGATGGAGAAGTTCATGCTAAAGGAAGACCTGAGTCAAATAATGAGAGACAATGTTAAAATGATGAGCAGAATTAACACTCAGATTGAGATTTTACACTCATCTGTTCTTTTGCTTTACCCTACCTATCTTTCCAGAAAAGAAAAAGAAACCAGAGCACTCATACACCAAACTCAATATTACTCAGTTTAAAAAAGAAAAGAGAATTTCTCAAAGTGTCAAAACTAATTCAATCCTCCATCCTCATCCATTTCCATTAGATTAACAATTTGCTTTGATCGTAATTTCCCCCCTCATAGTGACCAGTGGTTATTTCTTGGACACAGAGCAGATCATTTTGATTAACACCCACCAAGGAAATCTAAGACGGTTATCTTAGGCAGATTAGTTGAGCTTTTTAGAAGTAAGTCAGCGCCTAAGGACCTGTGACAAATTGCATCCAAGGAGCTGCTTGGATCTGAGGCCGGCGGGCTGTGATTGATATGTGTGCGTGTGAGTGGCAGGGAGGAATGAGATAGAGCCATCGTGGCCTTCTCCACCATGTTGCCTTTGTTTGAAGGGTTTTCTCTAGGGAGACCGCTGTCCATGGCAGAGGCTCCTTGGTGTGCAGGTTTTGTTAACTGGCTATTTGTAAGTGCCCATTTGGCATGGTGAGATTTGGGAGGCTGGCAGCTAAAGCAAATTTCATGGAACTGAGTGCACCACTAAGATGGACTCAGATGTTTACGCAGCCTTGTACATATTTCACAAAATTTTCTACATTGATTTGATATGTAAAGATCTTTTTTACTACATTTGCTACAATGTTAATGCAATTGCTCTCCATGGGGAGGGCACTGGCCATACAAGTGATTTGCTCATGTCATGAATAGTAACTGAAAAACTTTGATTCCCATGAGAGAATGCTACCTTTTCCTGCCACAGGCAGCCTGCTGGGCTGCTGGCAGCCTATCAGCCGTGGCCTGACAGGTGATTGACATTAAAGAACTAAGGGATTCGGAGGTAGTTGTGAGGCGATGGCCTGATGCGTTTTTATGAAGCGTTAGTCAGATATTTTTGTGACACTGCTATTGGATGAAAGGGGTCTGTGGAGTGTAATTTGGCAGTTTGACGAGGAGCTTGATATTCTCATAGCAGCCAAACTGAAGGCAGGTTAATTAAAAATATTTACAAATAAATTGCTCTCCTAAGCGAGATATTGAGTTTCTGGAAAGAGTCGACCTTTGATTGACACTAAATGATTGAAAGGGCTAAATGAAAACATAATATGGGAGGTTTTTGAGTGCAGTAGTTGATGAAAGTATTACACATTTGCTTGATTAAACATGGGGACCTGTATTTTAAACTGTTAAAGATAAACTTGAAAGAATTTTCATGGTTGTCAGATTTACATTATCTGGCAGAGCAAAGTTGGATCACATCACACCTCTTTCAGTCATTTTGCTATAAAATGATCATGTTCACAGATAACATGAATTGGAATGACTGTGCATGTGCATATTTTTGCATGTGGTTGTTTGGACTGGAGGTATGTGTGTGTGCAAATGCGCCTTGCTTCAAATCTGCCCATATGCATCTCTGTGGGTGAGCGGACAAGCTTGTCTGGATCCGTCTTGTCTACATGAGTCTGTGTTTAGAGCCTCACACCACTTGGTTGGTGGGGGGATTAATTGGTAAGGCTCTGCATGCATGAGTGCGATCTAATTTACCACCATCAGTTGATACACAATGGTAAAGGTCCCTAAACAGGCAGCGATGAAATACATCTGAAGGTCTCATTCTCGTTCACTGTCTGGTCTGGTTAGTACAAGTGCAACCTGGCGCCTCTACTCAAGGCTATCACTGAGGCCAGAGCAAAAAACATCTTGCTATCTGACTGGAATCTAACAGTTTCTTCATTCCATTTTAAATGTCACGGCCGAAAGACAACATGGCTGAGTATTTGCTCCTCTACGCTCCAGATCCATACCATTAGCATAAATGGAGAATCAATTATTTCAGCCCTGATGGAGCTGATTATGCACAGACAATAAAGGCAGAAGGAAGGAGTCATAATTACAAGATGACCTATGTCGCCTTTCCAACATCACCAGTGTCCCAGCACCATGTTGGTATTTCATGGGTGAGCCGGTAATTACCTGCTAAGAACTGCTGAAAAGTGGGAAAGCAGATTGGCTCCCTTTGCACATCTCTTTGAATGCAACACACTTGCGCTGAAACATGGACAAACTCAGTAACTGCCACAACCATGCCCTACACCCACTCACATCCTCTCCTCTCAACACACAGAAGAGACACACTCATCAGATGCATACACAGCAAAAATGTTGACTCTTCATTTCACATTAGACGTCAAATTTAACTGGTGTGTCAGACTCTTGGTGCTGCTGCCCATTTGATGATAATATCCAGTGTAGCGCTCGGTGGGCTGAGGAATACAATTCAAATGGCTCTATCTCCCGAGGCAGAGGTGCTGTGATGTGCCAGCCACTCAGCAGCACGGCCCACAACCAGCTACTGCACAGAAGTGGGGCTTACCACTTCCATGTCATGCCTGTCAGAATGAGAGAGGGGGTAACAGGGAGGCAGATAGAGCGAGCAAGGGCGATATCTGTGAAAAAGAAAGAGGAGGAGAGGGAGGGGGAGGGTTTGTGGGGACAAGCTACAAGGTTTATCTCTGGTGCAGCTGCTGAATAAAAACCTCCAGCTCATAAAATCATCTCTGCTGGATGCCAGAGGAAATGTCACAGAGGTAATATTAAGAGCCACAAATGACTATTTGCTAAATGGGAATTGTGCCCACATCTTTTATACTGATCAGGACAAGAACCACCCTCTGAGCCATTAACCCTTTCACTACAAATCAGCCCCCAGTGCCATCCAACATTTATGAATCAGTGATTTCAAATGAACCGCTGAGAATTTCGAGCAGAATCATACTTTTTGGTTTGACTTCAGGAGACCCACAGCGTGCTGGAGTCATAGTGGGAAAACCACGGGGAAGCCCACAGAATTGCATCTGAGTGATATTAGCAAATGTGTTGCAAGATGTTATGAATTATTTACATCGCTGGAAACACAGCATCCTCTTATGAGGACGACTTTAAAGGCTCTCTTCTTCCTACCCTCCTAATAATGTTGACTATATTAGTGCGAGCAAGCAGCATGCAAGTATGTATCAGTCAGAGCAAGAATCAGTGCGAGATCAGACACCACTTCATCATTTCTACTCTGCCATCCCACAGCTTGCTTTGAAGTGCCTGGCTGCAAAGAATAATGAGGATGCAAGGTCATTTGGGATGACTTGGGTACCAGCCCACACACACACACACACACACACACACACACACGCACACTGAGAACAGACCGAAACACCTATGAATTCACCACAAAAGATTGGGAGAAATGGTTAGAGGAGGACAGAGGAGAAGAAAGCCTGAGGAAGTCAGAGTAAAGGAAAGTTAGATATGACACAGAGACAGACTGATTACTTGGAATGCAATGAAAACATGGTGATCAGCTAACAGCTGTTAATGACTCTCAAATGAAACGTTGAATCCTTAAGCATGAATTGGGTCACTGTATGGATGCCGGTGGAGCAAATAAAAAAATCCAACTGGTAGAAGAAGCGCAAAATGAAGGTGGCATGACTGTTTTTTTGATGGACATGAAAATAAATACAGCTTAATGGTGCACCGTCCAATTGTTGGTAACTGAATTTTCTTCTAGCACATCTCCAAACCCCCAAAATTCTTTGCAAATCATGCCACATTGCTGCCACCTTTCAAGACAGCTGGGCACAATTGTGTCTGGCAGATGTCAAGGCATCCTGGCAAAGCAACACAAATCTGGGACAGTTGGACTCCGGCAACAAACAGACGGGACATCTCCTAAATCCATGCCACCACAAGAGGACACTGTTGATGTGTTGGCCCAAGGAGCCCCTTGTTTATTAATATTGATGTCCCCACCTTTTTTATAATTTCAAACTACTTGAGTTTAACATAACACGTTTTAGATGAAAAGGTAAGTGGGAATATGTTTTCATCATCATTGGTAAATTGGGTTATTAAATAGTTGAGAGGCCTCTTATTTCATACTCTATCTGAGAGCGGGTGTGTGCGTGGAATATAGTGAGGGGCTACATGGCTAGCTATTTCACTCTCTAATAACCTCTGTTGAAATGAGAGTTTTGGGGATTGAGATAACAGCCGATTATCACTCTGTGTTATTGTGATAAGCATGCAAAGAAAACTACACAGAGACACAGGGCATAGCCAATTATGAATATGAAAACCTATTCATTGAGTCAAGCCTCATTCTTTTCAGACTGTAACAGCCTGACACAATAGATATCCTCTGCTGATTCCCAAATGACTTCCTGTCATGTTGATACAGATACAGGTTTAGCTGAAGTCCATGGGTGTGGTGAATCATAAATATTGATGCCTAATCACTCAGCAAACAACATTAGGCTACAGTGCGTTGTTCTCTCATTCCCATAAACATCCGCATTCATACTGAATCATGCTGCATGAATGTCCATGAGGGTGTATAATTATCGATGTGACTGAAAAGAAAAGTACAGACAGTTTCTTTCACTTATATATGCAGACACCTTGTCTCACTGTGTCACAAACTGTCAGATTGTCAGTTTGGTGTTCTTCATGAAAATAATGAGCAACAGCTCTTTATTCCCTGTATAAATATCCTATCATAACTGAAGCATTAATGGATGTCTTTGGTTGCGGCGAGCTATTAGTGTGGACACTCAAATACAGTCAGTTATACTGAGACAGGAACAAGTTTGTGTGGGTGTTTTTGAGTGTAGGGAATTAGCAGCAACACAAATACAAGAAGTACATCAATGTTTGCTAAAATGTCTCCTATTGCATATGATGTACAAAGTGCAATAAGGCAAAACAATCACTAGAAAAGTACTAGAGTGCTAAAGTTAAAATATTTGCACTTGAACCAGGGAACTCTAACTCTCCTGCCTGAGGGGAAAGTTTCAAATTCACACTGTTTTGTGCAGTCTAGTATAGAACTAGTCTTGTGGAGGACCTGCTGGTCAAAGACAGCCATCAGGGGGTCTGTGGGATGCCTATCACCTTACCAGCCACCTTCACAATAAGGCACATGTGATTTCTATCCCTGATGTTCAAGTTACCATACCAGGCAATAGGGAAAGTAAGAACAGATTGCGTAAAAGACATCATCTTTCTGTCTACATTAAAAAAAATTAATTTCCTCAGGAAGTACAAACGCTGCTAAAGAATTAGCATCAAATTTCAAAATTCCAAAGGTATTTATAATGTTCAACTAATTCAATGCCACTTCCCTTGATGAAGGTCTGAGATGGTGCGTGGGATGAATTCCTTCTAAAATCAATGGCCATATCTTTGGTGGCATTTAAGAACAAAACAGCTGTGTTCCAATTCAACATATTCATTATATGCAAAAGCCTACTGTGCAAACTTTTTAGGCATTTAAGATGTTAAGATAATTATCCATCATGCAAAACCATGAGGGGGGCGCCTGATTGGTTTCAAATTCATTCTGCTGCATGAAAATAACCCCAAACACACAGCTAGAGTCATAAAGAACTATCTTCAGAGACAAGAACAAGGAGTCCTGCAACAGATGGTCTGGCCCCCACAGAGCCCTGATCTCAGCATCACGGAGTCAGTCTGTGATTACATGAAGAGACAGAGGACACTGAGACAGCCTGAATCCACAGAGGAACTGTGGCAAGTTCTCCAACAACCTACCTGCCAAACACCTTGAAAAACTGTGCACAAGTGTAGGAGAGCTAGTGCTGTCTCAGAGGTAAACTATTGATTTGATTTAGTTTTTTTTCTGTTTACCGCATTTTGTATTAAGTGAATTGATAAATAAAAAACTATTCATGGCATTATTTTTGAAAGCATCTTCACTTTTAGTTAGTGGTACTATATATAAGCATACTATTATGTCATATTACTAGGCATTCTGCTAGTATATTACAAAGTAGTTAGTATATGACAAATTGATGTAGTTTACTCTTTTGTACAAAAGGACATGCATCAGCATCCATCAATCAACCTACGACTTTGGAATATCACCAGCCAGCTGAAGTCTCTGCCTGGTGGTGTCACCATGACGACAATACTTTATAAAGTCACTGCACTCAGCCAAGCACATAACCCAAATAAAACTTACAAGATATAACATGTTAATTAGTGAGTTTTATATGTTCTGGTAGGTGAATTTTGTTACCTTCGGACAAAGCCAGGCAAGCTGTTTCTCATTCTCTTTGTGCTAAGCGAAGCTAACTGGCTGCTGGCTACAGCTGCATATTTAACTGACAGATAAAAGAGAGGTATCGATCTTCTGATCTAACTCTCTGCGAGAAAGTGAATAAGTGTATTCAAATCACAAAGAACCAAATGTGAAAAAAACAACCCTGCAACTGCAGCTGACTAACTGGAAGGATAAAAGTCTACATAGCAGCCAAAACAAAAGTACTTTTACTTCTGGGGTGGAGGTGCAATGTGGTTTGAAGGCTGGGCATCGATGTGTCCAGCTCTCATTGGATACCTGATAAGAATTGGCCTTCTTGCAGAGTTCACAAACTTCAAAAAAATTTGCATTTTTTTTTTTTTGTTTTCTTGGACTAACTACTTTGAGCAGACAATGCCTGATATTATCTCTTTTTGCAGCTACAGCTTTTCTAGTGTGAAAATACTCGAACCCTGTGTAGAAACAGTGGGTTCTTATTTGTAGTGGAACACACAAATTAATAGAACACACAAATAAGCACCTATTTACATTCCCACTAACTTCCATTTAAAACAGACAGAAATCTGAGCAGAGTGGACTTCTACAGTTATACCACCACGATGGTTACCAACCCAATCAAGATGCTGTGCTTTCTCCCTGCATTTCCATCAGCCCCCACTAACATGAATGTCGATCCTGAAATTAAACGTCGGGATTGAATAGATATCTATCGCTATCTCCACTGTGGTAAAATAGAGGAATGTGTTACACTGCTGCTCTCTAACCTCTGTATAATGCCTCCAATCCACTCTCCATTGGCGCTTCCTGCTTCTTTTCTCTCCATCACAGAGCAGGTTCCCAGGAATGCATGCTGACCCTGAGTGCTTCCTCAGTATGCAGGAGATGTCTGAGTGTGTGTGTGTGTGTGTGTGTGTGTGTGTGTGAGAGAGAGAGAGAGAGACAGAGAGCGAGAGAGAGAGTCAGCGTTCTGGGTGGTAAAGCACAGCACGTGTTGGTTTGTTAAAAAACTTTCTGCAGGCCGATTCATGACAGTGATATTTTTAAGATGAAGCTGCTGAAAGCTGATATTTGCGCTTGTGTTTAACACATCTAAATTTGACATTTCAGGGTTTTTTCATCTTATTTGCAAGAAAAAGATCAGAACAACACAGTGTCACTTGAACTGGTTACAAACAGACTGAAGCACTGATGTTCTTTGTTGAGGGAACAGAAATCCTGTCCCTCGTTAGGCTCATAGACTGTATATTAATCTATGGGCTTTCCCTAGGGACAATTAAACATTACACTCTGCCAGTGCTTCCTCCAGAAATGTTCGAAGCAGATTAGCTGAATGTTAAATTCTTGATAAAAGATCAGTATCAATGTTTTTTGTTTTTTTTAACTCTTCCTTCTTTTTCTAAATGATTTCTTATTTAGTCATAAATATTTAATGTTATAGAGAAATACTCATTAAATCACACCCTCACCTCAGCCACATCAACAGTGCAGGTTTTTCATTCAGCTGTATTGGTTGAACCCATCATATTGTATTGTCCTATGTTTGTGTGCATGCATGTGATGAGCATGAGTTGTCTGAGTATTAGTATAGAGTATGTGTTTTTTCCTGTGGCTGATCATATTGTGTGTGTGAGTTTGAATACTTGTGCATGTGTGTGTGTGTGTGTGTGTGCGTGTGTGCGTGTGTGTGTGTGCGTGTGTATGTGTGTGTGTGTGTATGTGTGTGTGTGTAGCGGCACAGAGCAACTGACAGGGCTGTCAACTTGGCCCGGGCCCAGGAAGCCACATCCAAACATTCACAGCTGTTGCGACCGTCCTCTGTGGCAATCCTGACACACTTTCACTCTGAAATACCCACTCACAAGTAATTCTGATTCCATTATGGGCTAACTCCATATCATGTTGGTTATACGGGGGAAGAGCAGGAAATGTTAGAGAGTATTGGCTTCTCACATCTCCGCTTCATTACAATGCCTTTGATGAGTTCATCACGTCAGGGCTGGCTAATGAGTTTGAAAGGCGAGTGTCTGCTTTGCTCAGGGCTTGCTGACAGCAATAAAAGCCTGTGAGCCCTCTGCAGTGATGCTTTAGATGTAGAGTGGCCTTGTCAGGGACTGACAGCTCCACACGACAGAAAAGCCACGCTGAATGCACTCTTTGTTATGAACTAATCAATCTGAAACCGATCAATAACTTAGCTTCAGTCATTTCGGTTGGTCTGATGGCTCTCTCCTACCCTTCTTCTCCTTGGTCCTGTGTGTGTTTTGGGATGCAACATTTATATGCCTAAGTGTCTCTTTTTCCATGCAACTTGCTCTTTGTGTCTTTGTTTTCCTTGCTTTTGCCCATCTTTTGTGAGATCTTTCTGCCTGCTGTTGTTTTTCATGATCGGGTGATTTTGCATTGCATGTCTTCCATATTTATTGGCCATCAAATTTGCCATGCAGCAAAATTTACATGACTATCACTAGAGATGGTTCTGACTTTATTGTTAAGGATGTCAGTCTTGACAGGGAGGTCGATGTAAGTCCAGAGAGCTGGTTATGTCACTTTGACACATTTCAATCTGGGGCACTTGATTACAGTATACCAAGCAATCCCCATGGAAATAATCTGGGATTATCCTGTTGCCATGCTTATCCTCCACATCTCTGAAATGGATTTCCCCAAGACATCAACAAACACATGGCCACAGACTGTATAGACTGCATCATCTCTCATCTGTGATGCCATTTTTGTCCATATGTGAGAGTGAGATCTCAGAGGGATGGTTTTTGCCAATATGGCCCCTGATGATTTTCCCTGTCTTTCATGACCAGAGGCAATGGGCAGTGGCGCTGTGCCAGTCACCATGGCATATCATTATGTCCATGTGTGAGACCTCAGAGGGTTGTCTGCCAAAGGGCACACACTGTGGGTAGTGGGTATCTTAATCACAAAGCCTAAACACAAATTCAACTTCTGCCAGCCTCGCTCAGACACTAGACCATGCCAGACGTTGCCAGTCAGTACCTCTGTTGCTAGGCAGAGCTCAGAGGGGTGTGCAGCACCCTTGTGTTTTGTTGGCATTGACTTCACTTCTTCATTGTTTGGGGCTCCACAGACCCCACTGGTGTATGTGATAATAATATTTGCAAAAACCAATCAATTTATTTCATTCAAATTTTTCAATTTTTTTTTTTCATCTAATCTTATTAAAATACAATTTGTTTAAAAATATAAATCTTCCCTTTGCTACACACTGGGTTTGCACATTCAGTGAGGTTGACAAAATAAATAAATGACTATAAAGCATTTACACCAAACAGGAAAATAGTTCCCTTTTTCTAAGTTACATTGAGTTGAATTATTTTATTGCCATTACTATAGACCAGTGGATCCCAACCTGTGGGGCCGCGAAGGTATTGCAAGTGGGCCGACAAAGGATTAAAAGCAAAGAGAGTCAAGGGACGATGGTGAATCGACAAGTGATCTCTCTCCTCATCAAACAGCTGAGTTTCCCCTGCTTTCAGTTCAGCCCTGAATTTTGAATCATTTTAAAATAAAAACTGCTCTGAGAAGGCATCATTTAGCCACCATATTCCGGATGTGTCCCACCAACATTTTTTCAGTTTTTCAAGTGGGCTATGACTTGGAAAAGTTTGCGAACCACTGCTATAGACTATTAATAAAACCGTCATATATAAGAACATACTGAAATACACAAATTACCGTAAGGTAAGTGGTTTGCAGTTCAGAAGTCATTGCACAGTATATTTTTCTACACCACTCATGTTTGAAGTCAGTTAGACCCCAGAGACTCCCTCTTAGACTTCTCTTATGAACAAACTGTTAGAAAAAAATGAAACAATAACTGAAATCCAAATAGACCCTGTGGGGGTTTTTTGGGGGTGGAGAAGGGGGGGGGGGGGGTGATTAATGCTGTGAGAAAATATTGTTAAAATCAATCACAGGGGTTTCATGGTGATAAAACAAGTATGTTTTTTGATTTATTGAAAGGGGGCAGAGTCTCCAGGACCCAAAACTGAACATCAGAGTTAATGGACTGAAACTGCTCCAGTACACAGCACCTGATTGTGTATGTCTTTGTGACACAGTATGTGTTTGTGTGCATGACTGTATGTATCAGCAGAGAATTACAGAGGAGCAATAATGTGGAATTAGAGTTGAGTAGTTTGTGATGAATACATATAACGAAATGCAAATTTGATCAAGTATAGTGCGGTGGGGTGTTAAGTGTGAAGCTGCCACTGCTTGAGGGATTCCTGTACCTCACACAGTCTGTGATTTACAAGAGAAAATGCTCTGACTCTGAGCTGTGTGAAAATCACATTCAATATATACTAGTTACATTTCGCAGAGACTCAAAGGGTTTAAATACGCCCTGGAAATGTTTGCAATTTTCCACAGGCAAATTCTTAATAGAGATGATTAAAACTATTGTTAACCAATCAAACCTATCTATCTATCTATCTATCTATCTATCTATCTATCTATCTATCTATCTATCTATCTATCTATCTATCTATATACATTCTGAGCAGGAAATTGTGTCTTTAAATATCAAACAGAAAGCTTAAACCTTTCCATGGCATGGTAGGAACAAACAGACGGGCCGACTGTTTGCACTGCCCATTGAATGACAAATCAGAGTCAAGTGACCAGTGGGAACAGATGGATCGGGTTTAGAGGGGGCCCTGATGAACTCTCACACTGTCTCCGTCCCTCACGGTGTTACATTGTCCCGGCAGTCCTGTGGCGTTTGATCAATGTGCGTCATCGCTTCCACGTGGAGTAAGTGGATCCAAGTCCTCCCAATTCCCTACAATACTAAATGCATGACCTGTATTGGTTCTGTCAGAGTGATTGGTATTGTCTGCTGCCTGTCACGAACCCGTTTGTGATCGGCCTTTTACAATCACGCTGAGCGCATCAGCGTATCTCTGCCTGACACAGATGAGCTCTGGAGCCTGGCCCAGGTAGTGGATGATGTAGGCTAGCCACAGGCCATTGATGAGCAGCCCTTGCTCCCAGCTCCCCTCCTCCCATGCTTTCCATTTTTCTCTCCCTCCCTCTCTTCTGCACACTCCTCCCTCCAAGTCTCCTAGGCATGCTGCACCTGTCCCTGCACCAAAAATACCCAGGGATGCCAGCAACCCAGCAATCTGTCACCTCCAGGGCCTCACTGACATTTTTAATCAGAAAGTGATAGGATCACAGGTATAGACGATATTTACCCCCTTAGCAAACGCACTCCCCATACTCAAGGCTTACCTAGGAGTCATTGTTGTGAGAGTGGTACACACCAGTTTTTGAGAGAGGCAACAAAAACAGAAGCTGTGTCTCCAACTGAAAGCTTTTTGTCTCTGCACTGTTCATGAAGTAGACCCAGCTCTGTGGTTAGCAAGACAGAAATACATCAAAGGGTACATGTGATGGAGTCCAATTATTGGAGTGTTGGGATTAGAGGCCAATATGTAAAACACACTTTGCACTTTCCCACCCTTTCATGCTTTCTTAGTCTCACACCAAGGGGTATAATGATTTCCCCACAGCAAAAAAAAAAGAAAGGCTGTTAATGGGTAGTGTTGTGAATGCAATACAAAAAACACAGGGTATTAGTACATTTAATAAAGATAGTAGATTTTATGCTTAATCAGGCTCCAACATTGTTCGTGTGAGTAACAAAGACTGTATTGGAAAGGCTGATGAGGAATGTTTTCTTCATACCTAACATACTGTATCTACCTGTGCCAAGAAGTTTGTTACATCCCATTGGCAGTTTTTAAAAATGTGTGCTGAAGGCAAATTTCCCTGGCCCTCACTATAGAACATTTCTCCTGTATCATGGGATGCTGCAGCCTCGGGAAAAATAACAAAGAATCTCTTGAGCAGGGTGTTCTAAATAAATCCCAAATGGAAAATGCATTTTGTTTTTTTTCTGTTTTTTTCTACCTCAGCAATGCTAATGGATAATTAATGCTGGAGTGAACAGGAGAAATTTCCTATATAGTCACTGTCAGGACCCTGCTGAGGAGAAGACTCACACACAGGCAGATGTTACCCTTAGGCGAGTGATCTACAAAAGGATTTTTCTCTCCTCCCCCATCTCATCATGGACAATAGGAGGAAAATTTTATAAAAAAAACATCTCCAGATCTGTAAGAGGAACAGTGTGCACCTTCATTAGTGCAGCTGTGGGCTGTTGAGGCAGGCAGGTGAACAGGGCAAGTAATCAAATGAGAAGTTCAAAAATCCACCAACCCCGCCAGAGAGATAAGCTGCACTCCTCAGTCGAACTTAGCTGCTGTATAATTAAGGGTTATGAAGTGACTCTCATCTCACTATTTTTTGTTGCTCTTTGTTGGAAGCAGCCTATATAGTCTGCTGTGGCTGTGTCCCATTTCCCAGATAAAAAATGCCTTGGTAAGGGAATGGCTGCCATCCCCTCTATGGTTGAATAATGGTGTGATGCCCTTGCTGCACAGCCCCTTGGGGATTATGTTTCAACAGTAACCTGCCAGAGTAAAGGTTGTGGCAGTAATTAAAACCAAATATTTAAGAGTTGGCCAGCAGTCCGACGCTGAATTTTCAGATCAATGTGGGCCAGGCCCAAGGACCTTGTTGCCTGCCCAGGGCTCTGCATGCCCCACAGAGAAAGTCAAACAGATTGAGTCAGCTCAGCTACTGGCTAACTCACTGAGCTGTAAGGCTGTATGCCTGCTGGGACCTCTTGTTACAGAGCTGGATTCTTTTTCTCAATGTTTACTAAGGAGAGGAATGGGATGCACTGCTGACAGCTCTGAGCACTGGACATGTTCAGTGTGAGCATTCTGCTTCAAATGGGTTCTTCCCAGCAGCAGCAGCAGCACCAGCAGCAGAATGGACCTTGTGAATCTCTTCAAATACTGGCTAAATACTACTCCTGTTGCACCTGGCCCAAAAGCTAAATGCTTGAAAGAAAGATTTTAACACTGACCCCACCTAAATAACTCTCATGCATACTAGACAAAACTGACGGCAGATGGTGCAAAATAAAATAAGTGATTTCATTTAACCAGATACATTTATTTATTCACCTTACGGCAAAGAATGCAGCAACCTACACTGCATAATCATCACAATCAGTAACTCTGAATGAAAACGTCAACAGCATGTGTTACATGATTACAGTAATTATGTTATGATTTTGTTGTAACCTTTGTAGAGATATCTTAAAGTTATCATATGTAGAAGTTTGTGTTCAGAACGTCAGGAGCAGTGTGCTCAAGATGAACTAGTTTGTATGATGTGCTGTTGACCACATCTGAAGGCAAAATGTGTTTATAGCTGTTCAAAATGGCTACCCTTGAAGGTGGAGTGAAGAGCCAATGATCATGGAGGGAGGTTGAGATGGTGATAAGTGTTGAAATAAGGGGGTAAAGGTGCACATTTATATAATGTTGCACTTGTTTAGACACACAAACGTCACAGAAGTAGTTGTGTAAAGAATGAAAAAGGAGAACTCTCCTCCACACATCTGGCCAGTCGCTGTGTGAAGCCGGAGCAAATGCCAGATTGTTGCTTTTGGACAGTTAGAGAAATTGTCAGATGCAGCTGCCCCCTCATATTCTGATGTCAGAGAGGTGTTGGGAGAGGAGATTTCAGACACGGTTTGACCATCCAACGAGCACTTCAGGACGGCGTGTACTGATGTTTTAACAAAGTCAGATTGTCCTTGAAAGCAGGTTTATCCCACATCACTGCATTGGTCTGACAGGGGCGTAAAAGATGCTTTAGCAGAGAGCTTCTTATCTCTCCCTTCTTACATTATTAACTCAGATGGTCCTAGTTATTAATAGACTTACAGAGCATATTACCCATCAAAGCCGACATGAAAAAGTGCTTAATTGTCTTGTGTAATGATGAATATTGGGGAAAACATCCCATGAAACTTCAAACACTTTAGGGACTCAGCAATCTAAGTCTTTCAGTCCCTTTTGAGTTGAGTTGGTCTTTTGATTCACTTACCTAACAGTCAAAAATAATTCAGAAACCAAAATCACAGGACGACTGCCAACTCCGCTCCCTGGCAGGCTTCTCCTGGAGGCAGTTAGTGGACTGGCAGATAACATCCGTAGAGGATCGTTACATCCTCTCTGCTATTTCTTCGAGATGCTTCCCTAAGGCCAAATTCTTAAGATTTCACCGACTGAAATGTTTTCTTCCATCACTTACACTCTCTGCATTCAAGTGAAAAACAGTGTGAGTTACAGCAAACTGGCATAAACACCTGAGTTCTGAAAGCATTTAAAGGACTTTGTTGCACTTTGTTGCATGTTGAGTATGTTATGTCTAATTTTATGTTGTTTTTCCCCCTTGCTGTAAGCTGAGGTTTTTTGATGTCAATGAAACAAGTGTTAACAAGATTTTTGAGTATAGAGTCATTGCGGCACGTACTGTTAGAAAAACAAATAGTGTAGTTCCAAGTACTACAAAAATGATTACTTAAAGCCGCAGTAAAAAAGCTTGGTGTACGTGTGGATTTTGGGAGAAAATGTAAACAATTACACTTTCTTTGTTGTGGAGGGGCTTTTGAGCCCTGTCTTCAAAGCCTTCCCACCAATGGAAGTCCACATGCAAAGTTGAAACACAATGGCTTATACACAAGTAAGAGCAAAAACTATTTCAGTAGGCTATCATTATCATTGTAGGATGTTTATTTTGTGCAAGGCTACATTAAATGTTAAAGGCCTGCACTTATTTGAAGGAGGTATAATATTGCCATTGAGTTACACTGAGGGCGACAACATTTTGGAAAATTAGGCATGCTGAATCTGCTATTAGCAGCTCCTATTTGCTATGTACGACTGGATGTACTGACGACTATCAATTAATTACTTCGATACCGAAGAAAACTTGTGATGGTTTTCAGACAAGTTCTGGCGTTATACAGAGTGTCTTTTTTCTGTGCCTTCTAAGTGTGTTTATGGACATTTATTTACAATGACATTGGAGCTAATGATATCTTTGCAGAGTTGTGACTCAAATTTTTGACACAAATTGCAGCAATCAGGCGCTCAGGGTTTTTAAGTACCCTTGCATCATGTCCTCCATGAGCTGTGCATCATGCTGCAGCTGTGGACTGGGTTAATGGGCTGGACCAAAATTGTTTTTAAAACACCCTCTCACCTCATGCAGTATCTTTGCCCCCTTTATGCTTTGAAAACATGAATGTAACTTAATTTTTTGAAGGGAGCAATGAGCAATGCAAACATTCAGTTTATAATTATATATATATATATATATATATATATATATATATGTTAACAGCTACAATGATAACCTTCTGATTTTACCCAACTACACTTCTATATAATACATATTTTCAGTATATATAAATAGGCTACCATTACAATAACTGTACAGTTACTGTTCAGAAAATATACTGTACATTATATTTGTATAATTCTCAACACTTGTGTTTGCACCAGTGAGGGTACATATGTTTTACATTTTTATACATGTTTAGAGCTTGAGAGTTGAATGCTTTACCTCTGCCAGAGATGTAGGAAAAAGATAATGGCGGAGAAAAAGTGTAGCAAAGTGTACCAGTGCTGTAACCCCTCCAGCTTTATGCTGCCACACATGGAAGCTTATATTTTGCAGGAGAGAGCCTGGACAGGAAAATTGGGTTTTATACAGTATATTCAGTCAAGGTCAGCAGTTCCCCATCTTTGCTGAATACAGTCTGGGCAAAGCACTGCTTTCCCCTGAGACGTCTTTGTGTTTGCCAAAACTGTTTTGAGGGCAACCAAAAGGTCCTCTCTCTGGCGTCCTCCCACACCAAAGCTTTTGCTTTTGCAACTACAGAGACAGGATCTCTTCGGACTGCATGACACTCGTCCCATTTGTACACTTAAAAACAGACCATTTATTGAATGCATAAAAAGTCAGACATGATTCTACAGCCAAACAGCCTTTATCAGACCTTGGACAGACAGCCCCATTCAGCTCATTCACCCCGTCTCATAGAAATTACTTTTATATTAAATTGTTTTTTCATCCATGCAGGACTTTGACAGTAGAGTCTAGGATACACATCCTGAGTCCCGCCTGTGGTTAAGATTAGGGAAAGATGATGGTTTTGATTAAATGTTTATAATCATTTTGTGTTTTGTGATTCAACTCACTTTTTCTGTATTAAACCAGACCACAATCCTCCCTTAACATTAACAGGAGTTAAAGCAAGGAAAATTTCTGTGCCTGTAATATGTTTGGTGGTTAGCTGTAGGCTACAAGCCAGATGGATGACTGTTGTGGTGCATATCGTGACCCGTTTCAGAAAGACAAGAAGACTTAAAGACCAAAAAGACCTAGAAATCTAATTGTTTCTAACTGTGAATCCCCATGTTAACTTGAAAGGTCCAAATGGAAGAAAAATGCATTATCTACTCCCCCATTCCTCAGTTGGAAACCATAGTCTGGTAATTATATCCAAGTCCAGCCACAACTTTCAAAGCCATGAGGAACAGCCTATCCAATACGCCTACCTTTCTAACTTTTCAATACTCATTTCTCCATTGGTCTCTAAACTGTGGCATAAAAGGCCCACTGTTACAATTACAAAACAACAATTGCCAAATTAGTCCAAAAGATTGCGATGATGATATGAAAACAAAATGAATAGCCTATTCATTGCAGGTCTTTTTCAAAGTAGCGCAGTCACATGCATTATTGAGCTGACACTTCAGTGAGCCAGAGTGTAAACAAAGGTCAAGTATGTCTACTTGATTAAAACAAAATATAGGGTTCCTTATGGCTGTACATATATATATATATATAGCCATATTATTTCAATGTGACAGTCAAAATATGCACAAATATTTTCCATCTGTTTTTGAATCTAAAACGGCCTTTATTAATACTACTAATACTTGAGTCCCTATGGGTGGACATTATAATGCAAAATCAGATACTTTTGCAGAAAATAAAACAAATACATTGTCTATCAACATTTTCATGAAACATTGTCTTGTTGACTTACCAGACAAATGTCTATTCATTAGGTTAAATGCAGGCTGTATAGCATTTCCTTCAAAATGTTTTTGCAATTACAAGCTACTTCTAGCATGTATTTCTAGTATTGCAGCTTCTGCCACTGTATGTGGGACACACTAGGCAATTCTTTTAAAACCAAATTGTAGTTTAGTAGCAACTCAGACACATTTTCTCTTTGACCTTTTTTGTTTGTTTTACGATACTGTGATTTCTTTGCCATTATACATCAACTTGCTGATGTGAGACACAACTCCTAGAGTCTACAGAGTTTGTTGCGCTACTGTATACAGATGTCTGTTGGCAGTGATCAGTTATTTACATGTTGACACAGTAGATTTTTTTGGCAACCCAAATACATAATTGAGAGGAGTCATAGTGACCTGATTTAATATAATCTAATTAGAACAGTGGTGTGCATAAACTCTATGAGGAAGAGTGAAACCGGGCAGCTCTTTCATTGGTTGAAGGTTCAGGTTCATGACAGCGGCAACAGCTAACCAGAGTGATCAGAGGGGCACCTGGATCGGCCAGAGGGGCTCTCAGAGGACACTTTGAACTGTCCTAGGGCAAAAAATGAAGCATGGTCCCAAGTGTCCCATTAAGGCACACATATATCCTGATTAAATAGATGTTTTTATTAAAAAGGCTCTCAAAAGGGCAAGCGCTTCTACTCACCACCTTGCATACCACTGAATGGGAATTTCAGCAAATATGGTAAAAAATGTGTGTTAAAACAATACTACCTCCAACAGTTTTAATGTCAGCACTCACATTGTGTACTGAGCGAGCCTAGTTTCCTAACATAACATTATTAACATAAAATCTGGGTCACTGTCATAAATATGGGGCAATTAATTGGTTTGATTTTAGGTCTCAAAACATCAGACCCAGATCTGAAAAACACCATGTATGGCTATCCCTCTGGGCCGACACCTAACAGAAATAAAATAACCACAGGCTAGAGGGACAATACAACAGAGCATTTATACAACAAGCAACTTGATACACTGTCACAGGGAGGTTCATTACTTGTTGTTTACTTGTTTCACAGTGCAGAAACTTTAGAGAAATATTTTCGGCCACATCCAATTACAAACTAGTACTGCTACATATCCTGCCTATTGCTCGCAGTCTAAAGCTTGTAATTAGCACTGTAGCTTGTAATTACAATATTGATTTGCCAGTAGCGTGTCAATATTTCTGCTGTGTAGCGTGGTAGTGTTGTTTGATCACCATCACTAAATATTGGTGGATAAAGGGTTTTGTGACTAAATAACTATTCATTTCATTTCATTTCAATTTAAGTGATCTTCAATCTCAGTATAAATAGCTGCTGAAATTGGGGGACTGATATCTCATCATATAGTTTTTATAGCTTTGGAGTGGTGGGAGGAGGGGGGTGCGAATATGTTAAATATGACCATATTAATTCATAAGAGTTTTTTTTCTATAAGCAATAAACAATTTAGGTTTGTGGCCAAATGTAGAGCAACTTTTACACGAGTTAAATTTATGTTCTAGCTACAAAAGATTACATTAAACAATAAATAGCCAATAGTAGGAGAGCATGGGTCAGAGTAATAATATCCAGGTGGTATTTTTGTATTTATGTAATATTTTTGTGTAATTTGTGTACAATGTGACACTATAACATAAAATATTTGTATAGTAACTCCGTATTTGGCTGTGTGTTAATTGTGCGGCCACAGCTCACCCAGTTTCCCAGCAGAATATACTACTGCATGCAAATGAAGTGAAAGTCTTATTGCTAATTGCTAACTCTGTTTATGTTGATTGCGTCCTCTCTCACTGAACTGATAACCGCAATCTTCTATTAGAGAAATAATAAGGGTTGTGAGTTGTGGGGTGGTTTGGAGGGGTGATGGGGTGGCAAAACAAAAGATAGAATGCCAACTGTCGTGTGAATGTGAAGCCATATACGACACATGGATATAAGTCTAGGAAGAGTTTATCGGCAGCTTATGTCACGCATGGGCGGTAATATGAAAACAGCACAATAAGTGTCTCAGACAGCAGCACAGAGTGAATACAACAGGCTAATGGCTTACATTTAAAACAAAAGGCCAAAAATTGCACCCTGTCAGACTTAAAAGCTTTATATAACGTTGCATGAAGATTACAGCATTAATGTAAGACATGCCATACTTCGTTTTCCATAAAGCAAGAGAAAGTCTGTCATTTGCTCTTGATATGTTTTGCACACTGCTGTACTTAAAGTAATGCCCGCTACATCTTTGGAGTACCAAACACTCACCTTCTGCCGACATCAGAATTGAATGGCAGCTGTTCAGATTTCATAGTTTTCTCATCCACAGATAACAGCAGAATTTAGTCATCTGGATTATAAAATGTAACTACAATCACTTTAGAAACTCCCTGAATGACTTTAGCAGCACCGACCACTTTTCTCTACCCATCCAAATTCTCACCATATTCAAAACTCTCAGAGTTTTAAAAAAACATAAAGGCATAGAATAGAATTGAAAATAAGAACTTGTGCTTGTGGTTTTTGGGCATCTGAGATTCTTGTGTAATAACGTTTTTTTCACTACATGGAGTGCTGAAAATCCATCAGAACGTGTCTTCAAGACCCTCGCAGCAGTATTTTCCAAAACAAAATCCCTTAAAATCAATATTTTTACACAGTGACAAGACAAAAATTTTAGCTGTTGTCCCAATTATCCAATCACGAGACACCCCCTGAATGAATGTATAAAATTACCAGGTATTGTCTCTTCATTTTGAAACCCTGATCAAGGTCTATCAAGGTAGAAACTTCTTTGTTGTCTGTTTTTCATTGTCATGAACAAACCATGTAACCAATAAAGGCTCTTTTTTAACCAAAAGTCGAAGTAGTGCTGCTTCGCTTCACATCAATTTGCTCTTTTACACATTTCAAGACTTTATAACACCAATGAAATGTCTTCCGAGTACTGAGATATTGAGCTCTGTAGTATAGATTTGCTCATTGCTACATAATAGGCGAGGTGAATGGTCAAGACAGAGGCAAGTCCATGTCAACAAACCTACAAAAACAAGTCTGAAACAACAGAAAAACTGTCTTTAGACTGTGGTCAAGGCAGAGACCAGATTCAAGCACTACAACCCTCCAGTAATCATCTGACTCAGAGAAATAAACAGAAATCAATATGCTTCTTGATACAGCACATTTGATTGTCTTGGCAAGAACCACAATTACTATCAGCCGTTTCTGTCTCATATGCCCCAGGGGAGCACTATAGTTGCTTTCTCACTATTTGTTACAGTCTGGTCAGTACATGACCAGTCTGGAGGAGTCAGGAAACAAGGGTAAATCAGCCCCTCAGCTGATGACTCTCGACGGGAGGAGACAACATGGTCTGATGAGACCCACTCTCAGGACGAAACATTCATTCATTACTGGGCCATCACAGAGACCTTGTATCCTCCGATACGTTCTCAACATTATCCCATACTAGCAGGAAACCATTCAGATTCTTTTTCATCTTCCTTCCCCTTTTTGTTGTGCACTTTTTTTGTGAGTCTGTTCTGCAGCGAATTTGACGGTTTGGAGATGGCAGACTTGAAAGGGAGGGACAGAGGTTTGAGGCCACAAGGATTTTGAATACAGAGCATGCCTGGAGTGTGTTGTGATTCATCCTAGGAAATCAAACTGGCTTTGTGCTGGAGCTTGGCAGATTGGTATCCCGTTGATCTTTTTTGTCTGATAAAATGCATGGCTACTGAGACTCGAGGTGGAGCGGAGGAATGGTCTGCTGAAAGGGCTTGCTTCATATGCGCAGAGGTCACTAGGAACAGCATGAAGGTAGGGCTCAAACAGTGGGTTGCGTTGTTCTACAGCCACTCATCAGCCCACCAAATCTTTCCAGTTTTGTCTCCCACTCAAGGCCATGCATGTACCATTTCCTGTAGGGTCCAATGACTGGAGCAAAGCACAAACACTGATAGGGTGTGAATTATGTGTGTCCCCTGTGGCTACCAAAATTCTATCATTTTTATGCCACCAGGAGTTTTTTTTTATGCCACAATGGGCCTCTGGTTGTGACTTTGGGTGGTTTTCCAAGTGTAACAGTTTGCTAACTTGCTGCAGCTCCTGTACGATCACGTGAGAGTTTTATTTTGCCTTCCAGCCCAGCAATCGTGCAGTTTTATTTAAAAGTTTTCATGGTCTTCCAGATCTTGTCTTGACATTGCAATTCCTCTTAAACTGCCATTTCTTAATAAGTTCTGGACAGTGGAAATTGATATCTACAAAGCAGGGGCCTCGCAGGCATCATTTAGCTTCAGTTTCAGATCTTCAGTCAGTTGCTTCGAGGAACTCATGGTCGTGTGTTACCACAAGGTTCGAGGGGAATTTATTAGCTCTTAAGTTTGTGAAATAAAATGTAACAGTATTTAAATATTTGAGGAAAGGTTCATTTTAATGTCTGTTTGCCGCAGGGATTGTATTTACCTCATTTCATTTCACTTTCACTTAAATTTTAGCGAAGTGTAAGTGTTTTGTAATTTTGCTGATTAAAATTCTACATGCAAAACAAATGATTAATTCATAAATGATGATGCATTGTTACAGATTTAACTACACAAAACTTTATATAGTAGATAAATCACTTACTTTTTCCCACTGCATACAGTAGATGATACAGTGTGTGTCAGTGAAGTCAGAATTTCCTGAATTAGGCCCTTGACATGACATAAAGTTGTCGTCATTGAGCTTAGAGCAAACATATGAGCTGAGTATGATCAGTATGTGGTGACAGTGACAGGAGACAGTGGGGGGTCCTGTGCTCTCGCCCTTGCTCCTGCCACCAACTCTACAGACAGAAGGGGGCGAGTGAGTCCTGTTGCTAGGATACAGAGCATGGCTCTTAAAGGGGAGCAAGAAGAAGTGAATGGTGAAGCCAGTGATTCTCCCCACAAACAAACCCGGCTTTTCAGGCACTGCAAATATGTCACTGATCAATGACACCATCCCCTTTAAAGTGTATGTCACCAGTGCTGCCGGTGGCGACCTGGCTCACCTTAGGCAGGAGGAGCAAATGATCCATAGAAATTAAGGAATTAATTTATAATTCAAAAGGCATCAGTGATATTGACATATAGGGCCTATCAGAGGCACAATCATTAATTCTCCATTTTGTATTCTTTCATTGAATGCATTAAAAAAGCATTAAAGCTTTGTCTCGGTGCATCAAGCAACACCTTTTGTGCTGCAGCCAGGTGGTTGAAGTTCACAGCACTTTGTTAAAGTGACTTTTTCTTCCCATCAATCAACAGCACTACTGACCCTAAAACCCCACGCCGTAATTGCCTTCAGGATTAAAATGGATTGGAGCCTCTGCTGAAATCCTGCATGCATTTTCCATTAGTAGGAAGCAGGAAGTTTTGCAGATGCAGACCTAAAGTAGGGACGCAATGAAAATGTTGGATTAGTTTTTCCTCTCTTTCATCTTTATGAATATTCAAAATCCTTGTCAGGGAGTATAAATAAAGCACTACCTGCTCCTATAAGCTGTTTACCATGCAGTGTACATACTGTAGCTTTTTGATTAGGTGAAAAACGGCTGTCAAAACCCAGTGATTTGTCACACATATCTAATATTGTATTTTGGCCTCTTCTAAGAGATATGATCAATTGAGGCTTTGTGTAGTCTCGAGCAAGCAATAGATGTAATTATATCAAACATTAGATTACATAACATTAGATTACAGCTTGGTTCCTATTATGAATACGGAGAAGGTCAAATGACTCACTACATTGCTTGTAATATGATTACAGTTGAGTCAATGGAGGATAAGCATCCATGAAACAAAAATTATGTTATCAAATGCATATCACAGGCGCCGTGAGTTGTTGTTTTCTATGTATGCTGCGAAAGCCAATTTAGGATATGCACTGTAAAAACAAGCGGTATCGAAAGACAGCCCCATTTGCATACTTATGATACAAAGAACCCTAAGAATATTGTTTCACACATTAATTAGGGCTGAGATTTCTTGGCCATAAATAGAAACACGCAAATTCCATGCAACAACTAAACATGTTCCACCCTTACAATAATGAATGTTTACTTCCCTCCTACCGCCGGGTGCATTATTTATTTATTTCCTTTCTCTCTCTCTCTCTCTCTCTCTCTCTCTCTCTCTCTCTCTCTCTCTCTCTCTCTCTCTGTCTCTCTCTCTCTCACATACACACACACGTGTACATTAAATCCTCGCGCAGCGCTGGGGAGGCAATGCAACCTGCTCCCATTAGGAGACAATGATGTGCTGAGCCGTGTTCTCCTCCAGTGAATGCTGCAGTTAGCTATGTATGTATGTATGTGTATGTGTGTGTGTGTGTGTGTGTGTGTGTGTGTGTGTGTGTGTGTGTGTGTGTGTGTGTGTGTGTGTGTGTGTGTGTGTGTCTGTGTCTGTGTGCGTTCATTACTGACAGGCTTTAGCATATGCCCTCAATCTATAGTTTACTGTGTGTATGGAGCTGCGCTGACATCTCTCTGTCCCTCTATCACTCTCCTCTGTTCAGACTATTACCATCTCTTTGACTTGTCCTCAAGGTCTGTCCCCTCTTTTTCTTGACACCTCCATCAGATGCACAGGACCGATAGATGTATGGGACCAGAAGGTACTCTGTTTTTTTTTTGTTTTTTGTTTTTTTCTGAGACAACAGCAAAGTGCATCCAAAAACTGCTTGTTAGTCAAATGTTCCACTCTGCTGTCCTTTCCAGCTGATTCAGTCTCCTTCTCATATCTCCCTCTCTGCCTTTCTGCTCTGCCTCGCATTAATCTGAGACTCAGATTTATTGGACAAATGTGTTCACACACACAAGGACTTTGGTTCTGGCCGTTAGTCACTCTCAAGCAATACAGACAACGTACCTATTATTTACAGACAACACACGTGTATGTATGTAATATACAGATTATGTATTATAATGTGCATCACGTATGGGAATCAAATTGTGATGTATAAGTATTTGTACAGTACATTATTTGTGGATGTGAAGCAGGTTGTAATAAACACCTGAGGAGACTATGTCATAGCAGATGATACTGGTCAGCTATGCGGGTGATGGCATGAGGAAAGTAACAGCTCCTTTGTCCGATGGTTTTGGTTCACAGGGTTCTGAAGCGTCTCCCGGAGGCTGTCAGAGGTGGGATGGGGCAGTTGCCTTTGGGGGGTGAGGGGTGAGGATTTCCACTTAAACCTACGGTACAAGATATTCAGGTTGTCAGTCAGAGGGAGTGGGGGGGGGGTTGTGAGGTTTTGCAGGCCTTTTCACACTGATACAGGGTCATTGGCTGAAAACCTGCTTCAGCTCTTGAGTGAGCTTCTTTTAGCCACTCTGATCTTCCTTGTCAGTGAGTGTCTGGCCTGCTTGTACAGGGCTCTGTCCCCACTTCTGCAGGACTATGTCTTGGCCTGGCAATGTTCTCTTAGTCTGGCTATGAACCATGGCTTGTTGTTATTGTTGTATGTGCGGAAGGTCTTGGTTGGCACACACACAGGTCTTCAAAAAATCTGGTGTAAGATGTAACAGTGTCAGTCAGATCGTCCAGGTTGCCAGGTTCAGCATGCCAAATCGATGTTTGTTTACTTCAGAGAGAGAGAAAAAAATCTCCACTTTATCAGATAACTGTGTGGCAGAATATCTTGGCTTAACAAATAGACATCTTGATTTCAGTACTCTCTCAGTGGAGTTTTGAATGATATACCTTTTTTCTAAATATTCGTTATTGAACTCAAATGATCACTTAGTATGGCATGTTGCTTTCAACCACATTGCCCTTCATGGGAAAGCATTTCCCTTAATCCCTCTCACCGAGAGAAGAGAAGATGTTTGATGTGGGTGTTGTGTCTAGCCAATCCTCACTGGGCCACTGAAGTCATATCTGTAAAAGCTGCTTGATGAATAACGTTTATGTAAAGTCTGTCTGCCAGGCTCACAACAGCCTGGTTAAGTGACCTGAGCATGCACCAGACTCCCTGTACACGCTGCTCCTCATATCATCCCACTGCCTAACGGGAAACATGAAAATACATTTTCTGCCTGTAATCACACAGCTTGGACTGATTGCGCTGTAGTGTTATGCTGTGTTTTTGCCGTTGTTTGTGCCTGGTGGTTGGGTGTGGTAAGGTGAAAAGAACAAGCTGAAAAGAAGCAATTTGATCCCACTGTCGGTTAGCGTCATGCATATTGCTCCTGCGGGAAACACCTGAAACAATTTGTTTTTGTGTTATCGAGCGTCGGCTGTAATGCCTCCATTTCTCTGCTAGTTTGACACTGAAATTTGTGTGTGGCAGCTCAACAGCACATTGCTGATGCATGTTGTTTTCATCCATAAAGCAACATGCAGGATTTTGAACCCATAAGACTTCATAATCAGCATTATTGTGTGTCACTGTTGACCTTAATCAAGAGTTTCTCAACCTTGGGGTCACAACCCCACATGGGGTTGATTGATATGCAAGGCTGGTCATGGCAGGATATATACTGTATATATATACAGTATATATATATATATGGTATTTGTGTGATGTATTTTGAGCCAGTGACATGGCTGTAGGGATGGCGGTGTTGGTCAGCTGATTGGTCATTTACAGCAATTCAATGGATTGCCATGAACTTTGTTGAAGGCATTCATGGTTTTGAGAGGATGAATCCTAATGACTTTGGTAATCCTCTGACTTTTCCTCTGCCCATGGAAATCTTAGTTTGTCCAATATTTCATTTCATGACCAAATACTTGAAGGTCTACATCAACTATATCAGAATCAGCTATATTTTGTGCTTATTAGTGTCACAACACAAGTAGTACGAGTAAGCTGATTTGTTTTAGTTGAAGGATCTGAGCCTTTTGGCTGCACCAGACTCAGTTATCAACACAAAACCAAGATGCAGACCTTACCTGAAACCCAGGTCAGCTTGGTCATCTTTTTGTTGTTGCTCCACTCACTCAGGCCAGCACATACAGGTCTGCTCCAGTCCTCTTCTTGTGTTAACAGCTGTGCAGAAAGGTCAATATTAGTTCCCGTTAATTTAGGCTAAGAGAAAAAAAAAGTCACCATACATTGTCCATCACTGTCTCAATGAAAAGTTGCTATTTGCACTCCTCGGCAGAATGCCACATCCCTCTCTCTCTTGAGAATGGCAACCAATCAAAAGCAACAAATAACCTGGTGACATGGTAACATACTAAACTAAGAAAGTGCACAAGATAAACATTACATCTGCTAAAGATCAGCATGTTGACATTATCATCATGAGCATATTACCATGCTGATAAAAGCATTTAGCTCAACACCACTGAACCTACGTAGGCTACAACATCAACAGTTAACAGCTGCTTTAAAACACAGTTATTTCATTATAATCTATGTGGATCTAATGCATTTTCAAATTCCCTCACAAATTTAACTGTCATATTGTAGCTATAAAGATAGAGGGAGAGGAGAGAAACACAAACAAACAATGAGATCGTGTCCATGTTGGCCTTAAAAATTGATGATTCTTGACCTCAGAAAAAGTGGTGGACAAAACAATCTCAGCACAGCTCAGTACAATTCCACTGTGAAGAAACATCACGCTTTGCTTTCTAAAGCGACTGTGGTATACAGCTTTGGAAATAGTAAGTGTCAAATTTTACAAAGTTAACATTCATTCATGCGTGACTTGTCTGTAAGTGAGTGTCCCTATGAAGCACTGGTAAATGCCAACAAATGTCCCCAGAGTAACTCAAAGTAATGGGCTTTCCTTTCACATTCTGCGCAGACGGCAACAAAAACAATGGCTACGCTCCCACCTCCACCAGTCAATATATCATATACAATGACACCCAGGCCTACTGTATAGGACAGTGCACCTATTAGCGTGTACCTAATGTGTCTAATCTATCACGGTGGACGTCCAATCATTTCCTCTGCTGTTGTAGTTAGTTAGCCATCTTTTTTTTCCTGCCCCCCCCCCCCCCCCCCCGCCCCCCCGACTTGGACAGACAACAGTGTTGTTTTTCCTTTAGTCATATTTGAGGACATTGGAGTTTGTGTGGCAGGTGCCAATTTCCCGCTTTCCTAGAAAACAGAAAGGCAGGCAGCCACAGTGATTTAATTGGAATAATGTATGAAATGAGTCAGAGTCGCAGGCAGAGAGTGTTAACAGCTTCGACAGAGATCAATGCACCTAACCTCAATTCAAGAAAACATTCTTTAATGGATCCCCCTGGGATCTGCACAGAGCCTCTTCCCTTCTCCTCACTTATTTATTTATTTTCTATCTTTTTTTTTCCCTTTTCGTCTGTGGCACACACTTTTTAATTATCCGCCTGAGGATTACCAGGCCAGTGGGAGAGGATGATTTTTTATCTTGTCACACAAAACAATACTGTTTTTACAACGTTTCTCTCATTCAGGATCTATACTCTCCACTCTATACTGGTGAGTGTTTCACCTGACAGCATGTTCAGGTTACACTCTGCTCTTCTGCGGTCTTGACATCATGTTTAGTATAAAAGCAGCTAAAATACGTTGAGCCTTTTCCCCCAAAAAAGATACTGTCAAATTATAAAGCAATTCAATATGTTCTTGTATGCACGTGGGTTTGAGTGTGTGTGTGTCTTCAGCTTAAAATTTGGAGCATCATCACCATCATTTTCTTGCTTTTATTGTGCATTTCCCTCCCAAACAATCACCCACTCATGCAAAACTGAAACAAGATCAGACAAAAAAAGAAAAAAAGACCATTGTACTGTTTTTGTCTTTTTCCCAGTCGACAATTGCTGCATACAACTGTGGCGCCTCTCTTTGGAAAAAGAAAATCCTATTATATTAGGTCTGCTGTTGGTTTAGTGCTTTCCTCACAGCTGAACTTGTAGCTGTTTTTGGTCTTGTTTTGGTGTCCCAAAGTTGTTGAATGCATGGGAAGGCACAAAAGAAAAGGAACATTGAGTGACAAAATATTTGCAGATGTGACACAATCTGATGTGCTGCTGGCTCACAGAGAAACAAATATGAGATAGGAACTGTCTCATAGTTTACATGTCTACTTTCTGTCCTCTCGGGAGTTATTAATTATTCATAGGAATGATTTACGTCCCAGTCAGGGAAAAGATCCCGAACAATGCCTGGATTTGACAAAGCTCCACTACACAGTCACATTGGGCCATTTTTTTCTTTTTTTTCTTTTAATCTCTGGTGTCTTTGACCACCGACACATTTTAAGTGAAAAGCCACACATGGCTGCCCATGCAGGAGTTGGTGTATTTAAAATGCCTCCTTTATGCCTTCTTTCATTACCAAAGACATCACATTGCTTTTAGGAGAAGAAAACAATTACAACCCTTTTGACATTTACAACAATTAAATGCCTGTGGCTGTCAGACTGAAAGAAAGCATTTAATAGTCTAAAGTTCTTTGCAGATACATTATGTTATTGACTTTTATCCTATTTGTAACATTAGACTGTAGCATTTAAAACAATATCATTTGACACTTTAAACAACATATTAATGATATGTTGTTTAATGGGATGTTGGATGTTTCCATTCACCAAAACATACTGTGTGTATCCTTGAGGCCTGACAAATATGTTGAATGCATTTCCTTCCTCACATCAAAGCAGCAAAAATGGATTTGGATTTGGATTTAGTTACATCCATGTTTGCTTGGCAGCATGTTTCTTAAGGCACCTATAGACAGTACAATAACAAGAATCTCAAAGGTCCTATGCATGTCATACTGTGCAAGGTGGGTCAAGGAAAAAGTACTGGCCCAATCTGTGTCTGACTAAGCTATCAATTTAGAAGTATGTCATGTGGTGTGATGAATAACAGTGCTCTAAGCAGAGACATATCATTTACTTGCACCGTCCATCTGCACTGCTCTCATGTTTTGAAAATGTAGCAAAAGAATTAACAAACTTTGACCATAGAGTTGACCCTAAAGTTGACCTACAAAGAGGAGGAGTGGTGTGCGAAGGTAGTTGCTGCTAGGGATGAAATGCAGATCTCGGAAAGTGAGTTTGAGGTAAATAACATTAGCATTAGCTCACCAGGATAGTCTACATCCAGCATTGAGCACATCCATGTTCACCTGCTACAAGTCTTCTTCTTCCCTGCTTTAGTTGATGCATTGCAGCATATATCGGCGCGTTATCGCCACCTGTTGATCGGTGGAATAGGAAGGACTGTGTGCTGCATCACCCAATATGACCTCACTTATAGCAAAACAGCTCCATAGTGCTATTACCGTTAAAAAAGAACGGGAACCGTTAAAATTACACAATGTAAAAGGGCCTTTAGTGTGTTGCTGCTGCTGCTTGTTGGTTTGTTTGGCCTGTGCAAGATACAAACAAAACAGGGGACTTGCTAATGAAGCATTGCTTCATAGCTCCTCAGGGTACTTTTAATTGGAAACCATTGCTCATATGATTTTTTTGAGGACTGTTGGTCCCATACGCAAATACATATTGAATTTCCATATATGAAAAATATGTACATATGAAGTAAAAACATATACTGTATGTACATATGTGTAAATATTATATATGAAACCTGTTAGAAATTGAAACAATTTCATATATTGACATACTGTATAAGTCTAACCCCTACAAACATGTAAGTTTATGTATGTATGCTTATATAATAGACATATGTACCCATCTCAAAACCTGACAATATATGTTGATATATGTAGATATAAAAGATAGAGATGTATGTTTAGAATTAATCAGAAAAACATAGAGAAGTGTATATAATTTAAATATGTATTTATAAATATTCTTACGTATATAGATTAAATGTATATCATTGACATATATGGTTAGAACAACATCCAGTACCATATAACAATTCGTCATATAGACATTTTGTAATATACTCCCATATCAAAATTTTACTACAGATATTTCATGTATGTTCTTAAAATATATCTTCACATATCCAGAGGATGTCTATATGTCATATCAATATATCGCCCTATAGGTAACATATATGACAACATCACTCTTGACATAGGGGCATATATGTCATTCTGTATGATACTGAATTTCCCTAAAGAGATAAGTAAAGTGTGACATTACTGTCACATCACGCTGTTTGTGTTTGTCGGCTTGATTATTAGCTTATCAGGTTAGAAGGAGTAGGCTTGTCCTGTCACTCAAATCAGTGGTTTCTTGTTGAAGAGACAGTGTGTCCAGTCTTTCCTGAAGAACATGTGTTTGCGGCAGCAAGACTGTTCACCTCTCACACTCAGAGGAAAGTTTTGTTTGTGTGGCTGTTTGATGGTGTAGCAGGACCAGCAGCACGGCCAGATGGGAGACAGCAGGCAAAGTTCGGACGGACTCTTCTACAGCTTGACAGCTGAACACAGTGCATGAATACAAGATAATACATGAACAAAGTTACATTATGTTTCACATGCTTGAATTTGGTACCATTACTGTGACATTGCTTATTTAATATGGTAAACATCATCATATTATTACTGTGTTAGTGTATTGCCCACATTTCTTGTTCTCGCATGGTGAATAACTAAATATATAAATAAAAACAGTGCATGATGTGATGTCATCAATGTATTCATGCACCAGTGTACAGACAGTGTACATCCTGACAGCAGGTCTGTGAGTAACAGATGTGACAAAGTCTTTCCTTGCTGCTCCTGTGTGCATGGATCTCTCCCTGTCACTCCAGTCTCACATCATCCACTGGCCACAACATGCCACACTGAGACACACTGATCAGAAGCACAAGCTGTCATCATAACCTGACACTCATTCCAGTTTCCTCCTCTCATGGCGCCGTGTGAAAAACAAACCAAGCCTCCAATCTTTCCCTCCTACTGCCTCTGTCTTGCAATAATAATGATTATTACTGTCATAATAAATCTATTTTAGGCAGATTATTTTCACACTTTCTGCCTCAATTTAATTTGAACTACAATACCCAATATCCTATTCAGGTAACATCTCATTGCTTTAGTCAGATTCACTATCTGTGGAACAAGGCATAAATGACTGCTGTGTCCTAGAAAATTGCAGAGCAGAACTTCTCTCGCATCTACCGCTCCACGTGGCTGCTTCTATTGTTGCTCTATTGTGATTTTCTGAATACCTTGATTACGCCAATCTTGCCAGCAGAGGTATCTGCCCTCTGCGTATCCATATGGGACTTTTATTACAGTGCCATGGCACCTTAAGCTCATCTTCTCTTTCTTCTTCTAACATTTTAAATCATACAGTAGGAATGGTTAGAGGAGAATAGAAGTGACATCATCCTGTGAAAGCGCTGTATAATTATCTCAACAATCTGGATCATTTAAGGAGGAACAATGTTTTTAATCTCTACAAAATAATAAGTTTCCCCTCATATTACAGCCCAGCATCCCTACGAATTATGTGCATATTGGGACCATCTCACACAGCATGTCCAATGCCAACAGTCAGGGCCATTGCAATAAGTACTGTCCTTTGTATAGCAAGGTCAACTTACGTAGTACACATTGCTCAGAACCTGTCAAAAGAAACTGCTTTTCCTAACTTTGAGTGTTTTGGTTGCCGTCCTCGTGGGATTTAAGTTGGCTCACAACAAAGTGGCGTGCAGACAGATAGTCTGTGTCACCCTGAGTATTAATTGAATGATAAATACACAGAGTGCCTTATTGATATAGAATCATGCATTTAATCTTGCAATCTGGTAATCACACAATGTAAGTGCAGCAACAGCTTAAAGTCAGAATGTAACATTTATTCAATGATGTCTTTTGACATATGCACTTATGATTATATTTCATTTCTGGAGCATATTCCAATGTAAGGATGAAGTTGAGTCATACTGTGTAACCACATTACATTTATACAATGAGTTTTGATTATACCACTATACTTTAATCTAGTTAAACTTTTAAACTTTGAGTTAATTGTTATGATCATTTGTTTATTTGACTGTTGATCTATGATATAGACAGGTTCACTGCAAGCCGGTGAAAGGTGATCGCTCATTAGGAGTCATAGTCATAGAGGAATTTTTTACCTGTATTCCAGTTGGAGGTTTTTTTCCTCAATTTGCAGATGTGCTAGATCAGGTAATGGGAATGCTGCACTGAAACTGTCTTGATGTGATATGGATTAATGATTTCATGAAATCTTGCAAGGGGGTTGACCAGGTCCTGGCCGACCCGGGAAGGGGGGAATATGTGGTGGCAAAAGTCATATCTATGTATCTGAATTGTAGTCTAATTTTATGCACTCATGTATTCAGTAGTTCAGTATGTACTCATGTATTTTTGTCAACATCTGTGGAAAACATTAATAACAATGTGAGTGAGAATGTTCTGACCTGAACTCATGTCAGCACCACAGGGACAGCAGTTCTGGGAGAGGGGCCAGAGATTGTGAAACAAATTTACTGGAAAGGGAGATTGTATTCTCAAGAACTTAGAGCATAATTGTATTCACAAGGGATGTGAGGTTGTTTGTACTGCTCTATAAAAAGTAGGATTTGGGGATTCATCTGTTATCGCGCACTTGTATTCAATAAAATATACTATAAATTGGCAAGACTCAAGAATTATCTTTAAACTACTACACTAACCTTACCGTACTAAACTTGCCACATACAGATATTGTGGAAGTCCTCCCTCAGCAGGTGAACATGAAAACTATTATCAAATAATTTTTAAGTGGAGGGGGACTTTAAGATTAGGATCGTCATGGTACAAGATGTGGTACGATGTGCCTTAGTTTTGGTGAGTAACACTGAATGTAAACATCTTTGGTTTACAAAGACAACTCCAGAGCCAGCAGTCAAGTTTAAGCTTTCGATTTACAATTCAGCAGTCTATGCTTATTACTCAGCCGAGACTCACTCTATTTTCAAGTTTTGCACCAAGTATTCATATGGGTCTCTGTAGCCCTGGCAGTCCATCCATTCATAGTTAGAGTGACTGCTGTGGCTGTGGATAATTCCTGGATGACTGTAGCCAATGCTCATTTAGCCAGGACAGCCACAATGGACTGACAAATGGACGAGAAGCTCTGGCCCCGTAATGGATGAATTTGAGTGATGCAAATGGTTTAGCATAGTTGATTGTTTCTGTTTCATGTTACCCAAGTTCAGTTCAATGGGCAGACTGACAGTTCTCATTCGTTCCACTCTTTGTCCAGTGTCACTGTAACTCCCAGGGAAACCATAACACCTGTGACACCACATGCCTGCTTAGGAAAAGTATATGTAGCATGACTAAATCCTTTCAACCAGAGTCCCATGTATAGAGAAGGGCCTGGGTACATTGTTAGTAATATAGCAGATGCAGTGTCTCTGTCTTGATATTATACATTGTGAATATACTGTATGCACAATTTATCATTTCAGTCATGTCAATGCTTGACACATACACAAAAAATATAGCATTATGCATAGAGCAGAAAGATGGGCAGTTGTATTTACATTTCTGTCAAACATCTATTGTACCATACACCTCATTCATTAGGCTGCATTGTTTTGGCTTTTCCACTTATATCAACATGCACTGAGCAAACCATTATGTATAACTCATTCTGATTATTTACTGTCTGAGGCCTCACATTGAACAAAATAACAGAAGGCTTAAGAAGCACCACAGGCCGGCAGATCATTTGTAGCTGCTCCTTCTCCTCTAATTGAAAAGCAATGAGAAGCATGAGTAATATACACCCAGGACACACAGGCACCTCCTGGAATAAGCAGCTCACTTTGCAGTGTTTCATATTAACAAGTTTAAACATAGTTTGCATTCTGTAAGTGAATATGGAGAGACGCAGTGAATATTTTCATAGCAGCAGAGGAGATAAGTAAGAAGGACGATGCTACTACGACAGTCAACCTAAATTAAGATTGAGCGCAGTGTTCGCTCTGTTTGTTGTAGAGGGAGCAAGGTGAATTCATGTGGGAGGTCTCATTCAGTGCTGCGCCAAACAAATGCTTGGGTGTAAAAGCATAAAATAAATAAACACAAGGATCTTTGTGAGTGTGGTCACCTTTGAGAGGCTGCGAGTATGACACATTTAGCTTCTTAGTAGCTGTATGCCTTAAATTCTTCTCGAGAAAACATCTGGGAAACTTGTCTAGACAGTTGTTTAGCATGATGGGGCAAAAAGCCAGGCAGTGTGTGCACTGTTATTGTCTTCAATCACACCTACAAACATTACCCTTTGTCCTCTGTGTTATACATTGGCCAGAGCTAAACCAATTATTATAGTCCAACTATGAATTATGCTGCCAGTCAGCAGCTCTCTGCCAGGTGCTACAGGTCAGCCCATCCCAGGGTTAAAAAACAGAGGAGAGTGAATGAAAGAGAGTGTTGAGGCACGATTAACTGCTTATTATGTTAAGGCGCTGTGGAGGAGCCGAGGTGAGGCCAAGAGGTCATCATTTATTTTACACATCTGCCCTGAAATCATTAGTGAGCCCCTGACTCCACAGGCTGGGAAATAACAAACACAAAATAACGCAAAGCATGAAATGGGGGAAAGAAACTTTCAGCCCAGTGGGATATTATACTGTCCAGCTATCACAGAATTCATTATGACTCTATAAAACTGAAACCCTGTTTTTGCTCTGGTTACTCATGTAAATTTCCTGTTCTCTAAGTAGTTTCCTATAAATGTTCCTACCAGAGTGAAATGGCCTGTAAATATGTACTTTGAGTGGCGGCCATGATACAAGCTGGTCCAACCTCTAAATATGAGGAAAATGTGATTCACTTGTTCTTTTCATTTTTGCTCCATCCATCGGCACCATCTGTCCAGTGAATCTGTGAATTTGATAATTCCTTATAATGCCCTTATATATATATATATATATATATATATTATATTATATTATATCCCCAATTTGATGTCATTACTATTCTACTGCTGTAGATGTTTAAGGTGTTCAAGGTTGAGCTAATTTTAACTACTTTACATACTGTTGTGTTGAACCCATAAAGGAGTACAATGTACAAAGTACAATGTTGTATACAAATACTCAAGTAAAGGACAAATACCTCACATTTGTACTTAAGTACAGTGCAGTAAATGTACTTCACCATCTGTAAACCAGTGGTTGTTGCCTATTAAGATGCATGAGGTTTCTGATTTAATGATGCATAATAACGTGGATATTTTTAGACATAACTGAAACACATTTAGATGATACAAGATTCACCTGAGTAGATTCAATATGATGAGGAGGGATAGCAGCAGGTATGGAGGAAGAGTGGCTTTATATATTCAAAAGCATATTTACTTTCAAAGCAGAGTTGACCATTGTGTTATAAATGTTTATGGAATCAAAAATACCCTGTTTGTAAGATCTGTGCAACAGTACAGATAAAGCAACAAAAGAAAACATAGAAGTACTCGTACTGGCTGACTTCAATATTAATAATGATACAAAGAATACAAATAGAATAAAACTGTCAAGGTTTACCGAGACCTGTAATCTAAAACATTTTCAACAAGAAACCGTGAGAAAATTGAGACATGTATTGATTTGATTTTTAGCAGTTTACCAATGTAGTGCTCTGACAGATACTCAATTCCTGTGGGTTGGACAGATCACAATATTGTGACAATAACTGTAAACTCCAGACTTCCCAAGAAACCACTGTGCATTGATGTCAAGAGAAGTTTTAAAAATTTCAACCAATGTGAATTTCAGAGGCATTTAGCTGCAGTTCCTTGGGAACTGGTGTATTTGAGGACAATTTTCATCATGCCACTGAATGTTTTACTCATCTCTTAACAAAACATGATGGAGCATCATGCTCCAGTGAGGTAAAGGACTGTTAAACCATGTCCAGCCCCCTGGATAGATGATGAGGTAAGCGAGGCTTTTATGGAAAGAAATAAGGCAAAAGTTCGGCACAACTATAAAAAGCCAAAATTAAATCGTAAAAACAAGGCTTCATTTTACAAGAATGCATTTAGTGATTGTAAAAGTGATTCATAGAATACATGGAATATTATACGAGGACCGCTTGGTACATCAGTCTCGGCTCTGCCATCTAATGTTGATGTTGATGGGGACATATTAAAAATGATCTTGCAAACCTTTTTGCTGATTATTTTGTCACTAAACTGAATATGTTGAGAGAAAAGGTTAAACACTCAAAGTCAATGAAAACTGCTGTGATAATATCATGAAGGCTACCACCTGGTTTATGGCTTCTTCACTATGTATAAGGAGGAGATGATTAGTTTCTTGGAGGCACTTACTGATGGAATATCAGTTGCCTATGACTTTGTGGACAATAAACTATTTCAACTGGCTGCTGATCTCTCTGATCTCTAACATTTGCATAATATTTTCCACAAAACAGTATGAAATTGAGTGAAATCTTATCTTGCAGATAGAATACAGTCCGCATTTATTAATGGGTAATTTTCCTTTTCACATCTGGTAAAGTGTGGTGTACCACAGGGCAGCTGCCTCGGCCCATTCCTCTACTTAATTTATACAAAAGACTTTCCACATATACTATCGAAGTCCAGCACAACAGTAGGGACCTTAAGTAGTGATGGTTGAAATGATGGCTACGGCACCCGTATACATTCCAACACGTGTCTGTAGTAGTGGAAATCAAAGATTGCTAAGCAACTCTAATAACGGTTACTTTACTTCTTCGGGGAACCGAGGTCGCTCTGAACATTGCTACAACATTTCTCTTAAAATGGCCTGAGAGCACTTAAGTTTGTATAAATCTGTCTGATACTTCAGCACCATGGAAAGCGCCATGGTTTTATCAGTACACAGCAGAGTGGGCTGGAGAGGGAGGATGGCGGGTTAACAACAGTTTGTGCTGACACGTCTATGAATAAACTGGAAAAACCAGTCAAATTAGTATGTAAGTTTCAACATAGAATCTACGTCATCGCATCACACTGTAGCCGTCCCTTCAACCGTCACTGCTTAAAGTCCCTATTATTTGCAGATGACACTACTGTGTACACAACTGGATGTTCAGCTGCACAATTAAATGGACATGCAAAATATTAATCACAGGGCCTGCTGCAACAAACTTGCTGAAAGCCAGGAAGACCAAAATTATGGTGCTTAGATCTTGGAAAAAGGGACTTGAACAGATCCAGTTAAAAGTTTATTCTGTGGCGGGGGGTACGTTTTGAACAGGTTTCAGATATTTCACTTTTAGGTATTCATTTAGGGTTCCCCATATCAGTCACTTAACAAAAAAAGAACTAGCACAGCATGTACAATTCAGGTACTGACTCAATACGTCAATACGAGAACAACCACAGGCACAAATTATGTCTTGCCAAAGCCAAAATTAGAGCTTGGTAAAAGAACGTTTTCCTATCAGGCTTGTCAAAGGTGGAATAAACTACCTGACAAAATGGCTACGGATTAAAAAATGGATTCAAAAACGTTTCAAGTCAATGTGAGATGATGGAAAGATGTAGTTAAATATATTTCATTGTTTATTGTTTAAAGTGGATTTCCTGTTGAGTGCAGGATTTTACATGTACTCTGTCTTTATGTTTAAATGGTAATTTGTGTGCTGTACAATGTGTACAGTTAGTTGTACTTGAACAAATAGTGTTTGTTTGATTTTATTAAAGGGATGTTCTTATGTTTGAGTACTCTTGACAAAAGAGCCCAGTTGGGATAAAACAGAGCCTAATATGAAATAAAAAATTATTATATGGTAATTTATCATTAACTTATACTCCATAGTTATTGTAGATTGCAGAGTTTGAATTGTGATATGGTACAACCAAAAAACTTTGGAGATTTGATCATGCGTAGGTGCATGCTTGTGGGCCTCGTGGCCCACAAGCTTTGTGGGCCATGAGGATGTGTTCTATGCATTATAATTTCCTTATGAATTATAATGCATGGGAGGTCCCATGGGATGGATTAATGAAGTGGTTTAAAAGGGATGCTGCCAGTCAGGGGATGTAGTACGTCGGTGGAGAGTGCATATACACACTGTGTTAAAACTTTTGTATTATTTGTGCTTGTTATAATGTTTCACATTTGAATATTAAGATTTCTGTTTGACAGCTATTTCAGCTCCATCACTCATCTGTGCACTATTTGTTTGACAGCTTTCATCTGTATAGACTCCTAACTGATAGCATATAATAACTTTATGTAACGTCGACCATTATTTATTTATTCACTGATTCCTTTATCCATTATACATTTCTTTATCTATAGTATTTTTTCTTTGATTATCTAATTTTTTATAATTGTTTATCTTATTGTTATTGTCTATAACAATTATATTTAACAATTATACTTTTGCCTGTGAGTCTCATCCTAAGCATTTCATTGCACAGATGCCATGTGTTATACTGCTCAAATGACAAATAACGTTGAACTTGAACTTAGTAACAAAACCCAACTTAAATTCATGAATTATTAATATACATTAACAAATTATTTGTACTGTTCATTTGCCATTGTTCGTAAAAATTTCAATTGTTTTCATTACAGCATTAGTTCATCTAAAGAAAGGTCTGTCCTCTTTCTCTTAACTTTGGCATCTTAGTAATGATCATAAATGATCCACATCAATTGGAACCAAACTTTTCAGTATAGTTGTTTTTTTGTTCTTTTTAAAATAAATGTTCTCACAGTGTGCAGCGCTAATAATTACTTTATGTTTTTATAATCACGAGTAAAAAGAGGTGCGATTATAACAATCACTGCCATTTGAAAAGATGGGACTATGATCAGAGAACCTGATTTAATTTGCTTTTATTTCCTCCTTTGTTCTTTAGTCACGTATGGCATCGGTATTAGTGAGTCAACACATACACACACACACACACACACACACACACACACACACACACACACACACACACACACACACACACACACACACACACACACGAGAAGCTCACTATATCTAGATCTGTAGTCACAGCTCCTGAAGATAATTTCTCACTTTCAAACACTGTCCTGTAAATGGGCTCAGGTTTATTTCCCTTTGCAGTGCTTTTTAATATCAGCCGCTGATAGGAAGCAAACTTGGACCCAAACTGTTTCCTAGCAACACAATTTCAATGTAATGGTCACCAGCATCGTTTTGAGTGATCACTTAACTCCAAAGATCCTTTTCTCCTAATTATAAAGTTACTTTTCTTTTTCCATTACATCACTTTATGAGCCAAACATCACATGACCTATCATCTGACAAAGTACTGTAGTGACATCATGGTCCCCTGAATTTGTACTGTACCCTTAATTTCACACCGTCCTTGCCCTGCGTGTACATCTCGGCATGACTGACAAAGTAGTTTTAATTTGATCACCGCAGCGGAACCAGTTTTCACTCAGAGACTTTGGCATTTTACACTTTGTCATTTTCCACGTGTGACTCCTCAGGGAGCATTTGTCAAGACAGCCAATTTATCAGATAATAAAATAATGATAATGGTAATTAGATTAATTCTCCTGATCATGACCCGTGCACTTTGAATGCCGATTACCATGTAAACACAATCTCTGTGTGATTTTCCAGGCTGATAGCTGTGTGCCCAAATCAGAGCACCACACGTGTATCCCAAGGTCTAATGAAATAATAACTTTAGTTGCTCAACCATAGTCAGGTTTTACTTCTCCTTTTTATACTACTGCACCACTAACAACAACTCTCCTGCCTGCTATGAAACATTAGCCATCAATTATGTTGTAATTAAGAAATATCTAAGCTTTGGCACCTACGACCACATTACAAATTCTCCACAGCTGACTGATTTCAGAGTATTGAAAAGCAAATGCAAATAGGTTTTCAATTTGGGAAGGGGATGCAGGCTAATTGAGTTGACCTTAAAATGGTCTTTTATTTAAAATTAATACCAGGATGTGAAGCAGTGGGTGTTTTTTGTTAAGAGTTACATTTGTTAAATATGCGGCCATACTTCACCACAGCACTGACTTCTGCAATCTAGCCATAGCACAAATATTTTTTTTTTCATTTCATGGCAAATAAACCACATGAGTAGACTACAACTGACATAATATTTGTTCCTCTGTCAGTTTTTGTTTGTGTCTTACAGTGCCGCCCTAATGACTGGAAAATTTCAACCTGAACAATTTCTGTATGCAAATGCACATTTGTACAACACAGATTTCAAGTAGTGCACGTATTATAAAAGTTGACAGCAGGTTCTTGAGTGCATATAGCCTGCACTGGCTGCAGGAACGTCACACCTTTAATGCCAGAGAGAGCTCTCCATCTGAGGCAAGCAGGTGAGTACACGCATGGTCTCACACTGAGTTGAACCCCAGTCTAACCGCATTAGCTCAGCCGTTTATGCATTTAATGCCAGCTACAGCTATACATGCAGCAGGCCATGAATCACCGAGAGGACTTTTGGTTGGTATAAATCATTTATATTGTTAAGCTTTCAAGTCGACACAGTCATTTATCCTCAGTTCAAGGAGACACAGGCAGCTTAAGACACTTGTCAATGACGTGTTTGGAGAAAGCTCATAACAGCCTGTCAAGCAGAGATGAGATGTACACCATGTACCAGGACAGCGTTAAAACCAACACCCTCATGCTTATCTGTGCCATAAAAACACGCAGATGTAATGGATGGAAATTCTGCCAGCACTCTGTCCTTTGCCCTGCAGCTGCCATTGTAAATTATCACCTGTCATATCTGTGACATTTCAACAAAGACACTTGATGTGATGATGCTGGAGATATGAACTTTTAAGGGGCGCGGGGGTGTTCTGAGGGAGTTTTGCACCCACAGACCCCATGCTAGCATCCTATATTTCAGGCGGTGTTATCCGTCTATCTTAAGAGGATAGATCAAAACATGAAAACAGTGGCAGTTTGTTGCCTGAACATAGATCAAAGTTGGGATAGGTTCATCTTTAATTCACCATGACTAATCTGCACCAAGCGAGATGTGTTTGTTGAAAACAGCTTTTGGTGTTGTGAGAGCTGTTAGCACTACACATAGACACTTCGACTAGCCATATGTCCAGGTGGAAAGTTAAAACACAAGCATATCCACACCAGCCTCACTTGAAAGTCACAAAGTAATTAAATGATTCTTTATCTTTAAACATATGCCAGTGTCAAGAGAAAATAGCCTCAAGTTAGGCGCCCAATAATGAGAAACACCTGTAATTACTTGGAAATGTCAAGTTCTGTGACAAAGCGAGCGAGCATATGTGTAGGAGACGGCGGAGAGTTACAGCTGGTGTAAAAGCTCATGTCTGGAGGTAAACTGCATGGTGAGTCATTTTGTATTACGGGCTGCCTCTCTAATCGCCTTGTTTTTCTGTTGAAGTTTCTCCTGAGGGAGAGCTGGCCGAGTTCTGAGATGGAAACGACAGTGGGGGAGGACACACTATTCCCGCGTGGGACTGTTCTGTCCCTGTAACGGTAGCAGGGAACCTTTCAGCCCACCAGCTCCACACGTTTCCACAGGATCAAATGCTGCCCACCAAATAGCAGTCAGCTTTCAGAGGAAAACATTCTGCTTTGACAAAGAGACATAACAAAGAACAAAACACCGAGCTCCATGATGAAACATTAAGAAAACAACAGTTAATTGTCCATAGTATCCTGAAAGTTTGGAAAGAGAGCAGTCTTATCATGCCAACTATTACGTTAAGATTAGGGAATTAAAACTCCATGGTTAAGGTTGGGAAAACATGGTCGTCTGGGTTAAAAGAAATCAGAATTGATTGTTGGTACCAGAAGGGGAAGACACATGATTTGCTGAGCCAACGATCCACCCCAAGTGTTAAGAAATAAGAAATGGCCAATTTTTTTTTTTCGTTTCAGTCTCATTAGGGATTACAAGCTTTTCAGAGCACACAAACCTCAGACCTCATTTGTTTCAAAACCACATTAAAACATAAAACAAGACTAGGTCAAAATCCAGTATATCACTGGACTGCGTATGGTCAATGTGCGAAATTGAGGACGTAGTTGAAAAATGTGGTGGAAATGCTGTAAACTACTGACATTATCACATTGTATTTGCATTCTGCCTAGTGTCAACAGTTTTCTGCCCTTTATCTGTTTGCTTCTCTCCTTCTTTCTGTGCTTACATATATAATATTTTAATACAGCCGAGTTTCCAATAAATCTCCTCTTATTCACATGTTTTTCTTTTTCTGTTGTCAGGCAACAGTATAAGTGTGAAGTAGTGACTGAAATGCGTGACATTAAGACTACATGTTAAATTCCAAGCCATTTTAAAGTTGCTGCTCTGTTTCAAAAATCAGGTTTTTAAAGCCACAAAGAGAATGTTAGAAGCGACAGAATATCTTTCTTATTTTGTCTCTCTCACAGTGCACAGCCACCTTCTGGGATCCACGCCTTTACTTGAAGCTGGCTTGTATTAGAGGCAGGTCTTTATTTCTAATTCTGTTTGATATGTGTAATTGATCATACTGGTATTTTATTCGGAAGCCTCATTTTCAGTTGCTACCGTTTGCTGTGATAAATTTACTTCCTTACATTAATACAAACTCAACACTTCCTGTAACCGTTTGAAATTAAAAGCCCTCTAGCGTTTCAGGGGTAGAAACTGGGGCTTTTATTGCAGTGCTGCAGTAAGTGTATTGTCTGGTTTCTGTTGTTTCTGTTGTTTACATGCTATTCAGATCTGCTACTTTGTTTAGCATGACAGAAACCAATGGCTTCTCTCTCTCTCCTTCCCAGGAGAGGATAAAAATTAAGCTTCATACTTAAAACACTGCTTTGACCAACTGTACATATCAATTAGAGAGAACTGGAAAATAAGGCCTGTTACTTTCATAAGCTGAAACTAGCTGTGAAAGAGCAATGACCAATGGGGAAACTCCAACTCAGTTATGTGGCATTCAGCTGACCAATGGTGGAATTATGATCACTCACTCACTCACTCACTCACTCACTCTCTCAGTCATGGACATGCACGTTTATAGGGTTGACCCTGCTGTGGTCCAGCCAAACATATGTTAAACACATTAAAACCCACCAAACAGCTCACGTAAAACAGTGCTAAAGTGATTTCATAAAACCTGGAGTAATATCCAGCCATCATAATCCAGCCAAAACATTAATGGTTAAAAAAACATCACCGCTCTCACCCACAACATTAACCTGCCAAATGCCATATTTTAAGTGTATATCCGAGTTGGGCTGTATTTTCAGAAAAAATGCTTCCTAATTTTGGATCAGTCAGATCAAACACTGCACTTGGATGTCTCATAAATCCTCTTGTATCTTTTGGCAAATGGTTTTGCTGAATGTTTGGGATGTCAAAAGGACATCTCTTATACTGAGAGAGCCATTTGTGCTCTTTATCTGATGAAAGCACATAATGGATTAGTTCAGAATATCCAAGTCCTTCCGATGCTCGGCAAATTGAGCTACACACACTAAGTTGTGAAGGCCAATCTACTCACAGATTGTCTGTCTGCAAAACACTATAAAGAGTTTGAGATGGTTTTCAAATATTCACATATGTGCCATTTATTTTAGCAGTGCCTTGATTTGCATCATCACAGGCTGCCTCAGTTAGGATAAAGCTGTTGTACTTCCCAGTGTTGACTCAGGTCAACTCTTCAGAGGAGCAGCAATTTTACTACGATCACTCGATGGATCATTACATCCTGGCTACTGCACTCTGACCACTTCTGTCTGTTTGTTGAGTGCTGTGGATGTCAATTAACATGTGCCAAATGGTGCAACGCTGCATGACACAGCAAGTGTGTGTTGCACTTAAGGACAGATAACAAAAAGTAACATAAGAATGAAATACCAATTAACTTGTTCTGTTTTACCGCCTGTTGTACTGATGCAGAATAATGGCTGTTTAAACATTAACCAACTTGAAGCTACAACAATACAAATTTTGAAAAAAAAACATACTGACTGTGAGCAGCATGCTGAGAATAGAGAAAAATCTTCATATCTCAAACCTTTATATGTATCCATGTTTTTTTTCCTTCCTTTGTTTTGCTTCTTTGAGCTATTATTTCCCCTTTAATAGCATGCCATTCATTTGGGTGCCATTTTCTAGTATAAAGTGGTGCCTAGTTAACAAAGGGGGAAGAAAAGCCATTAAAATGGATGGCTTTCTCATCAACAGGAAGCTACCAAGGCACAAAGGCACAAGTTGTTCTCTGAAACCCCCTTAATCATCCAACAAACACAATTATCACCATTGTTTTCCTGTGAGCTGAGCTCAGTCCACATCGTTTGATATCAGAAGTCACGTTTTTGCCAGATTTCATGAATTCATTTAAAGCAGGAGACTGAAGGAGAAATCTAATCAAAAGTGCTTTCACGATGTGGAACAGCTTAGTGTGACCAGTGGTGGAATTGCCTTACATGTTTATTTGCATTTGTCTGTCTGAAATACAGTCCCGTGGTTGTTTTGTTTCTGCCACTTTGCTGTTATGAAAGAAGAGAGAAATAATGACAGGGAAACTTGTGTTGTCTCAGCAGGACATCATGCAGCAAGTTGTGTTTGTTCCCAGACCGATATGCTCAGTAGATTCCACTTAGTTCATCTTCATCTAGAAACCTGAATGCTTGCTGAAGACATTGTATCTCTGAGCCAGAGTGGGCGTGGTGTTTTATTACTTTTAATTCTTAGGTGTTTATGAGAGATTATACATCAATGTCAAACAAGAAAATCTGCAGCAGCACATAGCTGGAAGCTGTTGGTAAGCAAATGCTTCCATTTTCTTAACATACTGTAAGTGGGGGGGGGCTCTGAAGGTGCACAACAGACTTGAAAGCATCACATATTCTACACGTCTGCGATTCTATGAAGCTCTAGCAGTGCTACAGTTTAGTATGATATTGCACAAAGCACAGAAGCTGTGTACATGCAGTGCCAGGATTCATCTAATGACTCCCTCTCATGGGCTGCCAGTTCATGGAGATGTGTGACAGTGTTGACAGAATCTGAATCTATTCAGCGAAGTCCAACCGCTAGCTGTTGAGGACCAAAACAAGACTTGATTAGCGATGCCTCTGCGGGGATCCTGCTCTGTACGGCTGAACAGTTGTACTGGCAGCAAGGTATCAGCAGTTCAGGAAACACACAAAACTTAAGAGAGGGACAGGTATAACAAGCGAACCACCTCAGCCGCACTGAAGTGCAAGCAACAGTCCTGCAGCTCCTTTGACAGCTATATTAGTGCTAATGACAGGCTGTGCTACTGTGTGGCTCAGCTGCAACTGGGCTACGGGACAGAATAACTGCTGGACAAGTGTGAAAGCATGTCCATTCAGGGTTCACAATGAAGCCCTTTCGTAGGAAAATTATACAGTCAAAATATTTCCAGTTTGGGATAAAACTTGGCTGGAGAGAATAATTAATTGTTTGCTGTCCAACTATTTCACAGACCTCTCACAGACTTGCAATTTTTGCTGACATGAACTATTCCTTTTTGTTCATTCAGGTGCAGTGGGAACAGGTCGCGAAACATGACATTGACTAATCATTACCTTTTACTCAGTGGATAGGGCTGGAAGTTATCAAACAGTAGTTTATCATTCATTTGGAGTCATTCACTCTCTTTTAGCTCTGTTTATGGTTTGGTTTGACCAACTCCTGAGGGAAATATCTGGCTCTTCAGCTGCTAATTGGTCCATTGTGTTCACCAGCTAACTTTGCTGTTTGGTATTGAGCATACAGGCTTTTAGAGCCTTTTTTCTAAAAACAGCTGTCTGCTGCAACCACAAACTGTGACATAATGTAATATTGTTTTATATTGACATTTGATACATTGTTGTCACAAAAATATTGACTATAGCTGCTTTAAAGTTATAATGAGATGATAGTTTTTTTTTGTGTAATTAAGGGTCAACAGTTTTCCAGTAATAGCCATTAATGTATTTATGTTCTGTAATTAGTTCTATATAAAGTACTGCTCATTGTTGGTGGTAGAGTCTGCCATTCCTGTGGAGGATTCACATGAAACGATGCAGTGTTACTGTTTTTGATCTCATGTTTACTGTTCACTCTCTTTACACCATATCAGAGCTGTCTTAAAGTTGCTGCTGATGCAAACAACATGAGTTTGTTTGGTGTAAATAGATACACCAGTTGCTCTTCTAATGTATTTCTGGCAATGTAGCTGTTTGTTTGCAACAAGTGTGTGCTGCAGTTTAGTGCAACCACTGGAGTGCTGCCAAATCAACCAGGACTGAAATTTTAAGGCGTATAAATTGTATGACAAGTGGCAAAAGTCCATCTGCTGATGAAGATCACATGTGGTGAGATAATTCTAACACTTATTATTTCCAAGGTCAGAAATGTTTAATCTCAACTCTGAAAGATCTGTCTTTTCAAATTCTTCTATCAAATGTTCACTGTGGGTGCGGCAGCTGGGATGAACATTCGATACTAAAATAAAAAGTGACATTAATACTTTTGGCATCTAGATATCACCTGTAAATGTATTTGATTAAACTCTAAATGTCACCAACCGAGGAAACGGTCTAAAGCCAACTTTGAATGGATATCTGAGACAGAGCCTTTAGTCCCTGTACGGATTCATGAGACACTTTTGTGCTGCTGCTGAAATCATTACGAGATGAATTACAGAATCTGCATCATGTGTAGGCTGCATGCATTACTGTATGATTCACGCGGTTAAATGTGTCATTGCAACATGCAATTACAGGAAATGTCACTCTGTGGCCAGTTTAGGAGAATAAGGTAGTGTAGATCCTTTTTCGTCGGAGGCACAGGTTATAGAGCATTCTGAGCTTATGTTTTGGCTCAAAGTATGAACTCCAGAGGAAAGCACAAAAGGAAGCATTTCAGCCTAAAATATGTGAACATGCTGGGAATTTTGAAGCAGAATGTTTCTAAAGTACTCCTGGTTTGTAATAACTGCATCAATTTACATTGCTCTTTATTAATTTAGGTCCACTGCCATGTTGTTCAGGCACCACTAACAAGAGACATTCAGAAAAAAAAGAAAACATTTCTATGGATAAAACAATTTATTCCATAAACGATAGGCTGTGAAATATGGTGCATACCACTTCGGAGCCATCAAAAGGAAGCTTCAGGGAGAAATTGCATGAGGAGGCATTATCAGGCTTGTCAGCAAGGCCTGTCTAAAATAAATACCATTTGCATCTTTCTTCTATTTATCATCTGTTGCATTATGCCTGCTGTCCTCTCTCGTTGCTGATTAAATTTCCATTAGCCATGCTTACTAGTCGTGCTGGGGAGGGCGCTCCTGAAAAATGCTCTTTGAATGCGATTGCTCTGAGAGAGTCAAGGTTGGGTAATGACACGGTGGCATGATAATTTTATTTTATTTTTTTGGGGGGATATACACCGTGTGACAGCGTGTCTTTCTCCAGTGCTTTTCTGGCTCCTGTATTGGAGGCTGGCAGGAGGAGAAAGGAAATGCAAAGAAGGAGACTCCAGGAGATTGAAGGGGCGGAATTGAGGGAAAGATGGACGTTTCAATCAAAATGAAAACATCTTTTTGCGGACACCATTCATGTAATAAGATGAGAACCACTGCTTGGGGGTATTCGAGAAAAAATAATCTTCCAGGAAGAGTGTAAGAATTAACATTAAGCCCTGTATTTGCATTGAAAGATGAACTTTTAAATTACCTAAAAAGCCTCAGCTTTAGAAGGTCTAAATTAATAATCAACAACATTTTCATATAAATACTGTAGAAGTGGATTCAATCCATTTTAATTTTATTTATTTATTTTGCCCAAATTTGTCTTGGTGTGCTTTATAATCTGCACAAACACATGACACAGTCTATCCTTAGACCCTCGATATTTGCACAGTTGTTATAAGACAAATAATTCAGCTAATACCCAGACTGAGAACTCAATCCTCTGGTCATGAGGAGATCTGGGTTTTATGTTTTTTTTTGGCCCAAAAATGGTTTGTTTGGAATAAAAAGGAAGTCAGTTTTAGCTACAAAAGGCAGCAATTGTGGCAGAAACTCAAAGTTATTATGAACATGAAATCTAAAAGCCAGTGGGATGTACAGGGGAAAAACATAAAACTAGGGACCATCTTATAGAAGCTACAGATGACCATAGACAGTAGTTTATGGAGGTGTGAAACTGCAACTTGCTCTAACCAGCTGCAGTTCTCCTTGGTTTCTTTAATGGCTAGCTGGATTGATTAGTGCAGGGAGGGTGGGCGGCCGTGCGGCCCGCTGCCTCATTACTCTCAGTTTGCAGGTGTTCTCGATGCTTCGGTGCCCCTGCTGCCTTGGCGTGGAAAAGACAGAGGACAGAGACCAGACCCACCTCGTTCATCTTGCGCGCTTTGATGGAGGTCATGCAGGAAGAGCGCTCTTGCTCAGAATAAGTCGCTGGGAGTGACAGATGGAGCTGCAAGAACGGGAGGGGAATCAGCTCAGCCTCAAAGTGTTTCATTTGTTTTTCATCTCAGGAAGGCGGCTGCAGGCACAGTTTTGATGACAGCACCCGCCAGGCCTACTTTATGGTTATGTAAGGCACCCTGACTGTGTGTGTTTGAAATTTACTACATCTTGATGAAACTGCAAATGTGTGGTACTGATTGCGTGTTTCTTGGTGGGTTAGAACAACGCAATCTGTCTATGCTTTACTTTGCTTGGTCACAGCAACAGAATAGCTGTGTCAGCCACATAATGAACATGAAAATAATGTTCTCATGTCATTTTATCAAGATGTATTGAATTGTAGAAGCATGCAAATATAATCACAGTCTAGAAAGAGGAGTCTAGAAAGAGCAGGGTGGGTGAGGATTTCACTATTTAAGCCAAACACGTCTCCTATAAATTATGCTTATATAATAATTTGTTTCACTAATTATGTTTTGATGGGAAACATAATTGCTGCCTGGATTATGTTCACTACATTTATGTACTGCACACAAAGCATCAGGACTGGAAACAATGGTTAGCAACCTGAGTGTCACGTGTGGTTAGGTTTAAATAACAAAAGCACTTTGGTTAAGTGTGCTGGAGTGACCCCTCTTAAGGTTGTGGTCTCTCTACCGGCAGGGGCTCCATATATAAGTACTAAAAAGATACTAACATATACATATGTGTTGTACCTGCATGTACATATACGCACATATACACACACATACTTGAAAATTGAATAAAATATCAAATACAACAACCAGGTACAGCCAGTGTGACTGCTGGTTAAATAAATTAAGATAAGGTGATCATTTCTTTTGCTTTTACAAGGTCAAATGTCAGTCTTTGGCAAAATATGTGATGACTGGAGTCCATCTGTTTAAGAACTGTCATTCGTAAGCTACACAGAGTACCTGTTCGTGTCTTTCCCTCCATTGCCTGATTGTGGCTAGTTTGTTTTCTAACCAGCAGAGAGTACTAACTTTCTCTCTCAATGACTGATTAAGTTCTTCACATGAACACTTAGTTACCACAAGGAGCATCAGCTGGTACATCTCCTGGTGTAAAAATGGTTTTGATCTCAGCATGCACGCCTTTAGAGTACTCACTGCTGATTTAGGAAAATTACGGGTATGGTCATCAATATACCCACAGCCTCTCCAGCACAATGGTGATGACCCTGTGACAAATATGGATGTCACTTGTCACCATGGTCCTAAAATATCTTGCTCTTCAAGCAGTATTTGAAGACAGCAAGGGAGCCCTCAGAGCGTTAGGTAATTCAAGAGGGACCACAAAGGAGAAGAGGTTGTAAACATTTTGCAACATGACAGATATGTTCATTCACAAGGTTTCCTGATTATGTGATGAAAAAAAAACCTAATCAGAGCAGCATTATGTTTCAATCAAAACATATTTTCTGTTGCAAATTAGTTGTATGTATGTGTAATTTCTAGGAGACAGGGTTGTTAAAGTACCTATTTGAATGTCATCAGCAGAGATATTTGAAAGAAATGCAAACAACACAGATTTGTTCTCACAAGCTTCATCGTCAAGTGACAAAATCTGGGGGCATATCGTCAGCCAAATGGCCATCTAGCCTGTCATAGTCGTCCTAATTGCCGTGTTAGAGCAGAGATCCGGCTGAGATACAGGTCTCATTATTCTCACTTTCATTTCACAAATACTTTGCAAATTCTTTCTTCCTGACTTCTAGTGCTGTCACTTATTGTTCTATCTCTGAGCAGAGGAGTTCTGGATCATAAACTCCATCTCCTCACATTTGCATATTCTCATATTCTGCCTCAGCTGTCTCGTCAGGTGAGAAAGTAGACCATCATAAAATAAAATGTTTCAGGCTATGCCAGTTGCAAGGACACTGCAATTAAGCAATGTGACCAGACCTGTTGTTTAAGTCTCTTGAATTTATGCAGCTTATCGTGCGGTGTATTATCTTGACAATCTCCGTGGGCTTTAATTATTGGAACACTTAAAGTGTGTTGTAGAGTTCATCAGTGCTCTGTAACACTCAACACAGGGCTGCCAAGAAAGAAACGAGTAGGTGGGCGGGGGGCAATTAGAGTGTAGAGCAGTTTCCACTCAACTCTTGTCCCATAGGAATTCTGTCCTCACATTTTGGTTCCAGTCAATAATTCAGCCACTGGATTTAACCATTTGTCATCATATCAAACTCCCCATTGCCAGTGTGACTGGCTTTTAGAGGGGCTGGGGAAAAAAAGACTGTGAGGGTGGAGGAGTGCATCTGGGTCAGCACATAACTAAGGAAATGATAGAACTTCATTGTGAGAATTTTGTTGGGCAATTGAGCAGTTAGTTAAAGTGAGCTTTTCCAATAAATCTTCCTTTGAAAACAAAACATGATTTTTTTCTGATCTGAATCCTCTATAAGTAACAATAAGAAACCCTGCACATCACTGTTACAAAGATGATTAATATTACAATTTTTGATCTGGGAATGTTGTGGTTTAGGCATAAACACTGCTTGGTTAAAGTTAAACAAAGATTGTGGTTTGGACTAAAAAAAATAAGTTCATTCCTGACTTTGGAAATAGCAGTTTTCAAACCTGGGACAAATATTATGATTAACTAACAAGATTGTTAGGAAGGAGACTCAACCTTATGACTGAGTAAATACACTAGATAAATACTAGTATTAGAATTTCTAGACAACCCTGGAAATTGTGTGAGGACACCAATTTTAGTATGTTCTTGTAACAAAACAAACAAAGATGAAAACCAGCAAGATTGCACTGTTTATATGTAGTGCAGGTTTTTGCTGAAAAAGCCAAAAAGGGGGGGGGGGGGTTAACTGGGGGAGACTGTATGGCCTACAGAGAGAATCGGGTGCGAGTGAACTTTGTAAAATGAAGCTAACTTTGGGTTAGATAAAGCTGTTTATTTGCCGGTGTGTCTCCTTCAGGCGACAGACAAGAGACGCAATCAGTCGCTGATGTTAGTCACAAATACTGTATCAAACATGTTTAATAAAATTTTTATGAGAACGAGTATCAGCAACCGGGTCTGAAGACTTAAGATTGGTATCTTTACATATCACACACTAGTATTTGATTTTATCTGTCAACACCAACTGTCACACCCCAAATCATATTTATAATCTGATCAACAGCTGAAATGTGTGTCCCCGTATTTAGTAGACAACACAGTCTCAGTTAAGTCAGTTTTAGCTAAAAAAGACTACACTATTGATGATTTTCTAATCCTGAATTCTTGAACTCACACTATTGCCTCAATAATAAAAAATAAAGCAGCTACAGACAGTAATCCAACAAGGCATACAATACAAAAAAGCCATGAGTGAATGTTAAGGGTATATCTTATTAAATAAGAAAATAACTGGATTAAAAAGTACTGCGAATACTGTATGCTGTGTCTTGGACTTTTTCTGATCTCGTTCTTGAGTCTGCTCTTCACTTATCTGTGTTCAGTCTTAGACTAAGGTGGCTTTGACAGGGCTATTTGTGTGCACTAGGGCTACATATTGTACAGCATATGGCTTTTCATTCATTTTACAAATTTTGTTTGGATTTCAAGCAACATGTAAATAAAAACAGTTGCGGTCCCAAAAGCGTCTTTAAAAAGGATTATATGATTTCAAAATGTGCGAAGATATCCTGTCGAAGTAACTGTTAAATCACTGTTGGGCTGACTGTTAGCTTATGTATTTCACTCTTTAAATCTTGTGGATTTCCAATGGGTTTAATGTGAATGTTAATCTTTCATTTGAATCCAGCTTCCCTGTTACTAATTCATTTTTAGCCATGGTAACAACATGGCTCTGTTAGGATGGCCAGTTTGGTCCAGACTGAAAACCTCAACAACTATTTTATCGACTGTCATGTATTTTGTATGCATTACATATACATTTTGTTGCCCAGAGGTTGAATCTTATTGGCTTTGGTAATGCCCAGACATTTCCTCTAGCGCCACCAGGAGGCTGACATCTATGCTCGCAAGATTGTTGTGAAATTTGGTCCAGATATCATATTCCCCTCAGGATGACTTATAATAACATTGGTGATCCCTTAGCTTTTCTTAACTTCAGTTTGTCCAATACTTTGTTTTATGACCAATTCCATGGAACACTAATGACATTAGATTGTCTAGAATTCAAATGTTCAGTTCATTTTTCAGTAACCATGAGCACAGAAGTATATTTCATTCATATTTACCAACATCATAAATGAGCAAAACCAGCAAAACAGCGGTGGCTCCTTACCTTTGGCGAGGTCATGAAGTCCTATTGTCTGTCCATTCCTCAATAATTTATATTCCTTTAGTCCATAAGGGTCCATAGATTAAAAAAAATAATAATAATAATAATATGGTCATGAGAAGTCCATTGTCCATCAAGCAAATTTTTTTGCGTCACTTCTCTCCACATTTCAAACATTTTCTCTCCTTCCAACTGCCTGACAGCGGGTATGCTTGTTTGCCTCAGTTTACTGGCTACAAAATGGAGGTCTCATGCAAAGATCCATTCAGATTTCCGAAAGTAAGCTTGGGTGAAGACAGTGAGCGTACCCAAGCAAAAAACCAATGATGCAATTTTTTTCATTCAGAGAAAGCACTGCTAGTGGTTGCTGCGATTGTCAATCATTCTAGCTTGAAGACAGGTGTCTGCCCGGTCGAATGAGAGCAAACCACCTTTCACAGCCAATGCTAATTGGCCATTAAAAGTGTGAAATGACCCACCTCACAGCTGTGAGGGTGCAGGAGGAAATGTATGAGGAAAAAAAAAGGATCAACTGTTTTGAATGATGTAAGAAGGTTTTTTTAGACATCAAAATTATCCAATATGTTTTCTACTGTTTCAGATTAAGGAGTTAAAGAAAAAGGTTAAAGCACAATTTTCAAGTTCTCCATTTAAAGAGGTTCAAGAATGCCAGTGAAAAAATAAATAAGTCCATAGCTCCCATGCGATTAGGCCCAAAGGCCTGCAATGTTTCTGACAAGATGTAAAAGGGATATGATGATTTTTAGTTCTTATCCCTAAGTATATTTTACGTACTGTTATTTTTTCTTTTCTTTTTTTTTTTTTTACCCCTTTTTTTAGGCAAGGACAAAAAATACCAGGTATGAACTGGTGTAGTTTAGTTTGGGTTTTAGTCTCATGCTAAACAAGCAAACTTTCAGAAACTAAAAAATGTTACCTTTTAAATGATGTCTCAAAAATGTTCTTCTATTTAGACATGAAACAGTATGGAAATTTAGTATCAGGATTATAGTGACCAAAATGATCAAGGTTATCAGTATTATCACGGTATTGGTAAAATGCGCTGAAAATGTTATTTTGTTTAAAATTAGTAAAATGCAACCTGAAATCACCTGACCAAGTGAATGTTTGCATTAAACATTAAAATAATACCATGCCTAACACATCTATCAGCATCAGCCAACTCTGTAAACAAGGGAGTAGCTTTTTTTTTTCCTGCTGTGAAGTCTTTCAGGGCACAGTCACTGGAGACACACTTTTCACCTGTCCAGCACAGTGCTGTTAATCCAGAAACACTGCGGCTACACTTCACGGGGATTACAGTGAGCTGAAACCCTTTTTAAAAACAACCTATCACCGATCGAAGCGTCTCTCACGGAGGCTCAACAGCAGCAGCTCACTCTTTATCTCCTGCGTCTGCCTGCGCGTCATGTGACATCGCTCGGAACAGAAAGGCAAACTCGTCTGGCAGTATAAAAGGAGTCAATCGCCGTTTTAGCGGGGTTAGTCGCGTTTAAAAAAACTTGCTTATACCCACTACCTTTGGTGTTAAAGTAAAAAAGGTATAAGAAGCTGAAAAATCTCCACAGCAGTGCTATCACTGCCTTCCGCCATGTTTTGATTGACACATTGATTGACACATTAACAAACACACGTTGTGTTGCCGCGCATGCGTCTGGGAGACTTGCTGGTTGATGCCTTACAGAACCTAAAGTGTGTCAAATTAACTACAGTAATTAACCACAGTAATCGACCACGGTTATAGTGATCCTTAGAATTTAATAAAATAAAATAAATAAATGTATAAATTATCAATTCAATACTAACCACCTGGCATTTCTAATTTTATATAGCGTGAAACCGGTAACTGTTTCATCTCTACTTCCTATAAGCTTTTTCATTTGAGTATGAAAAAATATATGCTAACTCCATTAAAAACAGTGTCTTTGCACTAAGTATTAACACCATATCTTTCTCTGACTTGTAATTTCTTTCACCAAATTTTGTCCAACACTCTCAGTTTCACAGTTGCTTACAGTTAACACTTTAAAAGCAGGTACCAGTCTTCAAACTACAAACTCTACTGACCTTGAAAGCCCTAGAAAAAGCTAATCAGTTGACCCTAAGTTGGGATTTTTTGTCAAACCTCTTGGTAAAGGTGCTATATATATATACAGTATATACATATATACACATATACATACATATATATATTAGTTTCAAACATTCAAAAATTAAACTGTCTCTGTATTGTCTTGCAGAGATATGGTGGGTTCCAAGTATGGTCTCAGACTTCGGGACTTTACTGTATCTACTGAAGCTAGCATGCTAACCAGATAGCCCTGGCTTGTCCCATCTTGTAATACCACTTTGTACCTCAAGAGGTGATAGGGAGTCACTGTAGTGTCCAGTCTGTTCTCAGTCCAACATGAGAGGATGAAAAAGTGGCTTTGCTCAGAGGGACAGAAACCACATTTGGTGGCAAAGAAAAGAAGTGATAGAAATAGAAGCAAAACAAGAGTGTTTTTGCTTTCCACTACTTTGATGTTGAAGTTGGCTTTATAGTGATAGTAAATACTTACAGCACCTTTAAGATTAGGGAAGCATTATGGTGATGGATAAAAGAAAACAATGTTGATTGTTGGTAAGAAACAAGAAGCTAAGTGGTCTCCTGGTTTTGTGGAGCTAAAACCAGGAGTAAAGGTAAACATAGCTCGTTTTAGACTTTTGAACAAACAACAATATCTGTCCTTTTTGGTGAGGACAGTCTCTGAAAGTAATGGAGTAACTTTTGTGTTACTGTTTATCACAGCTCGTGTTTGTACATGTTTTGTAATTACTATCAAATGTCAGGGAACTATACAAACAACAGAGCTATGACTAAAAACAAATTAAATTTTCGGCTGACATCAAACCCTATGTTAAAAACTTATAAATCAAATGTGTGTGTGTGTGTGTGTGTGTGTGTGTGTGTGTGTGTTCTCTGCTGTTAGTTATGAGCCACTCTCAGGAAATCACAATGTATCTGCTCATTAGATGGATGACTTGGGTATTTTTAGTCTGTAACATGTTGTTATGAATAAATTATTCTATTCCAGTGTGGCTACAGAGTGAGTATGTTCAGTCAAAGCCTTCTCTCTTGAACACATATAAAAGCATGACAATGTTCAGAGTAGAGTGTCACTGTTGTAAAGGTCACATCAGTTCAACACAAAGACAATCTATAATTCCATCATCAATTGCCATTTATTAGTATCAAACCACTGCTACAAAATTACATCAAACATGATGAAAATGGACTTGCATACGTGCTATACACAATGTAAGCTTTAAAGTAATTAAAGTACATGGATTTTCTTACTTCTGGACAAATATCAATATATATTTATATATATTATATATAGATATATCAATGCCACTTAAAGCCATATATATCATTCCAGTGATCTAGAGCCTATAAATGTACAACTATATCCCTGGTGGCTAAAGGACCCTCATACACATTTAAGTAAACATTTCATTTCCAGACTTCTCATCACATTATTTTTCAGCATGAAGATTAAATAAAAACAAACCAGATAAAAAAAGAAGAGAAATAAAAGCTCATACAGAAAACTTTTAATATGTTCCTTTCAACCATTTTTTATGTCCACTCCTATTTTTTTGTAAAAGGAAAACAAAATGGCATGAGTAAATATATTCAATTTACAGGAACAAACAGAAGAAATGCTGAACCTCATACACTGAACTCTACTAGAGGTCACTCCATTTAAACAAATACAACACTGAAGACACATACTGTATGATGAACTGGTGCTACAAAGAACTGATTTGCTGTGTCATTCAGTGTTTATAAAACAATGTGTAATCTTCCTTTTGAGGCATGAAAACAAAGGAAACAGGATTACATTTACCGTCAGTAAAATAATGACATTTTCTCTATGGTAACATGTTCAGTTCTTCATGAAAAACTGACAATTGCCCTCGAGCTTCATGTGAAAACTCGTCGCAGTGTGTGATTCAGTCATTGGCGTCATGGAGAGACCTGGCTTAGATAGCTTGCTTTAAAACCCAGGCATTATCTCAAGCTCTGCATCATTGGCTGGCAACTTATTTTCCAGTTCAGTGGAAATAATGAGGGACTGGTTGACAAATACTTGATGCAACCTCTTTTTAAAATAGCACATCCCCCCCTACATTGGCAGCTGCCACACTATCAGAGCTAAAAGAAAATGGAGAGTCACACCAGTCAAAAATTACTCACAGTTTTTGTATTAATTGTGAACTGTTTGAGAGAAAAGGAAGAGACCTGTTTAAAAAAAACAGTACTTTTTTTTCTTTTTCCATTTAGAACTGAATCAAACTTGCCAATAGACTGGTTACAGGGGGAGAAATTCAACTTCTTTTTCTCTTTCTTTGACAGGAGGGATAGCTTTTGCCTGCTGTGCAACAAACATATCTACCAGGCTGAATGCTAGCACTCAAGAAACAGAGGTTTTTTTGATTCTGACAACTCAGTATGCTGCTCAGGGGAGTGGGATGGCAACTGCAGGAGCCAGGCAGCAGCTCCAGCGTGTAGTATGACACAATCTCCCAGTTAAAACTGACAAAGGCACAGGAAGGGTTTCATTAACCACAGGGTCAGAAGGAATCCCTCTCTCATAGCTCCTCCAGCCTCCTCTGTGTTCATGCTAGCCACAGACGCCTTCGTAAAGAGCCAAACAGCACTTTGACGCCATGCTAGTAATTTCCATAAACTACAGTATATGATGCCTTAATTTTGCTGCAGGATAACACTGTTCTACATCTAATAATTTGCTGAACAAAAACTGCAGATATCCAGATTTTAGTGGTGGAAGGACAATACAATATCAAGCATTATGTGCTGAAATATATCCTGGTTGATAATTTGTATTAGTTGCAATACAAAACGACTCATTCCAGTGTTTGCCACAACACATTCATGTTTGTCTTTTAAAACTGTTAATGCCACTTGCAATATATTGCCTCACCTCCTCACATTGGTTCTTATTGGCAAAACAGTATGTGCTCCGCAGTAACATGCTGTCACAAATGTCTCTTGAATTTGCTATGATGTTTCCTACACTGACATCCAGAGTCACACATCATCCACAAAGTAATTCTTGCTGTTTTTTTAAACTCTGGTGTTTTTTTTTTATTTCTTTCTCCTGCAGGAAAATTGTTGATAGAGTCGGGTACAGTATGTCAATCACAGAAAAATATGAATAAATGTGCCTATCAGATACGTCCCTGTCCATTCTAAAGAAGTGACAACGTGCAACAAGTATAGTTTGACTTGATAATATCCAGGATGAAGATGAATTGAACCCTGCTACTGTTTCCCTGGAGGATAACTCCACATGAATACATTAAAACCTAACTATTCATTTATCATAATCATTTTATTCTTAATGTCGTCACTATGTCTAATTCAATTTTTCAAACAAGTACAGATACATGTAATTATGTGATGTCTGTGACCTATGTGGAGTTGTGTTATTTGCTTCTGTGCTGAGATATTGAATCTTTTGTTGCTATAAATAGCCAAAGTAATGAAAACTCTTATGCGAGCAAAAGACTGCATACAAGAGCTTTTTCTTGGGTTGTGGAAATAATGCTCTAAATAAGGGTTAGTCATGATTGATTGAATACTTTAAAGGCACATTCAGTACAGTACGTGACCTCCTCCGAGACTTAGTTTAAACAGCTGTTGTTTCATAACAACAAATCCAAATTTGTAATAAATGTATTTGAACAGAACAGTATGATTCTGATACATCAGGGTGAGAGTAGGAGGATGGTTTGAAATGGTCGATTTAAAAATTCAGGGTTGGGATTGTGGAGCCTCAATAATACGCACTAGCATGAATATTTAAAATCCTCTTATCTTAAATTTAAAAGTGGAGAGATTTCTTTTTCCTCCACTATCGGCCGGGAGTGTGAGGTGAGGCAGTGATCTCTGCAGGTGGGTGGCGTGGCCCCTTTTCAGCTTGTACATCAACATGACTTTTTCAGCTGAGCTTTTATGAGGTAGGTCACACACAGCCGTGGATGTTTTAGTCAAGAGTGTATTCAGGTCAAAGGATACTCAAAAGCCCTGCGCTGCTGGGAAAAAAGCATAATCTACCCCAGGTGCATTACAGGATGCATGAGCAGTGGTTTATGTTTGTAAATATCTCCAGATCATATACTGAGCAACACAGTTCTGTCTGCAATGATGATGCAGTGCAAACAGTGATTAATCCTATGTACTGTGGCATCTGGCCATCTGCGCTCTGGAGGATTTATAGTGTTTGAGGGCAGAGGGGAGGGGATCAAATATGCATGATATGGCACAATTAAGATGACTCAATAACTCAAGCTACACTGTACAAACAGACTGATATGTCCCTCATATCCTGGAGAATAGTCCCCTCAGTGTTTGTACGAAAGGTGGTTGAACAAACCCAGATGATTATGATTACTCTAAACAAAAGACAATGTTTTGGAAATTAATGAACAAAATAGGGAAGACAGGGTCAACTTCACCCCTTTTGTTTCACCAGGGTTTAACTGTGTGTCCTTGAGAAATTTTTTAGCTTTTAAGAACCTGATCATTCTTTTTTTTTTTTTTTACTGTAGCTTACATTCAGCAAACTAATCTTGTTATTCTCTTTCATTTCTTCATTTTACTATTTTGACACCAGTACCAATACAAATACTTTTTTTTATTATTCCAATCATTTCATTCAAAAGTGAAATCATATCTAGACGTGAATGCTATGTAGTTGTCTGCTTCTGGTAATAATGACAAAGCTAAAGATATAAGATATCATCTAAATTAATCCTTCCTAAATGTTTCCAATTGTAACTTTTGCTAACATTAGCTGTGGCAACGTTAGCTAACGTTACAGAGTAAAAAAACAAGCTGCTTTCAAGGATCCTGAATTAAGTGATTAAAGTTAAATTAGTAGCGTGTGATGTATAACTGAGGGATTCCTAATTTTATTTAGTGTTTGCCAGGATTAGTTCATAGTAAATAAAGGATATAATGTATGTCCGATATTGTAACATTAGCTAATTTTACAATTACAACAATGTTGCTGTTGTAGCTATTGATGCTGTTGTAGCGTTTGCTAATGTTACCAAATAAGAAAAAAAGCTACTTTCAATGATCCTTATTTATGTGATTAAAATATTAATGTGTGATTTATAACTGAGGGATTCAAACTTTTAAAAAACTATATGCTAGGTTTAGTTGATAGTAAACAGTACTTATTAGAGTTAGCTATTGTAATGATGGCTAACATTAGCTAACACAACATTAACTGATATAACAATTCACAGATTTACAGGATAAGCTGCTGCTCAGGCCTGAATGTCCAAAGATCCTGATTAAGATGATGAAAATATTAATGTGTGATGTATAACTGAGAAATTCTGACTTTTGTTTACTATATGCTAGCTTTAGTTCATATTGAATAGAGGATAGAAGATATAGAAGACACCAGATAACATCTAAATTGGTCCTAAATTGATTTAATTGTAACATTTGCTAATGTTACAGGTTGCACAGACTGACAGACCAAGTTGCAGTCCAGTCCTGAATTTTCAATGATCCTGATTTCTAAATATTAATGTGTCATGTTCATGAAAGTGTAACTTAGGGATTCTAACTATCATTTAGGATCTGCTAGGTTTAGCTGTACAGGGTTGAATTTTGAAATGTGCTGTCAGCTAACAAGATTGTTTATTGACCAACAGACTCACTACTCAATTGGTCGTTTTGAACAGTAAAACGACGATAACCCTTGTTAAGTTTTTCAAAATTCAAATAGTGCAGAGTGATATTTTTCCTCTCCAACAAACCACTTTTGGCCAAACGTACATGAAAATTATGAAGATTATGAAGTCTAAAAACAAGAAGCCTGTAAACAGTTTTTGGGAAACTTTATGTTTTAAAGAGAACACTTGCAATGGCGCACTCTGGCTCAAATAATAATAGTGATAATGACAAACCCCTACGAGTGCTCATTAATTCAGATATGGGTTTATATTGTAACATGAAGACTTTTATTGCAAATAATAGTGATTGGATAAAAGGGACTTGTTAATACCATTATTCAAAATAATCAACATCCAGTACATTTCATATGGAATACTAGCATGGTCTTAACTGCTTAGATAAGCAACCAACATAACTCCAGACTGTCACCAATGTGCCACAATAATTATCATGACTCTGAATAGCAGTTTTAGTTTATCAGCAAAGTTGATTCAAATAAATCACAAACAAACATGGCCTGGTGATCTGTAGGAGGTATGTATTTTCAGACCAGGTTTAAGAACCAAAAGGTTTTTTTGGAAGAAAACTGGTTCCATTAATAAAGAGTATGAACACCTGTAAAATGGCCACCTCAAAAACACAGGTTAACTTTGACATGCAGCACAACCATACTCTCTGCACATCGTCAAACACGCAAGTGTGTGAAAACTATGACTACACACTGGCTCTAAAGATCAAAAGGTATCCTATTTTCTCCAAATATACACACATTGATTCTGTTCTATAATACTGTTATATTGGTTCACACCCTCTCTGTTTCAAAAAGTAGGTAATTTGATTGCAAACATTGTTCTTTTTAATGTACTTGTCTGACAAAAAATCAACAACAGTCATGGCATCTAAATGAACCTGACAACATTATAAACTATGCCATACTGAGCCTCATTCAAATAAATGTCACATATTCAGTTTTACATGTTTCAAATGTATCTTTTATACATTGTTTTCATAAAGGAAGAGAATAAATATATTTCTGACCAATTTTCATTATACTTTAACATTTAAACAAGATCATATGGTGCAGTATTTTCATAATTTGTAAAACAAGCTGATAACAATTTCAGTACAAACAATAAAAGAAAAAAAAAAAAGTTTACCAGACCTTAAAACAAATCACCACAAAACGTAAAAGTAATAACAGTGTTTGTGCTTTAAGTCTTTTAACTGCGATGGCTATTTCTCTATAGGTTTGCAGTTACAAGTTCATGTGAAAATACTGTGTGAACTCGGGTACTGTCAGTCCCTTGAATGGGGGGCAAAATATAACATAATCCAAATCCAAACAAGACTTGCAAACATGTTAACCTGTACGACAAATACTGCATTTGTATCAGATGCAACTGGCTTATTTGAAAATACCTGCGAGAGCCATAGGTTGACACATTAATATTTACTGAATATAATTCCTAATTTGCATGTGTCAAACGAATGAATTGTATATTATTGAGAACATCTGGAAGTGTCCTTGTAAAGGAGGTTAATTTAATGTCTATGGTACTGTTAAGGCATTATAGTACAGTGTCTCTGTTTCCATCATGGATTGAAGATACTTGAGGATGAATATGCCATGCTGACAGTCTTGTCAAAAAGTAAACCCTGACAATAACACTGATTTTAATCCTTGATATGATTAATTTGAGTGAACAAAAAGCCACAGTTTCTCCTATTAAACGACCTCATGGTTTAATTTATTCTACGCTCCTGTGGACGTTCACTGGCTCTGTGGACACTGATCATCTGTTTGTGTTAAACTCGCTCATCGTGGAGGAGCTGTTAGCACCTTAGGCCATGTTTGTAGTGATAAGCATGTTCATAGTTTTTATTTTGTTGCTCATAGTTAACACGGGAAGATTAGACTCAAAGTTTCATTACTGTTGTTTTGTGTTGATCATGTGCTTAATGATATAGATTGGTGTATTTACCACAAATTTTAAGTAATGTGGGCTCTGGCTCTCTAGATTTCAATTATTAGTTAATTGGTACAATGAAGTAGATATATTAACTGTAAAACAGACTGCGTTATATTGAAGTGTTGAATAATCTGTAAAGAAAGAGAGAGGAATAAAATACAGTGCTGCAAAGTGCTGCTTTCCCAGAATCCATTAACTTAGTATCGTGCCAGCAATTGAAGCCAAAAACTTCAAGCGACCTACAGTGTGCAGCTGTGGGTTTTCAGCCAGGAGATGATCAGTAGGTACACAGCAAATTCAGAGACAAAATGCTCTGTTTAAACGCCTACTGGAGTTGGTATGTTTCAAAGAGCTGCATCTTTAAGAGAAAAGCTTAAAACAGTTGAACTTGGGCTCTGCTTTTTCTTCTCAGTTTGTTCTGACATTCACGTATGTGGACTCACCAAAACAAAAGTATGGAGAATATACTGTAATATTTATATTTTCAAGAAAAATGTAAACATAGGGCAGCGATGTTCCTCCCTTCATACTGTACAAAGTCGTGAACTGTGTTAATGTTCTTGGTCGAATGAGAAAAGCTGGTCCCACTTTAAAACAAAAGCCTACACTATATTAAAATATAAAGATACAATACAGTATACTTTGCTACTTTGACGGCTGCCTGATCAAAGCTGTTAGGCAGGCATAGTAACTGAAGGACCCATTTCAGAATACACAAAGCACACCTTCAACACTGTTCATCCATCTATTGAGTAATCATGACAATACAGGTCCTGAAAAAGCCCTGCCTTTTTTGTTATTTTGTTTTTTTTTCCTGTTTTTTTCTGTATTTTTCAAGCACACTCCATAATCAAAATTTGTATTGTTAGGAATCTAAATGTCTTTCCTTTGTTCAACAACCCATAATACATTCAATACAACATTGGTATGGTAATTCTGCGTACTGAGAGACTTGGCACAATTGCTTCTTTTTAGCCATGTACAAAAATGGATGGAAATGTCAATTTTGCGCCATCGCCTCCCAGAGAAAGAGGCATGAAAGTATCTCATTTAGGAGGTTTGGGGGGGCTTTTGATATGATTGGAAGTGGAGTGGGGGTAGGGGTGAGCACTGATTCACAAGGTGGTCAATCAATCAGAAAACAAAAGATAAACAAAAAAAAAAAAAAAAAAAACTAGAGAGGAAATAATAATAATAAAAAAACATCATAGTATTTACATGACAGAAATTTCACCAAAAAGTAAAGAAAAAAATTTCCCCACACAGTAACGCTGATTATTTTCCCCACTCGGCTTTTCAACAAACTGTACCAGATTGGAATCCAGCCATCAGCAATGTCAAAAGGGATTCATAAATGCTCTCGACAGTCATTGTGTCTGGGCTGGCCTCTGCTAGTACACGCTGATGAAGGAGGAGAGAGCCAGGACCAGGTATCGGCAGGCCAGCGGGACATGTGCGCCTCCTGTGCTCCCATAGGGTGCAGTGTTGGGTGCTGTGGGCAGGAAACAAGAGAGGCTCTGATTAGTTGTGATTGTACTTTCACTCTGCCACACCCACCATGCACAAACCCACACTCAGCTTGGCATGGTGCATCAAAATGAGACTGTAAAAACTGCAATTAGTGTACAACTGTCGCTGATTTGAGCTGGTTCCTTGGCTGCACACTTTTGTAAGCGATACTTTGCAAGGTCGGTGCCACTGTATATTGTGAACAGTGGTGGAAGAAGTACTCAGATCCTTTACTTAAATTAAAGTACCATCTCCATAATGTTAAAATACCTCCATTAATAATAAAAATTCTGCATTTAATATCGTAAAAGTACAGAAATATTTTCAGTTAAATGTACTGAAAATATCAAAAGTAAATGTACTCATTCTCCAGAAAAGTGGCCCTTGTTAATACTGAAGCATCAGTACATGCGTATAAATTTTCTGCTGTAGCCAGTGGAGCTAGTTTTAACTACTTTAAATACAGTTAGGTTCTTTGGTTTAGTGGTTCCCAGCCTTGGGGTTAGCCCCCCTCCTGTGGGTCACAAGATAAATCTGATGAGTTGTGAGATGATTAAAGGAAACATTTTGGAAAATATGCTTATTCGCTTTCTTGCCAAGAGTTAGATGAGAAGACCGATACCAGGGCAGTGCATAAGACTAAAGCGGAAAATAGTTGTTTTTACACTTAGAGATTAAGATTTACTGATTAAACAATGGAGATATAATGTGTTTATTTGCGAGCTTTAAAGGTGCTGATAGGCGGATTTTTCTTTAACCTCTGGCCAGAGCCAGGTTAACTGTTTTCCCGTTTCCAGTCTTTAAAATAGAAGGCTGCTGGTGGTAGCTTCATACAGCAAATAGACATGTGAGTGGTATCAATCATTCTCATCTAACATTTTGGCAACAAAATCGAATAAGCACATTTTGCAAAATAAACTTTTCCTTTAATGGGGTAGAAAAGATGGTCTCCTACACAAACCTCTCTTTATTTTTTTGTAATTGTCTTAAATTTTTTTGGTAAAATATTACCTCTGGGGCCTCAAACAGTAACTGAAATGAAAGAGGAATTGTGTTTGGTGGAACTGCTAACAACTCATAGACATCTGAAGCGTGATGAAGGGCCACAACCAGACACTGCTTTATTGAAACAGGTCACAAGTTAAGTTGGCTTAATCTCAACAATGTATCTGTTCTTTCATGTTAAATCCACTAACACAGGTGTTGTCAATTATGCTCCATCATCAGACCTCTTCTCTGAACTGGTTGGAGGTGTGTACAATCTAGGCTGGATGGACAGCTCTCTCACTCTCCTGGTGGTTTTGTTGCACATGTTAATGTTAGGGTGAGACAATTTACCCTATTATTATACCTGACTCCAGGTCTAATCAGCATGAGTAAGTGAAAACACCTGTGTGAGTGTGCAGTGCCTTTAATCTGAAGGACCTCAGACAGTAGTGGAGTAGAAGTACTCAACTAAAGTAAAGGCACATCAATCTGCACATAATTGAATGCACTTTTCTTTTTTTTTTCTTTTTTTTTTTAAACTTAAAACTTTTTTTACCACTGATTCTGAAATATTCTAAAATACTTTTCTCCTCTCTCCTTCTTTTCTAGTTGGGTGTCAAAACACTTATTCCCCCTTCCTCTCCTCCATATTAGTGGTACAAAAAAAGCCATCAGTGGAGAGAAGAGAATAGATGAGGGCTACACGAGGTCTTTTCTTCACATTCCTACTGAAGGCAGCTTTGTTTTGTGCTGTTTGTGTTTCTCTGAGCAGCAGACAGCCACAGTAATATGAACAGGGCTCTCTGGAGAGCTGCGTCAGGCGGGCAGAGAGGGAGAGGGCAGCCTTTCATTTGGAGGGGCTACTGTGCCTCCTCAAAACAGACACACTCTTTTAGCTTGTAGCTCAATAAAGCACACCTCACAGGTTACAAAACATGCTCTCCATCAGCACACACACTCACACTCACACTCACACTCACACTCACACTCACACTCACACACACACACACACACACACACATAGCTGCATGTACAGGTCACATGCATGCCTGCACATACACACACACACATACATACACACACATAGCACAGCGCAAACAGGCTCTGCTCTACCAGGGGAAATCATGTGGTGCACAGCCCATATCAGCAGGGTGCCTCTATTTACACGGCCATGTAATTAGTTCACAATGTAACTCCTCTGATGTGGACCTCACGTTGCACAAACACACTGAGTAAAGCAACAGCATAACCACACACACATACTGCACTCACAGAGACGCAATCACAAACATTAAAGTGCTTTCCTTTATGTATTTTTAGGGTTACAAACGGCTCGTTGGTGCACATTTAGAGGAAGAGGATCCCACTGTGCTGTTGTCACTGTGGACAGTGTAGTTATTCAATAAGAACCCGAGCTGGTTGTCATTAGAGTGGCACATGGCTGTTGGTGTGTTAAAATAAATACAATGATGCAGAGACTGATCTTCTTTTACCAACATAATAGCTTGTTGGTGACAATTTTCACAGGAGATGCCGGTGAGAGAGTGAAAAAAAAGCCACATATCCCATTATCGCCTACCACAGCACTGCTTTTTCCTGATATTTTCAAGCATTATTTGTCAGGATTGAAGTTGTTTACCTATTAGAGTGAAAACTATAGCTCCACTGACAGAATGAAAAAGGGTAAAAAAAAAAAGGAAAAGTAGTGACTAGAAGAGCACAAACGGGTGCAAATTTTGATGATGTGTGTGTTAGATGCATGGTTGGCCTGCGTGAACTGCAGCCCCCCCCCCCTTTCTCCTTGGCTTTCTATCTTTGTCTTCCCTTTCTGCCTCGCTATCTCTTTGTATCCCTCCTCCCTCTCTCTTTCCTTCTCTCTCTCTCTCTCTCTCTCTCTCTCTTCTCCAATCCAAAGTACAGGATAATGACACAGTTTTCCTGGGCTGTGAGAGCGAGCCGAGAAATGTAACCATGGCAACAGCTCCTGTCCTGCTCAGCCGGCCCACTGTTGCTGAAGCCTGAGTGAGCTGCATTGTGCTAGCCACGCTAGCAAAATCATTTGGGGTTTGTGTGCGTGTGTGTGTGTGTGTGTGAGAGAGAGGTGCTGATGGATGGGGAATAGGCAGATGTCACTGTTTCCCATCTTCAGTTTCTCATCTGGTCAGTGTCAATGTACTTTCTGGCTCAGTAAATGCTGCAGTAATCACATTAATATCTTGTACACAACTGCTTTTCATGCAGCAGTTCAGTTCAGGAGCTTGCAAAGTAATTACTGGATCTCTGCTATGACTAATGTTGACTGGGCTGGAGAGCGTAACAAGAAACCCCTCACTACTGTAGGACGGGAAGTGTTAATTCAAGCTGGGGTATAGTCAGTGTTACTGGGTTTCTGCCTCCTAACAGTGTTTGATTCTGGGCTTGTTTAATATCTCCCTGTGTCGCTGCGAAAAACAGGGGCCTCCATTGTTTTGACTGTGTGGGTTGTAACTTGCCATTTTAATTAACTCCCCAAACAGGAACTGCCTGCAACACCATTACTCTGCTTATTAACATGAAGGGAATAGAAGGGAAAAAGAGACAAAGACAGAGAGCGAGCGCAAAAGAAAGACACATACGGGGGAGAAGAAGGGGGAATCAAAGAAGAGAGAGCTGGGATAAAAGACAGTGATTGAAAGAGGTGCGAGTGTGAGGCTGCAGCAGCAGCGGACAGGAGAGAGAGGGGGGGGTGGTGGCTGGGGGGTTTGAATTTAATTGCCATGTACATCAGCAGCGAGCTACAATGAAGTAACAGAATCCCAGACAATATATCATAGAGAAACCAACAGTGTCAAGATGCGCAAACGCTGGGAAGACAAGCGGCGCTCCAAAGGGGGAGGAGCAGGGGAGATAAGTGGAGATGAAAGCGATACACTTCAATTACTGTTTTGCAACAGAATTGAAATGAAAAACTGAAGCCTCCCCAGCACTAGCTGGAGTCATATGAAAATAACAATCCCTGGTTCTCTCCTCTGATTCTGGACTGGAGCCATCAGCTTTAAATAGTGTGCTGGGAGTACGAGCCAATCTCTCTCTCGTCCTTCTTCCCTCCCCCTTATCCCTCCCAAATCTCCATCAACAGCAGTTTTGTCACCCACATATCATATGCACAACAAATGCTAAGGCCCTGAACCTCAGTCACTGTTGACACGGATAATGAATCATACTGAAATATGCAACAGTGACACTCGATGCAGGGTTTGTGTTGAGTACCATCTCAGATATTATGCACTGCTCTGTGATTCACTGGAACATCATCATTCATCAAGTAATAGTGTGAGCACTTTTCCTTTCCTCTTTTCAGCATTTCAATATTGTGCGCTCTGGGTTTGTGAAAACATGTGCTCCATTCAGAAATCCTCCATCCTGTGTTTTCTCGTCTTAAGCTTCATACATGTTCCGTAATGCACATGTGAAAATGCGAGAGGCAAGAAGAAAAGAAAAAAAAATCTCCCATGTTTTTAGATTGGATTAAGTCTCCAATTCATTAATTTGTCCTTTAGTGGATGATTCATCCCTTGAGTTGGTCGTATCCTCCAAGCAGGCTGTCACAAGCAACGCACAGACGGCAGCCAGCCAGGCAGCATCCCAATCCCCCTGAGGACACGACTTCAGAGATGGGCTCCTCTGAGCAAGAGGGTAGGGGGAGGGGTTCGATGTCCTTGACCATCAATCAGTGGCCTCTGGTCCTCCCCCTGCAGCTCCCCTGAGAGAGTCCACATGAGACACTCCAGAGCCAGAACTGATCCTGCACACACCATGCTGTAAATCGGGCTAAATCCCTCTACATGCAAGGTTCACAGCAGCCACCAAGGGTGTCTTTAACACGCCACAGCAAATACTAAAAGCAGTTTTTTTTTGGAGCCCCTTGCTGGTGCTCTGTAAGGAGTATAAATGGAATATCATGCAATGCTCATGACATCTGATGAGGGGATGCCGCGCCTTCAAAGAATGTGCTGCGCTTCATCGTCTTCTAAGTGCTTACACACCGGGAGTGTGCAAGCACTTTATAGAAGGCGATCAAGACATTTTCCATGCTTTACCTCACTTCAATCCACTGACAGTGAAATACTTTCGTCCCCTCCACCATTCATCTTGTACCCTCTTGCCTGTAGCAGCCTGCCATATTGAGTTGGTGCACAATTGACTCGCCGACCCATCAGCTCATTCATCCATTTCTCTCTCTATTCGTCCTGTTCTTGTACAAGCAAAATGTTCATCATGACCAGATATGATGTTCAAAACTCATCACCTTCGTCTCCCGCTATGATTATCACACACTGCTGCTCCACAGAGCCCCCATTCACACGGACCTTCAAGCTCATTAGCCCCACCAATCATTTGCATTAGTGCTAGTAATGAAAAGCCTCCATTAATAAGATGGCCTTCAGAGATCATTTACCCTCCTCCGCCTCCCAATACTGCCGTATCCTCACCCCTTTCCCAATAAACTCCCTCCCTCCCTCTCTCCACATCCTGGTGCCTGCCGGTTATCAACACCCAGCAGAATGCTTTTTGGGGCTGGAGCCTGGGCTCTAATAGCTCCTCTCAGCATCAGTATCTGACTGGAGAGTGAATGAGCGAGAGAGACGGGTCACCTGATAGCTCACTGAGTGAGCTGGGGGCTCTCGATTGCAGGCAGGCTTTGGCCTTCAGCTTGACTTAATCAACGCCTCTGTGGGGTATCTGGACACATAAGAGAGCCCTCAGCACAGTGTGAGCTGGAGGAATCCCGACAGAGGAGACATTTCCGGCATTCTCCACACAGATTCTGTTCCTTTTCATTATTGATCGACTGCTCTGTTACAGTCTCCCCCTTCTCCTCCTTAAACAGAAAATATATGTGTATGCCTTCTGTTTAAACTGAATAGTCAAGTTATGAGTCTGGTATTCGAGGGAATCCAAAACTCAGAGTGACCTACACCTATGTTTATTGCATCTATCAGTTCAAGGACATGCGTTATGCAGGAAATCAATGAGCTTGCAAATGATGTACTTTATATGCAAGCCTGATGGATAAATCTCCATTTTTAAAATGTTTTATGAATTTTCCCTTGTAGATTTGTTTTTTTTCCCAAATCTAGAGGGTAAATCCACATCAGCACGTTCTGGGAATAAACAAACAAACACTAAAAAAAAAAAAAAAAAAAAAGGAGAGTGGATTGATACTTTAAGCAAGTGTTTTTAATCACAACATTTCCAAAAGCATAATTACTCCATGACTTTGGCTGCTCCTGCTAAATCTGTTTAATGTGAGAGGCTTAATAAAATGCACAGGGACACAAACAAATGGCGTCAGCATATAGCAAGTTCATGCAGCCCCACTTTTCCTTTCTCTCCCTCTCACTGTCTCTATAATAATCCCCCTCTCATATTTGGGTTTCTCACTCCCACTCTCTAATAATTCCCCACGCCCCTCGTCTCTCCCTCACTTTTTAATGCTTATCAGGGTTTTATTTCTGTGCGAGTCCTGCTGCAGGCCCAGGGATTTCGCTGAGTCAGCCAGTGCTTAGCTCTGCACCCCCGTGATGACAGCGACAATTTGGCCAGTTATGAGGAATGTCTTACCACAAACCGATGCTACTTGCGTCTCCTTGAGCTGCTCCATCAATACAAGCCGATAACATCTGATCTCCAACTGGGAGGCAACCCTGTCTTCCTGCCCTCTCCGTTCCACCCATCTCCTTCGCCTGTAGCCTCCTAAAATAGCAATTCCCCGCTGTTATGTATGTGGGATTATGATAAGACAGCTCTCTATTATCAATTTCCATTATGGTGCCGATAACACAGCAGGGCTGAATGTAGAGGGTTAAGTGCATTTTCTCCTTGATGGATATAAGATAACTTTATCACTCCAGACTGCCTGGTTATCACTGTTCACCTGGGGCTAGTCGAACCTGACTGGAATTTGCTTACACTGAGCATCTGTGCACTAATACACAGGCTGCAGCCAGAATTTGCTCAGATGGTCATACTGTATGCAGACCAATCCATATTTTTTGTTCATATTTACCTTCCCTGAGCTGTTAATTGATTTCTCTCAGATCAATTCGGAGGTTTACAGAAATTGTTTGACCAAAAAGGGCCAAATCAATTGCCAAGTGATTAGCATGTGCAGTGGATTATTTCTAGCTGAGGCGCTGCAAAGACTTGAGGCTGCATGGAGGAGAGGCACAATTCAATGGAGGCACACGCCATATGTTTACGTTAATTATTGCTAGCTCAAAGTCTGCTTTAGATAGTGTACGCCCGTAGACTGTGAATGTCACACCTGAAATATTCCTTTATTATGCCAAGACAGAACCTGAGGCAGTGAAGGCTCTCCAGTCTCTACTCCCCCCCTTTTTGCTGACTGCCTGCAGGAGGTTCAGATAAAAGCTAGTGTCGTGAAGTGAGCACCATTGATTCAGAGAAGGTATTTTATACAGCAGCTTGAGACAGTAAAGGTGCACAATACCAAACTGGTCTGGTCTGTGTGTGTGTGTGCGTGTGTGAATACCTTTCTTTCTAATTCACACAGTGAGATATTTGTTAAATGGTTTTAAGGTTTTAAGTTCAAGGTCTCAGAACTGGATACACACATGCACAACCTCCCTGCTGCCACAATGTGTCTGCTGCAGGGTACTGGACAATGAAACAAACACAACAAAATAGAGCACTGATGCTACTTACATGACCTTCTTGTCACATGTAGCTTTGAGAGATTGCAGTGTGGAATTAAAATGAATCCCTTTTATACTGAAACTAGAAAACTAATTGTGGTGCTGTTAATTAATTCTTAATAGCCTCCGTCTGCTGTCCTGGAGAGGGGCCGCACTGAAAAGGCTAAAAACGAAATCACTAATGTCATTTGCAGTTAATCTGGGGAGTGTATTTAAGGCAGAAATTAGGAGTGAATCTGACGTGTGTCACATTGACGGTCTTTGTCTGACATTTCCGTGGGCTTGCTGCAGATATATGAAACAAAGGTTCCAGCTTACTAAAATTCTGAGTTACATTACAATGTGTAGGCCTTCATTATACAGCTCTACATAAAACAAAGACAATAAAAAAATATAATGAATATGCTTAAGCAGTTTTCTGTATGTAAACAGTTCTTTAGTTACATGAAAGGCACTTAAAATTTCCTCTTCTTCTTCTTTTCTTCTTCATCATTATTATCACTATTATTATTTTACTTTACTTAAGTAGAAGTAGCAATAACATAATGTAAAATTACTCTATTAGAAGTAGAAATCTAATGTAAATCTAATGCACAGTTTTAATGTAAATGTTTAGGTGGATTTGACTTTAAATATTCAACTTACTGTTTTGTAGTTTAATCCATAACAATGTATCATGTTTAATAAGATGATCATATGGTTTGTATGTAAAATATTATTCAATGATATAACTAATGACTCTAGTGTTCAGACAAAACTCACAGACACATAACACCTTATGTTATTTTATGTAAAATGTAATCTGGAAGTAACTATATTTGTTAGATAAATGTAGTGGAGAAGAAGCATTTAATAGCATAAAGTGGAAATACTCAACTACAAGTACAAGTACCTCAAAATTGTACTTAAGTCACTAACATCCTTCCTCCACCACTGCTCTTAGACAACATTCTTCTAAATGTGGCTAATTTTAGCTGCATTGAATTGGCTCCTTTTGAAATGCTTCAGAAAATCAAAACAGTTTAAGAGGAGAAATGTCAAGGTGGTTTGGTGCACCAAAAAAACAAAAAAAAAAACAGCTGCCGAATAAAAGCAATGGGTGCATTCCAAAGTTAAGTGTGACGCACATTCAATTTGCTGTGAGATCGTTCCAAGCTTTATACAACTATTTAGAAGTCCTGAGTTGTGTGTTCTCTATACAATGATAATAACTGTGGAACAGCTGTATGAATAAAAGACAGACAATATCACCTCATACTGAAATGTGTCAGATCCCTCCCAAAAAAAGCCCTTAACTCTTATCTGCTCCTCCACATACACCCCCCTTCTCCAAATCCACTTTAGCCTTTCCTCTGCAGGCTTATCCTTTCTGCGACACTGACACTATCAATGTGCAACTCGTGGTTGCATAAATACCAGGACAGATGATGGAGACACATGCTCTTTCCCTTTGATGTGCTGCTGTGCTTGGTGACTGTAGCTCCCAAGTCTGTGAGTATCACGCTCTCCGCCTTTGTGTTCCTGTTTTTCACATGAGGTCAAACATTATTGACTGGAATCACTGAGGGGAATGAGTCTGCGTTTACCAACAAATTGGACTGGTGGATTGACCCCTGGTTCAACTCAGCTGGGTACCGGGAGCGGCAAATATCCATGCATCTGGTAAAACACACATCTCCCTTTGTAGCTGAAACCAGAGCAAATGGCTTCACATTTACATACAGATTTCATCGAGTTGACTCACCACTCTTGTGACAGTACGGGAAATGTCACTTCAATTATATTGCATTCATACCATTAAAGGCAATTATGGAAGAATGTAAAGGGTCACAGAGTACCCATATAAAAGGGGGTAATGCCATCTGTCTAGAAAATAATAATCAAAGAAAGAAATTTCAAAAATACTGTTTTATTGGTTAATAAGGCCCAGAATCCAAATACTGAACTCCTCTATCAATATTAATTTGTCCTGTATAATGTGTGAGGAAAAGAATTAACCAAAATGAATTGAATCTGCAGTTTCTCATTTAGACTACTTGTATTGTTAAAACACTATTTCCAAGTAACCTATTAACCTATCCAAGCAACATACGCGTACACACACACACACACACACACACACACACACACACACACACACACACACACACACACACACACACACACACACACACACACACACAATGCTAAAATATATCTACTGAATGTAAGATGTTGATAATACAATCATCCTCACTCTCAGGAACTTTTCCAGATTTGATTACAGCCTTGCTAAACCCACAGTGAGAGTTTCAATTGTGTCAAGTAACAAATAACTATCAATTCCTACGCGCCCTCTTTGCATGATTCATGACAACTGTCTCGCCTCAGTCTAACAGCGTTCAGCTACATGTACACAGTAATTGAATAATTTTTCACCTGGAAAACAGAATTAGTCAGTCTGGAGCCTTGTGGAGGACTGCACTGGGAAGTCCAGAAGTATTTGGATCTCAATTCTCTGAAGGGACAAAATATATCTGAATAAAATATCCAGGTATCAAGGAGAAGGCTGGTGATATTGTATATTATTGTTATTGTCAAATACTATGAAAAGATTTGACCATTTTCACAATCATATCCTTTCATACTGGGTGCTGGGGTTTTCAGTGAATGTTACTCAAAATGACTAAACACTGTTTTATCAGCAGGTTTATTCTCGCTTGCAAGAAATCTAGTGGCCTTGTAAAGTTAGATATTTACAACACCAGGAAAGTGTATGTTGAATTGACTCAAAAATAAACTACAGTAGCATATTGATCATAATGAAGGAACATGTCTCTCTGTGGTACGCTCTAGCTTCAACACTGAAGCTCTATGGCACACAAGAATGAGCTTTATCAGGCTTTGGATACACAGTCAATACTTATAATTATGATCTGATTTATCCTTTAAGAACAAACTCGACATTTCGAATGAGAGCTTTTAATCCAAAATAATACTCCTTCCAAAAATAATACACGCTGTGATACTTTAAATTGACATGTTTGTCGTTTAATTCACTAAGCAAACATGAAGAAAGTCAGAGATGTCCAGATAAAGTTGTTTTTGGCACTGATTGCAGTCAGAGTCCGACATGATACTTATAATTACCTATATGTAGATTAAATATTCTAAGTATCTGACTCACTTAAATAAACGGTGTCAACTACAACATTTGATACACACATACTCTTTTTTTCATAAGCTACTTGATCCAAATACTGGAGGCCCTGATTGAAATTTATATGGCTGATAAGCTTCAAGTGTTGATATGATATGAATGAAACATTATTTGGTAGAACGCAAAATTCAGCAACAACAAATATGATATTAGAAGCTGCTAGATGAATGTTTTGTATACTGTTCTTTGAGGAGAGTTTGCCTTGGAGTTCAGCAAATCTGTGTATTCTGTAAATCTGAGTGAGTCACTCACACCGCTGCACATTGATACATTCACATTCACACACAATGAGGCATTGTAGAGCCCGGCTGTGACAAAGAGAGCAGTCCTGCGCCACTGGCAGGCTGAGGTGGACAAAACGCAGTAGAAAACAGTAAAGAAAAGATTAGATTTTGATCAGCTTTATTTTAGCTGATCAGAAGACTATACTTGGATGGTTGATAAAGTAACACAGTATATTTTTGGTGGTTTATCCTCTCTACTCTGGTTCAGACTACATTCATTTTTAGTTTGATTTGGAGAAAAGAAGGGGGTTTCCAGTAATCTCAAATTCTACATCAATCAGCCAAATGTCAACAAACAAAGCAAAAGACACACTAGTGGCAGACAAGTAAAATGCAAATGAACAATCATGGAAGTAAGGAAAGATCCCCCCTAATTCTGATCTGTGCGAGGATTGCTTACTGTTCTGGTGAAAGGCACGTGGGCCTCTTTCCAGTCATATTCTACTGTCTCATGCTGGGATGCAGATCTGTGGCTGGGGGCCCACCGGGAGCCGCCCACCATCACTAAGATCTCCCCATGCTAGATGGCATTAGGAATAAAAAATGTAAAGCAAAATGGTCTAATCCGATCGTCTCTTTTCAAATGTGCTCAGACAAAAGCGCCTGGGATTCTTCTGTGCTAATTAACAATGTCAGTGGTGACAGGACTCTGGCTCGTGCGTAGCTCAGCCCATTGATTGTTTCAAAAACGTTACAGTAATTCAGCAGGAAGGGGGGACTTAGATAAAAAAAAGGGCCGTTTATCACTTCAGAGGCCCATGCAGCCTTGGTGTATTGAGTCCCGAGATTATTTTGCCAAAGGCATCTCTCAGCGTGTTCATTGACCTTTCGTCATCATTAGTGAATGTAAAGAGGGTGGATCCTTGTCAAAAGCCTTGAATAACTCATCAGCTGCAAGGCCAGGGGAATAGTAAAGGGTTAATGGTTTCTGTTCGGGGCCTTCGAGGCTTTACCCATAAGCACTTGCATTTCAATTCCTCTGCTGTATGAGGAGAACTGAGGATGGAAGCAGACAAATAGAGACAGCAGTGAGCTGTGCAGGATGCATACAAGTGTTTTTGTGTGTGCAGTGGGTTTGTTTTTCTATTGGTGTGTATTTGTGTGTGTGTGTGTGTGTGAATGAATATGTACATGAAGAAGTGTATCATTAACTGTCAGCAATAACCCCCTAGCCATCCACCACTAATGCATCCACCCATCCATACACACACACACACACACACACACACACACACCCACACACACACACACACACCCACACACACACACACACACCCACACACACACACACACACCCACACACACACACACACACCCACACACACACACACACACACACACACACCATCCCCACCGCCACCAAATGGGAGCATAGTCGGCACCTAAGTGCTTATACAGTATGTGTATTTGCATGTATGTGTGTGTACTGCACTATTTATTAGTCTCTAGAGGAGTGTATCACACACAGCGACACCACTTCAACTTGCAATGAGAGCCTTCAGTATTAGCAGAGGGCCGGGCACTCTTTAACGATGCTGAGGACGCCAAACAGCTCGGAAATCGAGCTGATAGAACTAACCTTATTTAATGGCCAGACATCCAAGCCATTTCCCCAAAGAGAATGCCATTTCTGAATGTCATGACCTTTTCTAACCGTGTTTAAAAACCTCCAAGGTCTTCAAGGTGTGGTTTGTCAATAAAAAGATTTTGAAGACTCCTGAAGAGTGGTAAACAGAGAGAAAGGGGATGCATATGCTCATCTTATAAAAGGGTGGTTTATTGTAGATACTGTCATCTGTTGTTGGGTTGATTGAGAGGTTTTTCCTGAGGCCTGTGACAGTGATGGAGGCAGTGTGTGTTTGTGTGTGTGTGAGAGAGAGTGTGTGCTAGATGAACTTAAGTGCAAGTCTACACAGTTTTAATAGCATAACTACAAGAGAAATTAAGAAAGAGAAAATGCTTTAAGGGTGCCTGTATGTGTGCACATGATTTAGTGTGTATGTTTGTGCACAGACAAGAGTGTGTGCCATTTAGTGTGTGATGGGCAGTGTGGACTGATTTAAAGGCTGGGGGAAATTGTTGTGAAGAGCAGCTTTCTCTGTCCAGGCTTCTCAGAGATAATTGTCTGCCAGAGTAAAACAACACTGTGCAGCAGCACTGCCGCACCAAGCAGAGTTCATCCTGAGAGGGTGAAGGGGCGACACTGAAGACATCAAACTTGACAAAAGAAGTAAAGAGGGAATTAAAGAAAAGACAAGAGGTAGGAGTCTGGGGTGTGATTTGAGAAGACCATGGACAAAAATCTTTGCTGTGCCATAAGGACAGAACACATGGATCCACATAATCGATAACACAATGTCTTTGAAGGTGAAACAAGTGCAGGAAGTCAACAGGATTCGTTTAGAAAGCTCTCCCTCTGTGGACAAAGATAGGAGAGTGTGGAAAACCTGACTTAAGAGTAGCAGTAGTGAGCCCTCCCTATCACATTTCCTCCAGTATGATCTTGTATACAAAGTGGAGACCAAATGTGTTTAGACTTGTTCTGTTTGTCTCCAGGCTGTTGTGATTAAGTGGAGCTTGAATTCTGTTTCAGTCAGAGCTGGATGAAATGCAGATCAGTAGCCAACACAGTCACGTCTTTGAATGTGTTGTGAAGTGCTGTAAGGAGGAGTTTATGTTCAATTGAGAGAGTGAGCCGAGAACAAAGTTACTGATCTCAGGTGAAAATGTTTTGTATAAACAGTTTAACAAAATGTCTGACCATTAACAAATGTCTGTCATCTAATCATCATGTTACCCTCCCTTAAAAGAGCCCATACAGCAAGTGGTTAATGATATAGATTCAAGATTTGGTATGTTGCTTTTTTAAATTTTACCCAGTATCAAAATAAACATAAATTAATAAAATAGGGTTGATTTACTGCGTAAGTGAATACTGTGAATCCTTACAGTACAACTGACAAACAGCACGAACATATTGAACCTCTCAAGTGTCACTAATCTGGTTGCAGAATTAAGAAGGGAAGAAAATGATTCCGCAACAGACTTAAACAATAAAACAGCAGCTTAAATGCATCTCCATATCATTATGTCTGTGTGTTTGATTTATACAAGTGAAAAAAAATCCTAGACTAGATCCCAGAATTTTTATGCAAATTTGGGAGGCAAGGGTTTTTAGAAGAGGTTGCTTTTGGAGGCAGTGGGAACAGTATCTTTACTCCTCAGGCTTCTTCCACTGTCAGTGTCAGTCAGGGTTTGTTTAGAATGGGCAAACTAATTACTGTGTAATTCCCAACACTTATCATGGAGTGACATATAGGCACCCTGTCCCTCTAAGATTCAAATACATGGAGAGAAGACATGCCTTGGGTGGGTTGAATTCCTGAGGTTTAAGTATTATCAGGATAGTTGGCAACAAAGACTCAACCCTGGCACAATCTTATGAAAGACCAGTAATCTTCTGGCAGCCAGCTGTAATATATGAATATATATGAAACCCCACAACAAGCTGTCCAGGCCTGACACTCAAAGTCACAAGTGAGGAGCGCAGGAAATGCGTGTTGCCTGACAGAAGCGGTAAAATAAATGTTCACACAGTATTTTGATGCAGTGTTAATTTTGTCAACCAAACTATCATGTGAAATATTCATTGACAACATTTTTCCCCAGATTAAAACAAGACTAATATAAATGACTTCTCTACAAATAATTCTATGTTCTTTTCACATTTCAAGTAAAACAAGGGCTGTAATAAGTACATAACAGAGAGCAACTTAAAATAAAGTGCTTCATTTCAAAAATGTGAAATAGGCCTAAAAAGTGCAGCTTCAGTTTCCCTTTTTCTTCTTTTTTGCTAACTCCATTTCACATCTTAACAGTCTCAACTAGTCTCTTTTTACAATACACAATCTCAACACATCTGAACAACTTTAACACCTCTTTCTTTCCCTCATATGTCCTACTTTCCCCACTGATTCCTCTGCCGTTATCTCTTGTCTTGTCTCTCCCCTTTCTGTGTAGCTTCCATCACTGACTTGATTGGGTGAGTAGTATCATGTGACCAGTACCATAAAGGCTAGAAAAGCTGTGCCAGGTAAAAAAGAAATGTGCTGTCAAAATTGAATAATTCTCAATAAATGAGCGTCTGGGTCCGGGTGACCATGGTGACCTATTATTGACCTTTGCGGTAGAGGATCAACAATAGGGAAAAAAGATCAATGTTGAAACAGTCAGGGTTTGTCAGAGTGACAAAGGCACTGTGTATGTTAACCATTACAGTCTGGTACAAGCAAGTAATCTGCAACTTTTCTGCTAACCTTGTAATACCACAACACGTGTAGCCATGACAGGTGGACACAGCTAGAATAAAACACCTTTAGTTTCTGTTGACTACAACAGCAATGATACTGCAGCTCAGTGGATATGCAGAATCCAACTCATGTTCATTTAAGATACCTTCTCAGCTCCTATTGCTTATGAGCTGGATACAGAAAAAACTGAAGAGTGATGCAAAGTAGAGCCTCCTAACAACTGAGCAACGCCTGAAGAATGCATTTACCGTATTTCCAAGGGCAATGACAACATGTCCAAAGCCCTCTCTCCATTAGTGGTAAAAGTGTTCTCTCTTTTACCTCAAAATTATACCCATTTAACTCTGCTGAAGAGTGCTCTCACCAGAGATGAGAGAGAGGGAAGGCCTAAAGCACTGCACAGTGTGAACTCACTGCAATCTACAAATTGGCCAAAAAGCCATCTTTTCTGATTTACCGCGGCCTCTACTGTAAGTGTGTGGCTAACTTCAATCATCCTCCTTAATGCACTAACCATTAGAGTCTGTCCTGAAAGAGAATATACCCTGGTGTCTCAATTATAGACCAAGACTGAATCTCTACAGCAGCCTTTCGTGGCCATAAAAGGAAATGACTATCCATTTTCTGCTTCAGCTCTCACACAGCAACTGCAGAGTCCTGTCTGCTGTTTGGGACCAGCAAAACTCATCTTTCCAACTGAATTGTCTTATTAATCACCCTGACTGCTGTGGCGAGAGTGCCAATTAAAGTTGGAAAAAGATTTGAATTGACAAAAAACATTTTCCTCATGCCTTTTACAGTGACTTCACTTTTGTGGTCTTTTCTTCTTGTTTGCAGAACTTTCAATTCAAGAGGAAGGATGCAGGTTCTAAAAAACAGTTGTAAATACAACATCAAAAATGGGGAAGGATGTCACAGACCTGAAAGCGCTACAATGCATAATGTGCTTTGATCTTCTGGGTACAGCAGTAGATGTGTGAGATTTGGTGATCTGCAAATTCTGAAAAGTTAGGCTAGAGGGAAAAAAATTAAGTGACAGCATCAGGGATAAAAGCACCGCCTGCAACAAGAGCTCAAATAAGAGGTGGGAATAAACACATGAAAGAAAGACGATTTTTTTTGGCACAATTTAAAAACTGGAAAGGCTCTGACACATCTCAGTTTTAATACCTTCCACCAATATTCCCCCAAATACTGAGAAATATCCATGAAAGATGAACAGAGAAAAAATGAAGTCTGTGAAATAGTTTTCTTGTTCTTCTGAAGGTAGTTATTACGGTTTCGGTGCGCACTGCTGTGTTTCTTCTGTGTGTGCGTGGGACTGACAGCGCAGCCAGGTTTGCATTTAATGGCCGGTACTCCTGAGGAGATGCGAAGTGGGAGAGATCATCAGAGGCAGAGAGGAGAATGGTACATGTTCCCACATGAACAAGAGAGGCAGAGACAGAGATACTCAGTGAGAGAGATGTGGGGTAAGTACAATAATCTGCTGATAGGGAGGGAAGGAGGGAAGAGGACATTTATATCAGACACAGGTGGAAAGCGGCCCTGAAAATGAGTCTTTAAGGAGAGCACAGAGGAACAGCGGCTAAGGCCCATGAAATATGGGCAATAATCTATTGATGTAGTTAAGTTTGGATGGAGGAGTGGTCCTTTGTGGGAGTCCAAAGTGTGTTCTGAATGCTCTATCAGAGGTTAGAAGGGTATACTGAACTGCTGCTAAAGCAACTTTCCTAATATCTATTAACCTACTAAATATGACACGATTTAAGAGCTCCAGGTTTTCAGTTGCAAAATTTTTTAACATCAACAATACATAATATACATAATATAACCATATCTGCATGTTCCTCTTTCAGGTCTTTTGGTTTAATGAGTGAGTTCATTTGTCCTTATTAGCCTTTAGTTACCCCTAGGGAGCAGTGATGGGACTGCAGTGAACACAGCTCCCTCAGATCTAAAACAGGAAGTGAGCTAGTTAATTGTGGTGATGCTTGTTGGCTAATCAGTTCAGTAGCATCAAATCTGTTTACTGGATACTCAAGGATGTTTGAATTGGAGACTGTGTATACTAATACAGATCGTTTTTATATTTGACACCTTATTCATTAAAACATGGAGCTTGGACACTATTCCCTGTCTCCTGTGGCGTTAGCCTAGTTGTTAATTTGTGTACACCCTAAATACACAAGGAGGACAGTACACTGCATATACCAAGATCATGGTTACGGTGAGTTTGGTTTGGATATGGTTAAGGTTAGGCAACTACAAAACTTAGTTAAGTTTAGTCAGAGATCATGGTTACTGGTAATAAAATGGCAGTACAGTAATTGCTGGTCTGTAATGGGACGTGGACTCTAATCATGCTACATGCATTTACCCTCCCCTGACTTCTACACCATTACAATTTACTTAGCTACATATAGGACACACTACGTCCTACACTAAGCACTGCCATTAGACGTGAATGTGAACGTACTAACTGGTATGTCCTTCAATCATCTTGTAATTTGTGTATAACATCCGCACAATCAACATTTATTTCTTTGTTGCAATGCTTAAAAAAAAACAAAAAAACAAAAAAAACAAAAAAAATTTCCTTTTTTTGAAGCATATCATGAGCGTTTCATTATTAATCAACCAAAACAAATAAGGGGAAAGAGACATCACTTTGTTTTAGAGCATCCTCCCCAGCACAGTAAAACACAAAATCAATTTCATCGACAGTATCTCCCACATCTAACTAATCAGTTATAGCACTCAAAATGTGTTTTAGGGCACTATAATAAAAAGCCCAGGCAGCCACAGCAAAAGACCCGTAATGACCAATATCACACAAACAAGCGAGTACCAATCAGCCAAATAACAAAAATAACACTTCCCTTGATTAATACTCATTAAAAGGAATTACAGAGAGGAAACACAGGATCATACAGCAGTCATATTGTGTGCTATTAGAGTATCAAAGTAATGGCTTTCATTTCCTGAAAGCATATGCTGTATGCAGTAAGGTAATGCAAGTGTTGTCGGAAGGCATGGAAACTGTTGATCAATTAAATGAACTGTGGAAACACTGGCACACTTTGATATTTCAGAGGATCATGCTGTAAAGCTCAGGAGCACTATAAAATGAGATAATCAGTGGCCTTACTAAATGCTGGATATACCCTGTATAATGTGCATTGTATAATGAGCAGTTTCCTAAATGCAGTCACTGGAGGCTTTGTTTTCCTATTTATGTTTCATTAGATATAATATATCTTTGAGCAAAGGAGGGAATGTGTGTTTAATTTCCTGAACCTTTGAACCTGTTTCCTTTAACAACAGGTTTTTGACTGAGGAAGCTCACAGGAGAAAACCCAACGTCTATTTACGTTGTGCAAGGTTCTAGTGGTCATGTATGATAGATGACATGCCATCTGCTTATCAGGACCTTCCAGAGATGATTGGGCGAGTTAGCACTCGGTGAAAATGAAGGTCAGTGTATCACCTCAAAACAAACCGTGCAGGACAGAAGTCTGGGTGGCGTTGCGCTGGTGAGAGGAGGGTGCAGAGGGGGTTTGCATGGCTCTTGATCTTGCCACCATATAACTGATAAGGCTGGTAGAAAATGCACTGCCAAAAAGGATTATCTGTGGGTAGCTCAGTGTGTCTGACACCAGGCATGCTGGGTAAAGAGAGGCAGGGCTGTTTACTTTTCCTCAAGCAGTTTAACACTGTAGTTTCAACAAGTCCAGTCCTCTAGGATTTACAGTACCAGTCTACACAGACAAGACCCTAATGCAAGCTTATCAGTAGGAGATATTCCACCCTACTGAATATTTCATGAGTGCAGTGTATTTATACCGCCATTACCTGGGGGTGACTCATAAACCCAAGTAGTCAGTATTAGTGACTAGATTGTAATTGCCACTTGACGCAGTTTAACTACAGTGCTTGTGGCTCATGCTTTTGGCTACAGAAGTTTAAAAGGAACAGGACACATAAGCACCGTTAACACTGAGATCTTTTTTAGCTGTTTTTTGGTGAAACGCAGCTTCTATAGGTTTCCCGCGCTGAGGAGTTCTACACAATTCACCTCATGATGAAGTCTTTATCTGTAACATCAACAATACCTAAATCTGATCAACGGCAAAAAAACAAAGCAGCATCTTAGTTTGTTTTTAGTTCAGTGCAAGTTCGGGAGCTGGTTGATTTATGGGGTTTTGAGGGTTGCAGGAGGAGAGAGATGACAGAGTCGGCGCTCTGTGTGAAGTGAAAGTCAGGGGATGGAAAAAAAGCCCCTTTTGAAATCTGGTACCTGGTACTGTTTGACTGACTTGGAGTGTCAGATTTCTCATCTAAGATGAAAATGTCTGAAAAGATAACATATGGGATGAGAACCAAGTTTAGTTTGAAAGGAACTACAGAGCAGATGGAGATGGTGTTACGCAATTAGTGATGTGGACTGATTGACAGTGATTAGTGTGATTGATTGTGCCTGGGGTTAAACGAAGGACAGGCAGATCTATCCAACTCATTCAATGACATCCGAGGAATCCAATATCAATCTCTAAGTAGGTTTCCTCCTGTACAATGTCAGAAATAATCCTGATGGAAATTAAGGACATACTGTGGCAGCAAAAACGTATTACTCTGCCTTAAAGCCAAAGATACCTTTAATATTCTTTTAGCTTTCCTTCCATGACTTTTGTGAATATTTCACTTGCACACCAATTCAGCATGGCCCAGTATTCAGGTTATCAATAATAATCAGTATTCCAGTAGTCCATGTGGACATGTGGCATATGTTGGAGCATATGTTTCAGAATATATTGCAAGGATTTAGTATGCACTGCTACAGGGCCCTGGAGCAGGATCACTCTCCCCGTTAATAGTTAGCATTTTCAGGAAAGAAGTGCAATATTTACATACTTAGCTGTATTTAGAGCAATGAGCTCTTAGCTCAACATGTAAAATAATTTGAAGCGAATTAATGGATATAGGAGGCAGTCTCTCCATTTCACCAGTTCTGATGTTGTGACTTTCATCTTGAAATATGGCTAGGAATAGAAGTTTTGTTTGATGTGACACGATATTGACAACAGCCCCACAGACAGAGACGTTGTTTCAAACAAAAAGAAATCTCATGGTCACTTTGCCTTCATTACAAGGCAGGAGCTGATAGCAACCAATATTCAGGCTCAGGAGAAATTGAGAGGTTTGCTCCTCATTTACAATGGACTTCCTCAGCTGAACGGGGTGAACATCTAAAATCTTTAATTTAAAATGTTCCTTCAAACTGTTGCTCTTTTATCTGTATTAATTCCCACTGAGGCCAACATGGAATAAAAACATGATAAAAAGTCCAGAAGTTTTCAAACTTTAATGAACACAGCTAAAGATGCATTATGTATTAGGGCTAAAGTTAGAAAATGTTGCAACAGTATTTTGAAAAACAGTCAGCTGCAGATTTAATCACCAAAGTAATGTATTACATGGTTTCAAAGACAGACTAAATGTGCTTATGAGCCTTTTCCAGTAATAGTTAGTCTAATATTTACAAAGTGATGGCCAAGAGAGAATATTAATTTAGAACTTAAGAGAAAAATGCCAAGCTGTTTATTTGTTGAGAAGACCTTGCACAGTGTAATGTCAGCAAAATGTGCTTGAGGGTCCAACTTGTACCAACATCAGATAACAAAATAAAGAATTGGGAGAGGAAAAGCATAACCTAACCTTGTTTAAAGTCATCTTCCAAAGAAGACATTACCCCAATTTCAGACACAAATTAGCCAGCTATCCTTTGATTAAAGAAGCTTTACATGCTCACTAAAATAATTTGATTAACACTGCTCCCTGAGCCTTGGGGAGCTGAGTGAGTGGCTTTTGAATTTTGGAGGACTTAGAAAGAATACTTAATAAGGTAGATTATCTCTTTGATGTTGTGCTCTGGACCTTGTATAAAGAAAGATATATGACCTACCTTTGCTCTAAATCAATCAGAAAATGGGCTTCATTAAGCTGGTGAGACTTTCAATTTCAAAGCATCTACATAAAGAAACTGGTTTCACTGTTTGTTCACATAAAATGCATACAAAACAAAATGTGGAGCACTGCTCTGGATTAAAAGTTGATCATTCTTAAAGGTTGCTCCATCATGGATCCCCTCATCACACAGCACATCCGTGTTTTATGGCCTACTCCACGGTATCACCAAGACACATAAACCTTCATGGACTCATTAATCTGTGTTTCCTATCGCCTACTGCTTCATACTGGGTCGGGGGGAGGGTCAAATAAATGCTTCGCATGCCAGGCTTCCAAGATACATGACAGTATTACAGTTACCTCCTCCGTAATTAGGTCTGATTATACCAGATATTGGAAAAAAAATCATCACGCTGTATGAAAAATGAGGCCAAAGAACAGGATTAGTAGAGTGAGAGTGAAATAGTATGTGGATCATCTTCACTTAGCTACATTCAGGCTGTCTGAATTTTGTTTATTTGGGAGAGAACATGGCACATGGGAATCAGACGGAGTCGCACACATTATGTATAATGCATGTAATATTCCTTGAACCAGTAGCACTGTACACTGTGCCTCGCAAAGACATGAAATCTGGCTTAGTACAGTGTTAAGAACATTGTTTTTCTACTGTCAAGTGATTTGCGGAAATAAACGGAAGTGAAAGCCTGTGGCAGCATATGCTATTATCACAGATCTACATTTCACTGGGATGACAGGGTGGCACCAAACCAGATGCTTTGGAGTATTGGAGCAGTGCTTTATGTTTAGGTAAATACGTACAAATCCATACGCTTAAGATAAAACAAGCTTAAGACCTTTATTGTCAACAAAATGTGGAATATTACCATTTTCTACATAGGCAGTGTAAACTTTAATGAGCGGTGGATAGCAGCGACAGATGGTTTCTATATGTGTCTCTGGTTCCCTGACAAGTGTGAACATATCTGTATATTTTGTTTAAGAAACTATAAGAATATGAGGATTTCAAGTGTCAGAGGTCAAAGTTACAGGTGCTGTAGGTATAGAAAAAAACTACACAAGGTAAAATGTTCACAACAGTGCACTTTCATCAGATGCCTGAGCAGTCACATATTGACTACAACACTAATATACCATAAAAAATGTAAAAACACATTAAAATATAATGTGTTGTTGAGTTTGTTGTTGAAGTGAGTTTAGAGGTACTGCTAGATGGATTTTTTTAAACTAGGCTAGCCCTTCCCCCTTGCTTCCAGTCTTTATGCTAAGTTAAACTCACTGTCTACTGACTATAGCTTCACAGTTACTGTACACACGAGGGTGGTATCAATCTTCTCATCAAACTCTCGGCAAGACAGCACATAACCATACTTCTCAAAATTATTATTCTCAAAACTAACAATAATAACAAATATAGCTGCAAGCAGCAATGTGGGGGCCAAGCAGCCCAGCAGGCCAGAGTTGTCATGGAAAAATGATGTCATTGTAAGCATGCACAGCAAGCTTCATGTCAGTTGATTAAAGACTGGCTGAGACGGTATTACCAGAAACAAGACTGTCTTTTTAAGGCAAACATGCCAATGGTTATTAGCCAAAACCTATTTTTACTTACTGCAGTGCCCCCTAGAGGCAAGGGGGTGATGATTTTGGGCTTCCTTTAATGTGTTGGTCTGGATACATACAAGCTGTTGCTGTATGCTAATTTCTTGTTAAGCGGCTTCAATGACGTTTTTGATTTTGAACTTTGAGGAGTAGCAACACAGTTTTTGATAAACTCCAAAATGTCTCCTGCATCAATTAGGTTGACCTGACAAGTTGCCATTTCTCAACCTTGGGCCCTTCTATGATATTACCAGACACAATAATTTGGATTTTAAGGCAAACACATCAACAGTTATGAGGCAAAATGCAATTTCTATTATTCCAGCGCCCCCCTAAAAGTCAAAGGACACTAGATTTCTTGAGCTACCTCCTAACGAGGCCCTGAGTCCATGTATGAAGTTTATCTTTCATACATTACAGTGTAGGTGAGCTATGACCTCACTTCCTGTTAGGCAGCTTTGCGATTTGTAATTAGCTGTGATAAAACAAATGTTTTTGAAAATCAAAAATCCATCCAAAATCATCCGTCCCAATTTTAGTGAAGATTGGTCAAAGTTTATCTGTGGAGTAGCGAAAAAAAACACGTAAAATCCAATATGGCGGATCATCCAATATGGTAACTCGTTTTTGAAAGCCAGGCATACGGTTCAAAAGTTACACGTGTGAATGCACCTCAAATTTTGACCTGTTGGTGGCACTAGAGCGCTTGAGGCACAGACATGAAACTTGGTGACAAGCATCACAGGAATGTCCTCAATCAGTGTGTCAAATTTCAAAACTTTTTACCATACGGTTCTGGGGGATGCCATAGACTCCCATTGCAGAGGAAGAAAAAGAACAGAAGAAGAAAAGATACACAATGGGTGGCACAGCCCTAAATAATGACAATAATAATAATAAAAATGAAAATGTAGTTCATGCAAAAGGTTCATGTGCCATTGTTCAACAGAGAAAGTCCATTTTCAGTAGTCAGTAGTCAGAGTCTAGATATTGGGCCAGTATGAGAGATAAGGACATTGAGCCTGACTGTTCTGGCTGAGTGTGAGTGGGTTGGGGGTTAGGAGGTGTGGGGAGGTGTGTGTGTGTGTGTGTGTGTGTGTGTGTGTGTGTGTGTGTGTGTGTGTGTGTGTGTGTGTGGGGGTCGGGGGGGGCGGTCACACTTGCTGTTGTGGCGTCTGATAGCAGTGGCGTCTGATAGCAGTGGGCAAAAGTGAGCGCTTGAAGAGCTCCGGCTTGCTCTGTGGTGGGATGAGCTGGATGCAGAATGTGCGGTCCATCTGCCACAGTTCGTCATAGAGTGAGTGGGAGGGGTTATCCAGGATGGCGTTCATCATGTCCATCATCCTCCTCTCTGCCACTACCCCCAGACTGTGCAGTTCCAGCCCCACCACAGAGCTGGCCTTCCTTACAAGCTAAATGAGTCAGCTGGCATCATCAGTGTTGATGCCGCCTCCCTAACACACTGCAGCCAAGAATGGCGCCCTGGCCACTGCAGCAGCCTGTTGCACACACTGAAGGAGCTCAGTTTCTTCAGGAGAACTTTCAGCCATGGCTTTTCCTGAAAAGAGTGCTGCTGTGTGACCTCTTTCTGGATGATAACCGGAGCAGGGGACCTCCTGCTTGTACATGTGTGAACCATCATGTCTTTCCTTTTGTTGATAAGAGCTTCAAGTGGTTGTTGTTGACCACTTAAGATAAATGACTTATTCCCATGTTGTACGTTTTGCAGAGTACTCAGGGATAAGTCAGTGCATTTTGAAAGCATTTTCCAATTTCCAAATTTCTAGCACCATTCCAATTCAAAAACATAATTCACACTTTGGTTATCCAAAAAATTCACAATGTATTTGTCAATAAAGTTAGTTGTGTTTTTTTTTCAGTATTTTCTACGCTCTGCTTTGCATGCACACTTGCTGTTTTTTACTGTTTTACAGTTTTTTTTTTATTTTTATTAATTTATCTTTTTTTTTGGACTGATTTCTCACCTTTTAAGCAACCACTGGTTTCCATTTATTTCAGGATACTACTTACTGGTCTTCCAACTTGCTCAAAATACTGCACGTTTATTATTTAAGTGTTACAGTTGGGACCATTGTGAAAACTGTCCTTGTGGCACAAGGGTGTCCACCGTTTTGTCTTTGAAAGATCAGAGTATATGAGCTCTGAGTTCAAACAATCTAATATCTAGTGTGCAAATAGGATCCAATTAACCTGCACATTAACATCTGCACTGATTTTTATTAGAGTAGTACCGGCATAGCCAGATTAGAAATAAAATCAGAATGACTGATGTTGCCTATTAACACTGTTTTCTCTCTGTAATTTGAATTTTTTTTGTCATTTGCCCTGAATCAATGGACTGAAACATGCACTGCTGCAAGTGCTGTGGGTGAGCAATTTTTCTACTTCAGATTTCCTGATTTGCTTACCTTACAGACCAGATTTCCATTCCTTATTTTAGGAGGACATCTTCCCAAACTAATTCACAGGGGAAATAAAAGCAGATGATAACCTGTTAAAAATTAATTATTAAATGCGATTAAACAACGGTTGGGACAAAGAGCCATTTGCATGGATCTAAAATAATTCCCTTTGCCAAACCACTTAGTGAGGGCGCCATCAAAAAATTAACTTCAAATACAACTTGGAACAAAACAAGAACAGTGGGTCGGTGAGTGAGTTTATCTCTACGATTGAAACCACTGGTGTTCCTTTGGACCATGAAATTGTCATTTGTTCTGCAAGTGTTACATCAAATGAGAGTTCAGGGCCATGCCAGGACTGTTCGTTGCTGCTGAGCTTATTTTAACTTGTTATCTGACAGAATCTCCACAGATAATTATATTTGGCTCCGATAGACAGGTAGAGAACGCAGGCGAGCACGTGCTAATCCGGGGCTGTGCCTCCAAAAAACCCCAGGAGGAAAACGATGGCGTCTCGCCAGAGAGCTGGATGAAAAGTCACAAAAACTCTTAGCAGTTTCCTCATGCAATATGAATCCTCACATGTGATTAGATTTGCACCATAAGTCCAGGTGTTTGAATATTTCAACATGTTTTCATTTCAATGTCTATTGTGACCATTCCTGCCAGTGAAAGCTTTTTAGTGTGAGTGCGTGTCTGCATGTTACTGTGCGTGTGAACAGTATTAAGCAAAAATAATGTAACCAGCATGAGAGATTACATTCTGCGACTTGCTTAAAACCATTAGAGAGGGAGAAAAGACGACCAGGCAGAGGGGATTACTCTGGGCTGGAATGTGGAAGCAGGAGAATACAGCGAGGGGGGAAACAAGGGCGACATTGACAGTGTAGCACCGACAACAGCACTAGCAGGAGATCAGGTTAAAGAGGGTGGCAGAGCGCCAACTGATTGTTCTAGAAAGAGGAAAGAACAGAGAGAGAAAGGAGGGAGAGGGATATAGGAAGATTAAGACACAGAAAGAGAGAGAAAGGCAGAAAGGGAGTGATAAAAGTACAAAGGCTGCGGAGATTCCATCTTGCAAACAACAAACCAAGGGCCTTTGACACCAACAGCGTCCTGCCTTTGATGTATACTGCATTTAGCTAGCACTGAGGAACAGGAGAGTGGTGGTGTTGGTGGTGAGAAAGCCAGAAAGAGAAGAAGAAGAAGCCATCAGCATTATGAAAAGCACCAGACCCAGAGGCATAGAGGCATATGGAACAGCCACTTTGATGACTACTACTGTTTGCTCCACGTGGGGGTGGTGGTGGCAGAAGTGGGGTTTAATGAAAGGAAAGGGGGCAGGGTGTTGCGATGACGCAGGGTGCAGGAAGTATATGTAGCCAGGCTGTAGAAGCCAGCTCAAAATTAACAAAAAATAAATAAATCAAATAAATTCAAAAAAAGGAAATGCAAACAAAAGAAATAAAGGACATACAATGAAGCTGTACACCCAGAAGTCATTCCAGCCAGCCAATTGAAATAAATCAAGATGGAGGAGAGGATTTCGGCTCAGGTTAGTATGAGGCAGCGGACCTCTTTGCTGATTTGGTGTACAGCATGGTGACATACTGACCTGGGCTTGAGACAGCACTAGTGGTGGTGGGTTCAATAATTGCTAAAGGGAAGGAGAGGGGGGGAAGAGGGAGGGGGAGGGAAAGAGGACATTCATGTATTATTAACAGAATGGAGACGTAAAATAAAAAATAAAAGTGCATGCAAGGACAAAAGGACAGGGAATGGAGACAAATCCTCTCCATGCATTAAGGACCGGTGTCTCAGTGGCAAGATGCAACCTCCACATGCTCATAAACAACACGTTTCATCCCCCCAGTCGCCTCGGATTTGCATGGGTTACAGCTAAGACAAAAACTGAGGGGAACCTGGGAACTGAGGCTGCTCCAAAGCCCCGAAGGTGTTTTGTGACCGGGTAAAAAAACTTTCATCATACTTCTGGTATGCTAAACAACTGGCCGTGTCTCACTTTGATAGTGCAAGATCACACCATGCTCAGTTAGCACCCATAATTTCATCTGCACCTGCCGGGTAGTTCTTAAATCACATCAGTTTAACTTTATTTTCCCTTTCCAGAGGCTATAGCACAGTTCGCCATATTATGTCCTTCTTTTAGGTTGCATGAACTGACTTAAAAAAAAAAAAAAAAAAAAAAAAAAGAAACTTTTAGTCTGGCTTTGATCCCTCTGAGGAGCGAACTCAAGAGTCCCAATCTGATTACCTTATGAACTCATTTCAGGCTGAGCCACTGGTGGCATTTGGGAGATGGAATAATGTGGCGTCCATGAATGTTCAGTCTAGTGTGTCAGACTACTAGAACTAAGTGTATCGACCGAAGCACGGCAGCATGAAGTGTATGTGTAAAATGTCACACAGAGTAGATTTTATGCTTAGTCACATTTGTGGTAAAGATGTTCCTGTAGATTTTGGTGCGGAAGGAATCAAAATTCCATCTACAATAGCTACTAAACTGATGCAAGGGTCGAACAGGTCCAGATAATAAAAGTGATGCATGATAGTGTAGCCCAAAAAAAAAAAAAAAAAAAACATATCACATTTGGTTGTTGATAAGGTTACTGACACCAATGACCTAATAATTAGCCAATTTCTTTGATTTCTGGCTTCCAAAACTTGAGAGTTAAATCCAGACTCTGCTGTTAGGAATACATTATTTAATGCTACTTTGGTTTGAAGATATCACTGTAATGTAAACATTGCTGCCCATTTGATCTGAAGTTGAAGTGAAACAAATAAATAAATAACATGGCTTTCTGTTTAGTAAACAAGCACTTAAATTGAGATAAGCTGTGACCAGGTTTGTGCGGTGACTCACTTGGGAGCAGAATCGGGGATGTGTGGCAAAGCAAAGCTGTTCTTTACCATTAGCGCCATCAAGTCAAAGCGATGCAGTGGTCGGGCTCATAGGGTTGTTTTCAGCTTTGCGTTTTTGACACACAAACAGTGAGACTTGTACTTGCAGCGAAAAAACAACTATTTATACTCCCCACAAAGGTATAAACCAACTTCCTCCAGAAGGCTTCATGGCAGAGGAGGAGCTTATCTGTCACAAGGGAAACCATGGCAGCCATGATTACACCTCACACGCATTTCACACACAAAAAGAATTCTACTTTAGGTTGTTGCAGTGAGCTGCTGTATCTAGGGCATGCAACAGTGCAGAAGCCTACTTAGACTCTCCATTTTAATCCATTTACATGGGAACTTTCAATTGCGCACCTCGTCCACACCATGCTCTCAATCTGTGATCTGTGTCGCTTTTCTCAAGTGTGAACTGTGTAATGGCCGTCTTGCTGTTATAAAGGCCACTGTGATACCAACAACAATAAAACATTTGCTTCCGACTGATTCCATCATTCTATTTGAAGGGGAAATTGTGTAGGAATCAGTATTCATACGTGGAATGATACGCCTTTTCCATCGGTATATTGGTGGAGAAATGGTCGAATTAATCTTTTCTTCCACAAATGTTTCCACTTCAAGTACTCCTGGGGGAGCCGATATGTGAAGGCAGTTTCTTTTTAGTTCTTTCTTCAAACAGGCAGGCGGGTGCTATCTGATTAATACTTGAGCATGAATTCACCAGTGAATCATTTCATGAGCTCTCAGACACTCCTCCATTACTGTGGAACATATCTTTTGACATGCAATCTTTCCCTCACAGCTCCAGACTGACTTGGACTCTTTCTCTCATTCAGCACAGCAACGCATCATTTCACGTACTGTAAACGCCAGTCGACCTCTTGCGCAGCTTGCTCACTTGCAAGATAAAACACATTAGTTTTCGCAGCTATTTCATTTCATGGATTGCTATTCTCTTTGTTTCCTGTAGACGGGATATTGTAAGAGATTTATGTGACATGATTTGTGGGAATCACTGTTCATGTTGGCCCTGTTCAGAGTTTAGCTCATCCAAGGTAATCCAATGTTAATACTTAAGTTACACACACCTACATTTCACCGAACAGACAAGACAGGAAGCTGATAAAAGCAAAGATCCACATAGATGTCTATATGATCTCAATTTGTTGAGTTTGTGCCAAAATCCAGGTTTTAAAAGTGACTGTTAAAATTCAGCAGTGCTTGAATTACTTCCTCAGTCAATAATACTAATCAACAATCAGATCAAACAGATAAAATATGGCAATTTTGTGCTACATTGCAGTAAGCACCCCTTAAAGGAGTGGGTAGGAAAAGAAAGAAAGAAAATTTGCAGTCTGTGCGTCCAGTTCATCTTCACTGCTCCATTTGAGGGCATTATCAAGTTATTGTCATGCAGGGACACATTCTTTGTGTGAATTGTTGGGCTATTCTTAAACATTTTCCTCACTTATCCCTCCACGATGATGGAATAGTTGGTGTTAACAACTGTGTTAATTTGTGAGTCAGCTAATTAGTTATTTATCCTGTGTCATTTTTAATGTTGCCCAGAGCGTGTATCATCCTGTGAGCATCCACAGGGCTCAGTCATCCAGGGATGAATGTCCTTAGCAGTGCATCTGGTCTCCTACAGGACTCAGTGATGGTGGGTGGGGTGTGGGTGGGTATAAAGTCCATTGCCCGCTGGGCTGCAGGATGAAGACTCTGCTATAGCACCAAACATTTCCTCATCGCAGTGCGGCTGGAAAATGTTAATGGCTTTTCTGATTGCTTAAATATGGAAATGCAGGCATTCAAAGGATAGGTAAATGGCGCAACACTGTAAAGGGTGTTTTTGGGAAAAATAAAGGACACTGCAACCTTGCCATGTTTAATTTATTCAGCACATTTTGATATGTGTTAGATTATTTTTAAGATTAAAACAAAATCAACCAGAAAACAGCTGAATATCAAATATAGATGCAACTTGTTTTATGACCAATGCAGACAAAGAAATAGAAGGGCGAATAGTTGAACACCAAAATGAACACAATTATCTTCCCCACATGGCTTCAACATTATTTCCCTACATTTTAAGCTGTTATCACACACCCACATTTCGGGTTGCACCTTTAGCTCCAATTTTCCTGCATCTCTGCTCCATGACTCAGGTACAATCACACGGTGTGGGAACAAACAACATCATCAACAACAATGGCAGATGAGGAGACATGTCGAAATGACACCTACACATGCGGTGATTGATAAGCGTGACAAACGAACACGACGTTCATTAACCAACTAGCCAGCAGTGTCTCTCCTGCCTGAGGGAGCCTGAGCAGCGATGGAGAGAGAGAGTGAGTAACTCTTTTTCTCCCCCATCAGTCTCTTCCGATTACTGCTCAGAGGGGGGAGGAGGGGAGAAGAGAAAGGAGGAAATGAAGGCAGAGGTATAGGTGGAGAAAATCTCCTCCAGGGCTAAGCCGAGGTGGGCTGGGGGATAAGAGCTTGACCAATTAAGCTGGAGGACTCCTCAGAAAATTGGAGTGAACAGCCTCAGTCTTTTCATCGCAGTTCACTTCCATCTAGCACATGAAATTGGAAGTTGAAATAGGGATTGCCAGTTTGGTGATTGTTATACCTCAGCTAAAATCATAAAGTGTGTGTGTGTGTGTGAGACTGTGGTGTGTAGTGTATATGTGTATGTGCAAAGAGAATTTGTGAGAAATGCAACCTGCAGTGAATGTTCAGGTACATTTACAAATAATTCATAATTTCTTTTAATTCTTTGTTTTTTTCTTGAATCTTTCATTAAAGAATAACTGGTTTATATAAAATGCTGATTCTCTTTGGCCTGATGGTGGTCTACAGGACCACATGACTTGAGTCTATACATGACCCCAGTTTGTGCCTTATGAATTACCATTACATTCAAGTCACAAAATATAAATACCCAGTAATCTTTAAAAAACTCAAAAAGTTAAAGAACCAGGAGGAAATGACATGTGCCCTTGCTCTTTAAAATGTTACTGCTCTAAAAAATATTGTTCTGAGTTCGGAAACATCAATATATATCAATAAAACTGACAATATTTATTTTTATTATCACTTATGAAACTTACAATTTTAGCAAGGTGATATACCACTTCCAGACACCATCCTTGTTTGGATTAGGTGAAATATGTGCAACTTGAAAAAACTCTTTAATCTTTTAAATTCTGCAGTGGATGGAGTATTTTTTTTTTTTTTTATCCAGATGGTTTGAAATTCAAATATGAGGATTCTGAAAATCCCTTCTGAACTGTTGTCGAATGACCTTGAAATGTAAAACTCATTTAGTAACACTAGTGGCACAAACTGGGCTCAGCTCAGCAGTAGCACTTTTGATGGGTAAAATAACTTAAGGTGATGACAAACAACGCAGAATGTAACACACACATTTGTGAAGTGTGTTTCTATGTTTGTTCAACAATAATGGCAAGACTATATTCATTAATGACTCGATTATCAAACATTAGCACTCACACATGTTGTCAGTGTGTTGGATCTAAGTATTTAACTTAGCGGGTTTTTCGTCTTCTGTGTTTTTTCATTTTAACTTTCATTCCCTCCTCAGACCTGCTAGGTCTTGCTAGTTTTCAGAGATGTCTCATCTGTTTTCACAAGTAAATTCAATTGAAATGTTCATACTGTTGAGCCTGCCATAATATTTACCCCACAAACATTTGCAAAGCCAGCATTGATGTTACATAAACAAAACCATATCAACAAGTCTATATTCTATACAATACAATAATACAATAATACAATAATAAACATGCTGACTGTAAATCTGTCCAAAAAACAACTATTAGGATAGCTCTGGCAAATGTATGGTAATGTTTATTAATATACGCTGTCTCTGTCAAATAAAGTAGTAAATCAACAAACAACCAGCACATAACCCTCTGTCGTTGACGACGACTCCTTCTGTATGAAGCTGCAATCATTCTTAGTTTACGGAGAAATGGATCGATCCAGTTCCACACTGCAGTTTTTGTTCCAGTCTGACTACTTTCATTTTGGACAACTGCTAATACAAACTGACAAAAAAAAAAAAAAAAAATTGAGATTGCTTTTCTATTGTATTCACTTTGTGGTTCGATTTGATCCGGAGAATGATGAGGATAATACAATGAAGATACTGAGAGAAAGCCTGTGTCTTGTGATTAAATCTAACTGACGGAAAATGAATCACAGCACTGACTACACCTGTGCAAGCGCTGGTACAGTTGTAATCAATTAAATACAAATATTCCATCTGCAAACACATATAGAAACACAAGAAGCCTTCAAAGTTATTTCGGAGTATTTCTATGTTATCATTCAAGCATATTATCTTGTACAATTTGTTACACCTTTGTAACTTAGGAGTGGTTTAGAAGTACAGACAGTTATGACAAGTGATAACAAGTGTTCAACAACTCAAAAAAGCGATCAGATATAAAATACAGGTACAAAAGCTTTGTGCACACATACACAAACACTACTACTCCAACAAGTAGTGACAAAGAGGTTGTATGCTTTCTTTCTGCTCCAAAGAACCCAGTTTGTGTTTTACTACAGTTTTTAACACAGAGCTTAAAGTGGTACTTAGCTGAAAGAGATCACAATCCTGGACTAATGGTTTAACTGCACAAAAACCCACATGGTCTGACACAACTGGCAGAACTGAATCCCAACCACCACAGAAGAATGTAGTGAGGACACGGCCATCCAACTCATCTCAAAAATTCAGAAATTAGTCAGAACATCCCATGTAGACATGTGAACGAAGCCAGAATGCAAATCCTTTTTTCTTTTTTTCCATTCCTGTTGGATCTGAAACAGCAAACAAACTATCTGCCTTCCGGTGGCTGCCTCGGGTGGAAGACAAATGCCTTTACTTTCCTTGAGAGAAGGCTTTCTACAGTCACAGTTCATCTCATCAGTGATAATGGCGGGTCTTTTGCTGAACCGATTTTAAGTGACTCTGTTAAGTTAAGACAAAAAGGATTTATGCTGCTCAAGGATAAGGACCTTTCAATTTTAGATTAATGTCAACAGACTAATGAAACTGAGCCTTGAATGCTTAATATTTTGGTTTATATTTTATCTTTTTTCCCCAGTGGCTGTACTCCAAGATTTCTGAATGGGGATGACAGTTACTTGACTTTATCAATTCATGTGCATCTACTAAACCTCTTTGTGTAATGGAAACGACCAAAGAAACTAACATACATAGTCAATTTCTCTGCCACAAACCACCCTCATTGTGTTGACACTTAAAATTCACCTCAATATATGATGCTCTATCAAATATGCATGCCCCCTTTTCCCCTTCCTATCCTGCTCATCAATAGCTATCGACTGGTTCTAAAATAGCAATCCAAAGTCACCCGTGGTGAAATCTAACCTCTGGGTTTCGTTATTTACGTCAACGTAGCGGTGAGAGTGCGCTGCGGCGATTGCTTGCCATTTCTCATTAGGAGCAACAGCAGAATTGGCCTCTCTTCCATTAGTGGTGATCATGAGAGAGAAAGGGAGAGACATGAGAGACTGTATGTGCGTGAGAAGGAGAATGATAGAGAGAGAGAAAGAGAGACAAAGGAGGGAGAGAGTGAAACAGGAGAATCAGATAGACAAAGCCACGATAGCAAGACCAAGAGATAAAGAGAGGGAATGGAGGGGAGAGAAGTTGGGGGTGGCAGCACAGGAAGCTGCCTCCTCTATCTATTCTGAGGGTTTCTTTGCTGCTCTGCCTTTGAGGCCTCACTAGTGTCACATTAAGATCATCCATTTGAGGATCTGAGACAAGCCTTTGATGTTCTTGTGCATACACAAACAGGAGAGTGGAGTGCTCCTTTGACAATTGCCAACTCTACAGAAATATCTTTTTGTATTCGGAGTCTCTGGCCTGCTAGGGACTGTGTTATCATCAGAGGGTGCAGTGCAAACTGGTGAATAATTTAATTCACCTGTTCATATTTCATTAGTGAATACATTAAACAGATTTTTTTTTTTTCAACCCATACTTGTTCTAAAATGTTGAGGGAGATATGTTCCCCTGCCCCGTGCTGTCATTGCTAAGTTGCCGTTTGGCAGGTACAGCATCTGGACAAAATAATGGCAAAGGCCCAACAGTGAAGGAAAATGAAACACCGACCAAGGAATACAGTATGAAGCTCAGAATAAGTGGCGAACAGGGGAAGAAAGCAAGAATGAACAAGTTTGAGAATGTACAGTATGTAGACGCATACTAGAACATTCAACAACACGGAATAGTGTCTTGTTATTTTAGGAATGAAAGTGGATAAAAGCCACTTCCTCAAGAGCTTAAAAGATGTGTGAATCCACTATGGACCTCAGACTCATCAAACTACTCTAGAAGTTGTTTAAAAGTGAGCATGGACGATCTTAAAATGTAAGAAAATTATGATGTGACCCTGTTTGTGAACTGGAATCCAAAAAGCTTTGTACTCCTGGTCTGCTAATTCACCAGTTCACAGACCTTGGCTGGTAAGCACTACAGTGGGAATAAGCCTTAGGGCATTTTTAAGGTGCTTTTACCCCCCCCCCCCCCCCCCCCCTTTTTTTTTTTTTTTTTTTTTTTTTTTATAATTTCTGTGTTTTGAGCATCCCTGACATAATGGGCCTATTATACTTTAGTGATCATTGAACTTCAATCAGCCACTGGAATCAGAGATTAGTCTTGTCATAAACTGATGGCATGTCCTCACCTACGTATACTGTGCTTTTGCCAAGTGTGTACTGGGCTACACTTCAGTCAGTGGAACTCATGACTATGGTAAGATGGCTGCCTACTCTACAACATATAGTACAAATCCACTACCTCTATAGTGTTTTCAGCAGTTGGTAGCTTGTACTATTACTGTCATAGGCTGTTTCAAATCAAACCCATCTAAAAAGAGTTAAAGCTGATTCATTCTACCGCACAACCTTTCTAAATGCTCATGGGTCTGTGTTCTGACCTCCTCATACTAGGGCATAAACGTTTGTGTGATGGCGGTATTAAAAAGCTTTTTTTTGAATGAAAGGCCTCATAATTACCAACTTCGTAATGTACATTATTTTCTGGAGCTGTGTCACAGGGGTCCTGATCCAGCTTTGTGTTTTTCTCCTCCTTTATTCTCCACAATGACCAATTCCCATTGTACTGCAGTTGTTATTACTGCCTAAATCTAGTTTTGTCCTGGGGAGAGAGTAGGCAGCCACACAGTCACCAGCCTTCACTGGGGAGGTCTGAGACTGTGTTCAAGCAGACAACAGTGCTGCTGCTGCTGCTAAAAAAAAACTAAAAAAAAAAAAACACAAGGTGATCAGGCAAAAAAGTTGAATCTGGATCAACTCTGTTGTATGTGCACTCTGAAATGTCTTCCGGCAAATCACCGCATGGGTAATTACATATCAGCAAGCTTGGGACGTGACTTTGTAATGTGAACGCCGCTAATTTATACTGTGTGACAAAAGATGAAATAATAACTGCTGTGAATTGAAAAATCCTTCTTCATATTATTATAGACCACTGTGCAGTGTTTTGCAATCTGATAGGCTTTAAAACTCATGGACCCATTACTCAAACATGCACCCACCAACACAGCCTCTTACATTTCTTTTAAATGCAGTGCTGTTTTCAGTCTGAACGTTTACTAATGTGGTCAGAGGTTCACACTATCTCCCTATGATGTCACCCTGCACTGTACAAGGAATTGCTAGTGCAGTGACATGGACATGATCCCTCACTGGCTTCCCAACCATGAACATGGCCACTTGTGTTTGTTGAAACACAGAACCAGGCCGCTGCTCCTGCTCCCTGGGGATTGAACCCGGGTTTCTGCTGTGACGCGCGGGTGTTCTGTGCCTGCTCCTGTATTTTGCTGTCTCAGTCTCATGGTGCTTAGGAAATATTCTGATTTGTGTTTTTTTCAGTACTTAAATTTATGTAGAAGTGTTTCTCAAATCATTAAATAATTCTGCAGTCTATCACCAAGGCACCAGCAGCTTGGCCTCTGATTATTTGGCCTCTTCAGAAAGTCAGATAGATGCCTCATGGCGCTTTGAAAACTGTGAAAGGGCTGACTCTCAGACCTCTTTAAAATCTGAGCCATACTGCTGTTTGGCATTCAACTTAGCATAACTGACCTGTGTAGCTGCCTTTGTAATTGCAATGCTCTTACTTAAAGCAAAATTTCTTTTTCAGATGGTGTTTCATTCTAGTAAACATGGACTTGTAGACTTCAAAAGCACCCACTCACACACGTACAGAGACTTTGCAACCATATTAGACAACCAACATTCACAAAAACTGATGACTAGGAAATGAGAAACCACTTGTACTGATGAGATGTGGGCACCCAGTTGCAACACTAACTTTTAAATCCTATATCAACAATGCTGCACCAAAAACACAAACCCTTTCTCAGGGCACCCCCACTGATTTCCGCAACACTCTCTCAGCCCTCTGACTCTTCACCACTCCAGTTAGCCACAAGCAGATAGAATGACAACTTACGAATGAGAGGCACACTGGCATTGGCTGTCCCTAGCTTGTTGGAAGCGACACATGTGTAGTTCCCGTAACGATCCTCTGTCATGTTGGTCACTGTGAGGACTGATCTGGAGCTGAGGCTCTTGATGTCGATGCCTTGACCCTTGATAATCCTGAAAACAGAGCACAATTACAACAAGTTAAGGGGGGGGCATTCCTGGTGGGTATAAATGTTTGTCGTCCTTTAGTGGAGCTTCAGATTGTAAAGTGCTTCATCGCCCTCTTCAGCAGATCTATTTATCCCTTGGTCTTTCGCGTCTGTCTTGGAGAGACGTTTTGAGGGACTGAAAGGAGGGAGAAATGACCCAGGGGTGAACCTGCTGGGTGCCACTTGACATGTTGTTCATCGTTTTGCTGCAGGTGCAGGGGGATTACAAAAAATCCCATTCCAGTTGTGCCTGACATCTGTGCTGTGAAACAGATGAATGTTTAATTGTTTACTTTGGTGGTCGTGATGATCTTTAACAGCCTGTAGAGATTAAAATTCACTCTGCAATGGCATATGCTGTGCATCCTGGTAGTAGGATTATTGTGGATATTAAAGCTGAGTTTGTTTTTATGAGTGTGGTTTCTGTCACTGTTACAGTGTCACACCATAAACCATAAAAACCTCCACAGAAGAGACATGTTTCTACCCCCCCCCCCACTATCTCTAGCTTGCAAGTTGCTCTGGTTTCAAACACTATGTGTGACCTTATGTCCAGCAAATATCCACAAATCTGTTGTTCCCAATCCCACAGCAACGTCCTCAAATGTTAGCGGAACATTCACTGATCTCTCAGCGGGTGTTTCGCCACTTCACTAGTTCAACATCAAACTAGTCAATGCTCCCCTCTGTCATAGTGAAAGCGCGCGTGTGCGCACACACACGCACGCGCGCGCACACACGCACGCACGCACACACACACACACACACACACACACACACGCACACACACACACACGCACACACACACACACACATCCATTCAAGAATGAAAGCAGTGACACATCAAGAGAAAGATTTGCTTGTCAAAACTGTCACACTACTTCTGATAGAGACAAAGTGGCAGCAGCAATGCACTGATGGTATGGCTGCATCAATACAGAGCCAAGATGAAAAGTGGCCCTCATTTCACTTACAAAGAAATGGAAATAGTCACATCCAGTGTTAATGTCGTATAGAAGTTACACAGTTAACTACAGTTTCTCTGCTCATGTCCTTTTCATGATGATGAGTAAATGAAGAAATCACCATTATGCCATGTAAGAAGTCACAGAAAGAACAAGTCCTTGAATTAAGTAAAGACTAGAATCATGCCAACTTGCCTCCTTAGCAATTTGAATAAATTGAATCCACCCCATAATTACAATTAGCACAGTGTGAGCTGATGATTGAAATTGTGCTCACTAGGAGTGGGTAAATGATGGGTAATGGGGGTAATTTGGTTTTTAAATTCAAGAACTGACACTCGAATCTAGACTGATTGATGTGTGTGTCGCAAATGATTTAAGCCAGTTGCCAGCAAACATTTTATTAGGATGCAAGGTGAGGACAAGGCACAAATGACTCTTGCTGGAACATTTCTGTGAGTCCTCCCCAGAGGATGGACGAACAGGAGAACAAACAAATGCACTGTCACAGGTAAAAATCAAATAAATAAAACCAATGACTTTTATATCATGTACTTGTCACAATCAAGTAAAGGTATGACCTTATAATGCCACCATTATTGCCAAATGTCTGCATTAGAGATTACAGTTTAGAATACAACATAAAACCCATTCAGCACAGTACTGCTCAAACACAGTACTGCGCAAAACTTTTAGAAACTTTAGATGTTTAGATTTAGAAAAGTAGAAAATGTTATTAAATGCGTAAAGTAAAACCACAAAGTACCTGTTACCAGTGTCATATTTGAGCTACAAACAACAAAGCCATATCCAGTGGAAATCTGGGATGATGCTGCCGTCAAAACAACTCATATAATAAAACTGGGCTCACCTTTTCTCACCCTTGTACCACTCAAATGTTGGAGAAGGCACAGCAGCTGCCTCGCACCTTAGCAGAGCTGTGCGCCCCAAGCCAACTCCATGGCTTTTCATCTCATGGATAGCTGGGGCAACTAGAGAAGACAAAGAGATAAAATATGTTAGCAGGGGAAAAAATGTCAGTCTTAAGAAAAAAATTTTTTGTTATCACAAGCGGAAGGGCAATTTAAAGGAAAACGTTTAAGTGATACATGGTGCGCTGGAGAATGAGGGTTGTTGACCTTGAAAATGACAACCTCCGACTTCCTGGTCAGTGCACACATTACATATTGTAAACTCAACACTCAGAGTCTACAGAGGCGGAGTTGGGGAGGGGAGAGGGCATCCATCCCCGATGTTAGGAAAATGAAATGAATTGCACTGCATGGTGATAAATGGCTTAATGGAAGTTCAAAGACTCAATGGCACAGGCAGGTTCTGTGAATGCAGAATGAGGTTCCTTTCATGTGCTGAAATGTGGTGTAAATCTCTTTGCCAGTGTCACGAAGGCAGCTTTACATATGGACGGATTCTAAAGCAGCCCAGTCCTTTTGTACTTCAAATATTTACCCCGCTTATAGTAACACAGCCATGAAAGAAATGAAATTAATGAATTGAATTTATGTAGACTTACAACAATGGGCAAAACCAGTCAGACAATAAGATTTCCAGCACTCTTACCTTTCCCTTAGTCACATTATGGGAATAAAAATGTTTCACTTGTTACATTTGTAATTATTGGCCATCGTCCGAGTGATGCATTTATAAACTGGGGGTGTAGAGGACAAAGAGTGCTTGCTGACAGCAGAACTGTACCTCGCAGAACTGAATGCGTAGAGTGCAACATACCCACCAGTATTATTATGACTGTTCTCGATTAATCAACAGAGGCTAGGCAACAGGAGAACCAATCATAACAAGGAATAGGGCTCAATCTGACAGTATGTATTATGTAAACTTGGCTTGACTCCCTAAAGCCTGACAAATAATAAATGTGTTCTGAACACCAAATCAGATGCACAGCCATTTGACATACAACACAAGCAAAATTACTTTATGCCATTCACACAGATTCTGATTAAAACCATATGATACATGGAAAAAGCCCACACTCTCAGGGTCAGTCCTGCAGCTAGCAGTAAATTGCCCATCCATGTCTGAAAGTGAGATGTGGTGTGGACTATTTATATTCCTGACAATGAGCCTTTAAGAACGACCTGTCAGTCAGAGCTCTAGCCTGTATCCAGTGGAATGGCTTGGCCAAGCGCCTGCAAACCTTTACTTCCAATTGCATTTGGAGATGTTCCTAACGGATGACCTCAGTACAGTACGGACTGCTGCAGCTATCCCTGCACAACACAACCCGAAGGCACTAACTGGCATCACACTCCCAAAACTGCAGTCATAAATTAATACAGTGAAAAGTCTGAAGGCTCTGTTCGTACAAAACAGGGTACCTCTGACGTGTATTCCAGGTATGTGAAAATAACAAAATGCTTCATTATAGCAAATATATGCATTCCTTTCAGACAGTGGTATTGCCAACAACTGAGCCCCATTTTAATGAAGAGAATGCAGCATGGACCCACAGTGTGAACTGTCTCTCTGCCAACCTGTGAGAGTCCACATAGATAGATGAGGCGGGATGCAACCGATCTGTGTGAGGTGTAAAAGATACATGTGAGCATTTGTACATGTGGTGTATGATCATGTAGGAGAGGCAGAGTGAGGTGACAGCGCGCTCTGTGATGATGGATGCCCTTTCACCAGCCTCCTTCTGCATCCTAATGAGCACATTCATATGACTAGTGTATGTTGATTTTCTGTCCTTGCATATGTGTGCCAATTATACAGCTATTTTCCCTCTTCCGTGGCTGAGCTGAATAATACGAAGGACTTGAGACAGTGAATTAAGCGATGGGTTATGCTAGAGCTTTTCCTGTTCATTTATCACTGTATGAAAAGTTGGATGCCATGCTGGGGGGTATTAGTAGACCTTGACTGGATGTCTGTGCTTGCTGTGTCTGTGTGTGGGTATGTGTGCAAGCTGTGGGTGTGTGTACCCTTGTGTCTATGAACTATCCAAAGTATCAACACTTTTCTGACTTCAGATCTGTATCTACTGTAGTTTAATCACAGCCAGCGTTAGCAGTCACCACACCATAAAGACAGCCAACAAAACTGTTATAGACTCCACCAGTATCTTTGCGGAAGAACTACAACAAGCTCTAGCATAGAATAAGAGGGCTGCTAAAGCTTGTGATAAAGTCAAATCAGAGTGTTGACATTTGACAATGTGCACTAGAGATACTTCAAAAATAAGAAAGGAAGAAGAAAAAATGGTAAGAGTTCTCTAGAGCAAAGAAATATAAATAAGCAATAACAAGTATGACAAAATCAATGCAGTATGCCGACCGACAGAGGCTTAGTGAATCCTTGTAATCCTCCATTGGTGTCATTGTGCGGGGCCATTGATTATCTGAAGCCTCTGAAAGCGCCAGGGTGACCTGGCTGTCGTGCTGTACAGTTACTTGGACAGTGCACTTGGTGGCCCAGGCAGGTGTGTCAATACTTGAAACCTCACACATAGAGCCCCTGTCTTTCATGCTAACACTGGGAACACAAAACCACAGGGAAATTGTCTGCCGATTTCCTTTTTGGAAGAGAGAGCATTGTGATGTGTTTCCTTTAATTTATTACCAACTAGATCGCTATTTGCCAAAAAGAACACTGTGCTTTCTTTATTGGACTCAAAGTTGGAACTTGGATTGCTGTCCTCCTATCAGAAGTTGATTGAAATCCTGGCAAGCAAAGTTAGCACGTTACCAAGAAAATTTTGCAGGTCAACATATATAATGAGCGCTAGATTCTCTCCCTCCTGGTGGTGGTACTGAAGAGTAGTAACTATGAATACAAACCCAGATTTCTCCTTAAATGATCCAGTCAGAACAGGCACATGCATCGATCATCATATATCTTATCAAGGGCACCTCTCATAAAAGTTCGCCACCATTAAAGTTTCTTTTCTGAAAGAACCGGGGCCCCAAGTAATTGTCCCTCTTACCACTTATGTCATACAACTGCTGCAATATTTTGGAATAAAGAAAAATATCCCCCATGATTTTGTAGGGGGTCCAAAATGCTATCATTTTATATGCATATCAATAATACCAATTTGGGTCCTGGCACTGGGATCTTTTAAGACAGATCACAGCCATAAAATCCAGTCCAATACAATAATTCCAATTTCAACTTGCTGGCATGTCCTATATCATCATATATTGTGTAATACACCATCAGAATGTGGAGAGTAATGCAAAGCAGTGCACTAAAAATCATGAAGGCCCAATAATCCAGGTAATTTAGTGTCTAGGGAATGCTGTGGTGCTGTTAATCATGCCTGGATTCCTGGTGACTCCACCAGATGGGGGTGAGGGGTTGGGTCCAGGAATAGCACAGGCGCGGCAGAAAAATGGGTGCTGTAAGGCCCTGCCAGGTGACAAATGGCCAGTTGCAGGTTGATCACAGACCGACTTCCATTACATATACCTTGTATAGAGGTTGTCATCAGAATAAAGACGACGTCTCCAATTGTATGTCTCTACAAAATGAATGAATATAAGCATGTTAATGATGAATAAAATATTTGACCTTCTCTTTAATATTAATGGACAGGGTTTGTGTAGAAAGCATCACACCTTAATGTACAGGGCTTCACTGAGTCGCTTGCTTTAAGCGATCCTCATGTGACTATTAATGATTAATTGGTGTGCTTCAAGATTGAATATGATTTATTTAGCTACAAACTATTGTTTGCCAAGAGAACCCACAGAACGCAGGCTTTTTAATTAAAAGATCAATTAATAACCCTACCTCTTCAGCCAGATTTGAAAATGAGTTTTCATTGCAATTAAGAAATGGACTCATCAGTGCATGACTTATCAGCTTACACACAGAGACACTGTTCCCCACTGCCATCTGTGGGCTTCATTGTCCTGTTTTTTGTCAGTCAGGAATGGTTCTGCTGCCAAGATTTATTAATTCATTAAGATTTCTATTCAGAACAGCTAGGGAACATTGTGTTCCTTCTTTTTATACAATGCAAAGCATATAAATAACCAGCCTAGCGTGCAGGACCGTGTGGGTCGACAGTAGCAGGAATTCAAACTATTGTCTGCGTTAAACACTAAATAGTTCAAGGTACACAAATTCCTACCTATCGTACTAAATACCCATACAAGATGGTGGTGTGTTCTCATGAAGATCACTCTAGGAAAAAGACAGGAAACATCCGTAATTCATTGCTATAAGATAGTTCAGTAAGTCACCTCCAACTGTTCAAGTATACAGAAAGTTAGCCTGGATACAAGCATTCGCCTTTTATCAACGTTCCAAAGATATTTTGATCAGTCACTAAAATTGCAGACCAAGTTAATAGATGAAGCCGCTGCATGTCAATCTATTCTGAAGTGGTACTAGGAAGAACATTTATTTTGCAGAAGATCAAGATTCCGCTCATTTATTCATGCCCCGCATGCAGCAAGGAATCCAAATAGCAATCAAGACGAGAGCTTTGGAGAGATGTAGAGAGATGGATTTACACCCAAACAGCTCGAGGGTACTGGCTTTAACTCTACTTAGGACTGGATCAGAATCCAATTCTAGGAAGCCTTCTCTTTTGAATTGAAAGCCACAGTATTTCAATGGATACTGCAAACTGTCGACAAATGCTCAGCTGAGACTTTGTGCCTGATGTTAAAATACTCCCTACAAAGAGATTTCATTCAACTGTGGAATGAACATTCATTCTACCTTTGATCCGACAGTGCTATCCACCACTGCACCGAGGCAGGTCTGGACACACACAGACGTACACACACTGTATGCAGGAGATGCATTTTATCAAAAGTAAATGCTGTGAACATTTATGCAAATGTTACAGTGTATAATTGTTCTTAATGAAAAAAAAAATTGCTAATACTGTGCAAACATGCTCACTCCCTACTAATAGTTGTTTATTTTCTTGTCATTACTTGACATTGTAATATTGTGTGGTGATGAAGATGCTCCTCCTGACCACAAGTAAACAGGTTTTGCCTCTTATTTATCTGAGATGGTCATGACTCCCCTGAACAACTCTGTCAGGGGAGTCAGAGGAGCATGTTGTGGGTGTATCTACCAGAGAAGGGCCTGAATTCCAAACAGGCCCGCATGACTGGGGCTTTAAAGGGAAAGGCAGGGTCAGTGCAAACAAAAGACAAGGTGATGTAAAGAATTTGAAGTATTATGAGTATATCCCTGCATTTCAATTATGCTGAGAAATCTATCAATACTATGGCTGTAACTGCTCACAGGAGTTCTGATGTCCATGCTCATAATTAATTAAAAATTATCACAATTTTGTTGGACAATTATTGTAATCAGGAAAGAAAGTGAGGTGCTCTTCTTTTTATAAACACAGCCATGATGAGTATGTGAGCAGAGTTCACAGCTGCAGGGCACTGGGAGAGGAAGGAGGCGTACAAATGGCTGGAAAACTTGGAAGCACACGGGGCATAGCTTCGCTCCGCAAAGCAAGTGAAAGCTTGCTATGAAGGAAAACAAGTGATGTTTTGGAGAGAGAGAGAGAGATGCCTGCACTGGCTCAAACCTGCACCCTACATCCAGATAGGAGGGGATGAGCTCATATGGGAAAAAAAAACAACAACAAAAAAACAAAAACAAAGTTGCACCTACTGTGTCAGAGGTACACAATTAAGCCTCCAGGTGCATGTCAAAGACCAAGCTACTGTAGTGCTTTAAGAGAGGTTCTAGGAGTCTGAATATTCTGCTCTAACTCTGCCAAAAATGTGCCACTTGTCTTCCTACTCCACATCAATAATTCAAACATCTGTGCTGCTAACATGGCATCGACTGATTTGTCTTCTTTACACATTTATTTCCTGAAAATTGACTTTTGGCAGCTTTGTGATTATCACATGGATGTAGAGAGTAGATCAGAACATCTGGCGTGGTTTCAAACAGCTTTAGTTTGAAGCATGTGAAACAGTGACGAGCAAATAAAATGTAGCAGAACAAGACAGTTGGTTGTCTGTGTTCTTTCCACGTGTGACTTAAGTTTGTGCAAACTGCCATATCCCATCTTGGAACATGGTGGTGTTGAAACTCTGTAGTGTCACTCATTCAATGAGGAGTGAGAGCAGACAGCTCTCTCTAGAGGGGAAGAGCTTTCTAAACTACAAAAGAAGGTCAGACACCTTTGATTTCTCAGACTGAAAAAGAAAGAAATAGTTATTGTTTTATGTGTATGTAGTTAGTATTGGAACCTTTAATTCTACAACGAGGTGGCTTCATTAATTGACCAAACACTGGCTTTTTTAACTCAGGTGGAGGTTTTCCACAGTGATTTCCTTCTAATTCATCCCTCCGACTCAGCCACCTAGATGTGATATTTATGCTTTTGAGCCACACCGTGCAGTGAGAATTTCAGCCAATAGCTGCACCCACCTGCAGTGTAGATGAATATGTAAATTTGAAAAGTAGGTCAGAGATCAAATTTCATCAGGTAAAATCACTGCTGAAATATCCTTTTGCCAAGCAGGGCTTTTTAGTCAATCTGATTCTAGCGTGACCTTCTGCATGACTGCCGTCATTCAGGTTTAGCTGATAAAAGTATCCAGTCACCATTCATTCATCAGCAGACGTATAAAGACAAGAGGCGCAAGCCAGTAATTTAATTAATGCTGTCTGATTAAGGTAGTCTTCTGAGCCTTGGAAACATTCAAACAGAGGTTAAACATACCGGACTTAACACTTGGAAATAGCTACACAATGACAATGCCCATCATATCATAGAAAGCCAAATGGCAGGCTTAGTGTTTCGGAAGGCCTAGTGTTATTAAAACTCTAAACATGCTAGAGCTTAATTTTGTTTTCATTACTTTGGTTTGCTTATTTTAATTAGTGGCCTTAATCTGCAATTAGCCCAGAGGTCAACTATACTCTTAGCTTAAAAAAAAGGAATTGTTTTGTGGAGAGGGAGGGATAGGGAGAGAGAGAGAGAGAGAGAGAGAGAGAGAGAGAGACAGAGAGAAATTGTTTGGATGTTTGGACATGTATTTAATTAGACTGTTAACCCATGAAATGTCAGTGTCACTCACTCTTATGTCGTCTTATTAGAACGATAAAAGAGAAATAGTGCAGACATGACATGATAGATGTTTGTGACTTAATATTAATTTAACTGCTATTAAGAAGAAAGATAGTCTGAGAGGATCAACACTGATACTCTGGCAGGGTCAATGAAGAACACAGTGGCCTCTTAAATAATTGAACAACATATTCCAATGAAACCTGTATAAAAAAAAGACTTATAGCTATATTTTCTGTCATTACACTGTGTGATATCATAAATGGTTTATTTACTTTAAAATACAGATGCCACATTTCTGACACCTGCAGAATCTGCTAGGAGAACCTTTGAAAAGTTGAGAGGGTGATTCTTCAAGTTAAACAGATGTATGAACACATGTCCATACAGTTTAACATGTTAAATGTAGTACATTTCTTGTTTCTCACTGTGTAATTATCCTCTCTTGTTTGAGTTTCAATGTCAGCTAACGTCTTCATCTTAATTCAGAATTTGACACACCGAGCCTTCATCAAAGTGTGCTCGGGGGCACTTGGTGAATAAAGTCTGATGTGTGACAGTAGAGCATGAATGATACAGTAGATTGGGATATGGTGCAAATGGTTCTCTTTTTTCCTTCACAGAGGGAGAATTGCACCAGGGTGGAGAGGAGGCAGTGAAGAGTGGCCACCAGCTGGCTCAGGCTCTGCCTGCTGTGGCCATATCAGCCGCTCCAATGGACAACTTTAATTCATTTATTCAGCCCCCTTATCTTTGTAAATGAGCACATGTGTCACCAGTCACCATGTTGGAAGAGTGACCAGGCAACTTTCATGAAAAAATACAAACAAATTTACAAAATTTTGTGAGCTGATTCACTGACTATCAAAGCGACATGACATAAGGTACTGAAGTTAAGATTTGAAAGGCTATCTCACAGCCATTAGATGGTGTTGACAACCAAAGTTTCCTTTTGCTGCCTTAATGTCTGTGACATGTTTTGTTTATGCAAGTCTCATGCACAGCACTTTGAATGCTAAACAGCCACAATAAAACACAGGACCTTTCATGTGTGAGGTGATTGTGAGGCCAGAAAAGTCTGACACTATGGAGCCACATACTGGCCATAACTCGAACAGGGCTTCAAGAATTATGAAATATTTATAACTAAAGGGGGAGATCTCAAAGATTAACGCTTTGTGCAGACACAGGCTGCCCCATCACCTAGGCTAAACTAATTACTGCAGACAGATATTGAATTAAGACTTGTCAGAGAGATGTGGCATATGTGTCACAGAGCTGCTGCAAGAGAGGTTTTATGTCCTCTGGAGCTAGTTATCAACAGACTGATTACACCACATGCAACGTACGTAAATCTGAGAACTACATGCTACTTTATGGATTCTGATATTTCTCCTAACTCTCAGGGTCATGAAATCCTTTTAAAACATATTAATTATTTCAAAACTGTACTGTCATCGCTCTCGCAACAGGCTATTTTGAGATAATGGTCTTCACTGAACACTGTCTCTAAAAGTCTGATCTCAAAGTATTCACTTGGCATCCTGCTGATGCTTTTGAACAGTGTCCAAAAAATTGTCCATGTCTTACTTATTATAATCCATGCCATTTCCAAGAAAGGTCTGTGATATGTCGCAGTTAGGCTGGGTTCGATACAGAACCTCAATTTTTTTGCTCAGAAGGCATAAGTAATGTGTGAGAGTTTAAAGCCTTTACAGTTATTTCCATTGCATTTTGAGACAATTTCTATTTCCCTGGTAAAGTAAAAAAGAGTCTCTGCTCTTCCTAGAGGATTATGTAAAATAACATATTAAACTGAAATCATCAGCAGTTTTCAGAAACCAATTTATAGACCATTAAAAGTCATTAAAGGAGTCTACAAAAGATATCTGCACGATTCTGCTCTGTGATACGGATCCATAACAAAGAATGACTAACTAGTCAATGACAGGAACAGCTCTGTAGCTCTGGGAGCTTCAGATAAGTCTGGGCAGCGGGCAAATACTGCCTCAACACCTGACCGACTACAGCATTGTCCCACCCAAAGTGTCGCTCCGGTGCTCAAGCTGCGGTGACTTTGTCTGACAGCAGAGGAAAGTCTTCCTAATCAATTCACTCAGTGTGGATAATAAACCACATACCCCTACTGTCTCGCTTTAAAATTTGGCGGCTATGACATGCCTTATCAATCATTGTGAATATCTCCTTTGTTCTGTAACATAAAGACACTGCCAGTTGTCAAAGCACTTTTCATCCTTGAACCCATGTCTCAGTAGAGCTATAAATAACTGGCCTCTAAAACTCCACTCAGGCCCAGCTCATTAGAGCCAGGCATTACACAGAAATAATGGCCACAAGACTTGGTTTTATAACAAAGCCAGAATGAAAGCTGCTTTAACACAGAGTGGTGGAAATACAGTACACACATTGCTGGACTCAAAGTTGTTGTAAAAAAAAAAAAAAGAAAAAAGAAAAAAGAAAAGAGAATTAAATTGTAAAAACTGTGCATGAAATAAAATATTCCATTTCTTTAAAACTTGAATTAGAAAACTTACATGATTAACTTTTAGGATATGACTCAGTAACTGGGCCAGGAGGAATCTTTTTTTCTTTCACTCTTCGCCCCCCTCCGTCTCTGTAGCTGAGTGCCTGATAAGCTTTGCCAAAAGTGAGATTTAGCACAGGGCATCTATGCAGAAACCTCCATGAATAACAGTCAAGTAAATGCGCACTTTTAAAAAGAGAGGGAATGGCAATAATTGTCCGGCACCCATTCCTGCTCATACTTACGAGTGGTGATTTCCATGTGGTCATGACAGCTAAAGCCCAGTATCATTCATTAATGCCTTGGCTCCTCATTACTGTCTCCTCACACTTTTGAAAGACTCATTACCTGCATAATGGAATAGTGCTTAGAACAGTCAGACCTTTCCTTAGTGTGAATTAATCACCTACATGCACAGACAAAAAGGGAATTCTCACATTAAATATTAAGAAACTTCAAGCTCTAGCTTTCTACTTTTTCAAACTTCTAGAAGGTGCACAGTCAGGGACATGACACTGGTATCATTGAAGACTGCCCTAGTGTCTTTCATGTGTCTGTAAGGCCAGTGCGGGGAAAAAAGGAAGCAAGGAAGGAGAAAGAGATATACTTACAGTTGACTGTGACTTTTACTGTTTTGGTGTCAGGAGAGGCGATGTCATTTAAAGCGCTGCATTCGTAGTCTCCAGCCTGGTCCCTTGTGATGCCGGTGATGTTAAGATATTCGCCACTGTCATATTTCCTGGCTGGAAATAGAAAAATGGAGGCAAAGCACTTACACCATGTCTACAAAGAATACAAACACAGTGCACAAACACACACACACATACACACACTCAGTCTATAGTGCTAGGCTTTCTGTAGCCTATGGTTAGTGTGTGGAAAGCCCTCATTTGTAGTAAAAGGCTTTCTAGTCTAAACCTGAGTAGAAGATGCAATGCGATTAGGTATTGTACTGAATTCCTGATTACCTTCCTTGCATCCTAATATAGCAGTGGATTAGCAGTGCATCGATCCATTCAGTCCGATACGGTGGCAGAAAATAAAATAATGGTGTATTTCCTGTCATCCACTCATCATTTGCTCAACTCCACTCCAGTTAGAGCTACTTCCTGGAAGACAGACAAATTTGATGGCTCAATGCACATGTCAGTGCTTTACAGTTAGCTAACGGTGCCAAAGGCAGGAGCGGCATTGCACCATGACTGGCATATTGGCAGGGGCGTAGTACACCCAAAAAGTTGGAGAAAGCACAAATGCACACAAATCCACTGCACAGAAATGTTTAAAAAAAAAAAAACATAGTAAAAGGTGTCACGAGAGCATTCTAGCTCACACTGCAAATATATTACTATAAGGAATTGAATGTATAATAATGTGAGGAAGCATTAATGAGATACAGTATGGTATCCAGTATAATTCAACGAAAATGATAAGACATAAATATAAATGTGACCTGAATTTAAGTGAAGTATAAACTAGGGGTGCATGATTCAGAAAATCTAAGGATTCGATTCGATTCGATTTCAATTCTTGAGCTCACGATTCGATTCGATTTTGATTCAAAATCGATGGTCATAGGTCATATAGTAGATATGATGGTGTATATTTCATATATGTATGATGGTCAGAGGTATACTGCTATTTGTTGAAGTACTGGAGCGCACCTATGACATGTATGACAAGCATGTATGGGCACCATTATGTTGCGGCTCATTTCTAAGGTTAAGTCACCACTATTCCTACGATGACCAGATACAATATATCAGTCAACTATGATCACATAATCAAATGATAGACTGACTTAATGAACAGTTTCATCATGTTGAGAATATGACGCAGCATCAGACAAACATCAGGCTCAGTAATATCAGACCATACTACCGTAATCAGCGTGGCATTAAGCAGCAGGTCAGTGAACGAAGTCAGTTAGTGTTTTGAATTAATTTACTTACTTGTGTCGAGCAAGTGAAGCCATAAACATCCATTCAGAGGCAATGTTACAGTGCAGGCAGAGGTCAAGCTAAGCTAACAGGCTAGGCTATGAAAACGTAGCTAAGCTAGCTTTCATTTCCAGCAGCGCAATATTTTCGAGTTTAATAGGCTGACTTTGTCATGAGTCTTCACTAATAAACGATTTAATTCAGTGTGCAACTCGGACTCTACCGGCAGCTACCGGTAACTATTAAGGTGGAATGTTTTCTTGCGTGTTACTCAGTGCATGATTGACGTTTGGAAATCAATCGATACACCTTAAATGTCAATATGACAACTTTAACCATTTCATTTGTTTTTATTGGCTCTCCACACGACATATGATCAGATCTTCGAGCTCTTAAAAATGAATATAAAACTGCAGATAACATGGCTTCGACTGAGCGGCTTCCTCAACCGTTAAAAAATCTGAAATGTGTCAAAACGCAATGAAGATGGGACTGAATTACTTTTTCCTTTATGTTTTCCATCGCTCACACTGAGCTTTGCTCTCACTCAAGCCACGGAATACCTGGGCAGAAAACGACATGGTGCCATCTATAGGACTGGCGAGCTAAAGTCATGTCAGGAAAAAATGTAAATGCTGTTACAAGACAGAAAAATATGTATTGATTTTTTTTGGAATTTACGAATCGATTTTGAATTTGTAGACAGAATTGCGATTCTATTGTGAATCGATTTTTTTGCACACCCCTAGTATAAACTATTGTTTTATATCTGATAGATGCACATGGCACAATTTTATCCAATGAAGTCTCAAGTGTCAATCAACAGTATCAGAGATCTGAGCATGGGTATGTCACTCATTGTATTGTTTAATATTAGTCTATTAGTTGATGATTGAAAGAAAATCAGTCAACAATTATTTTAATAATCAATCAATCAATCAATCAATCAATCAATCAATCAATCAATCAATCAATCAATCATTCATCAAGTACACCTGAATATGTATGAGGCTGTTGACTGTAAGAAATCATCTTGGTTTGTGGGAAATTATAACAAGGATTATTCACTATTTTACTGACATCTTATAGGAAATGATTAATCAATATTGAAAATAATTGTTAGTTGGTGCCCTTTTTGACATATTTAAACTGCAAGAGAAAATGAAATGATTTTGCCCTGGGCAGTGTTCGGTTATATTTCAGATTAAAGGCCAAGTCTTAGTAATGACAGCCACCTGCAGATGATTAAAAATATTAGGCATCTGTATTGATCATTGACATATTAATTATCATAATTTATTATTTCATGGATGAATGGATGGATGGATTTCTAACCCAGTGGTGCTCAGTGTGAAATCTATTTATTTACAGCTGTTCAGAGTGATAAAAGTGGTTTGGGATAGAAGATGTGCGGCTGGATTTGGAAGGCATGGGGATCAAACAGAGTGCACAATCAAGCACAACTGAGCTCAACATACTGTTCAGAAAGCCATAAACACCCGACACTGACTCAGCAATATCTCATAAAAGAGAGCAGCCAGAGTCAAGACAATCCATGCTTCAGGAGTGGAAATGCTGCCATTTTGTGCTGCCAATCTCCTCTGTAAGTGAGCTGAATTCTTATATAATGTCACTTTCTCTTTCTGAACCCTGGGGGCTTTTTATCTGCTAACTACGATGTCAAAAAAAAGAAAACTTGAAACTCAAGGTACTGTCGATAATGAGCTTTCCTGTCTCTTCTCAGACTGTTGTGGTGGCAACAATGGAGTCCGAGAGTCTTGGCAAAGATAGTGGTCGCTACGCAAACAACAGCAAAGGAATGAAAATGTTTGAAAAACTGATCCATAAACAAGCACCAGATGTGTCTCCAAAACAGACCCGCTAATATGCCAAAAGTGCACAGGGATGGAGACATAACACAAAGTGCTCTATTTTTGTGATGGTGCATGGCACATGGCTGGGCTTTGCACCAGTGTAGAAGCAGTTTTTATTGGGTGCACACTGTATTTTTTAAACTTAATCCCACTGATGTGGGAGGGGATGTTGAGTGCAGAGTGTGTCACTATAGTGATCAAATGGTGCAGTGCAAGTTTGATGTCAAAAATAGCAGGGATTTGAGCAGACTAGGTTAACATTCTCTACCTATATCTATGAATACCTAAGTTATGTGTATATGAACAGACATACCAGTGCTTTTTGTGAATAATATGCTGGGAAATTTGACTTGACCCAATATCTGCCACAATCTGCCACAATCTCAGGAATCTCTACAGGGCACCAGGGGTCAGCAGTTAGGTGCAGCAAAAGGACAGTTTTTCAGTCCTGAATATAATCAGAAAATAAATGAATACATTTAGATGAAATTTAACTTTAACGGACTGGTTGATGTGTGAAATATTCTTGCCATGGCTTCAGTCCAAGTGATTGCCTGTGCAGTAGCTGTGCTGAAACCTATAGCCTCAGTAATACACCTTGAATTAAAGTTATGACAGATGTAGTGGGATCACATATTATCTGTTCCACTGAATAAGTAGGTCTTCTGCTCAGCTAGGCTATCCAAGCCAGCACCTCTACCTTTTAAGTGACTTCACATCTGCCTCAAAACTGTGCGAAGGAGAGTGAAAAAATGACTTTTTTTTTAAAAGAATAGGTGTATATATCTAGTGTATTTATCTTACCAGACTTCTGTGTTTCTTACAACACTACTGCTTAGAAAATAATTTTTTTTAAAAACAACATAACAAAACAAAACAAAGCATAAAATGTAAAAAAACAAAACAAAACAATGTAATCTCACTGTCATTTTCTGTTTGAGAGAAGCACATTTCTTTGTGTAATAGTAAGTGGCACTGTGGAATCAAATGTGGAATCTTACCACCGATTGTGTTTCACAATGCACCACTGGTTCACAGAAAGAGAGCAGCATGTGTGCATGTGTGTGTCAGTGGGATCAACACGTCCATTGTACATGTCACAGTTAAAATTGGGTATTCATTTTAATGAATGTCTACATATTGCAAACACAGCTTTTATTGATTTTTGTGAACCATTAGTGGTTGCACTACTCTACTGTACATACACAGCAGGGTTATTCTGATAAAAGGACTGCAACTCTGTGTTGACATGGTTGACCTATACATTGCCCTGAATGCACAGCTCCATTGTATTTCACTGTGATGTGGAATTATATACTTAGTATGTGGAAATCCACTGTGTGCACTTGTGTCTTTTACTAGGGCAATGAAATCAAAAGCACTGACCCATGAGGCCAAGTGTGCCTGATGCTTCCAATACATTTACCAAATGGCTCGATCAAATGCTGAGGTTTCAAGAGAGAAGCACAGGAACTTGTTTTGTCACTTTCTGAGAAACACAAACAATCATTTATTTGCCACTTGGGAAGGTTGGTTGTGTAGGGCAAGGTAGAGCATAAAAATAAAACTCATACATGAAATAGATGGTTAAGACTCCTCTTCTATGAAGATGGTTGTGTGGCAATGTAAGAGCCACAGGATGAGAACAGAGACCGGCTTATGTGCCATTGACTGCAATTTTGCAAGGTGCCAACATGATTTCTAAGGCCTAGTTCACAGGTACACGTTTTTTTTCAAGTGTGGCTTTTTATGAGTTTTGACCTTTCGTCCACACATAAACTGCGCTTTAGGTCACTGAAAACAGACGTCTTGCAAAACTCCTTCAAGGATGAAGATGTTCAGAAACAATGTCTTCAGTGTTGAAGTGTAGAAAGGGAAATCTGAGTTTTTGGCTAGTGATGTTAGAATGTGCGCTGTTCTCTCCTTTGTTTCACGTCAAGAGATTTTGTGCAATGGCAAGTGTAGCCAAAATAGTGCTGGTTTTAACAGGAATTTTTATATTTTATACATACTGTGCATGTAAAGGACATCTACTCTTCCGCTACATTGAGGAATCACTCCACTTCACTATCAGTCCACACATGATTCTCCCTTACCTTGATGCGCCATTGTTGTTTGCCTACAGGAACTGGTAAAAACTTTTGATAGACTTGGAACACAGGTTCCTACAAACAGGCTACAAGCACAAGTGGGTGACACAAGCCTGCGGACTTTTCGCCAACTTAACACAATCTTGTGTGCTTTAACACCACCAGGATAAAAACTATGGACAATAGGATCACCTGTGCTAATCATCACTCGCCTCTGGCCAAAGTCATGTCCACTGGAATCCAAAAACACTGGCATATTGTAACCACAGACCCTGCCCTCAAAGGACACCTGGATAACCCACCACGGATTGTTTTCAAAAGACCTCCAAACCTCAGGACAGATTGTCCACCTAACCCCAAATGTGGACACTGCCAACAGTGTAATTTCACATGAAAAACTAAGACATTTTATCACCCACACCCAGGGAAAGTGTTTACTATCAGAGGGATCATGTAAAACCAACAGTTTAATATACATGCTCAAATGCCTCTGCAGACTTGCATACTTAGGCAAAAATTCTTCATCACATGATGAGGTCTCATGTGATTTAAGATAGCATTGCGCATTGTATTTTTGTCTGCTGAAGAACAGTGGTACTCGAAATTTCAGCGAGTTAGACAGTGTGTTTTAGCGTTTTCATGTGGGTGGAGATTTTTTTGTAAAACACTGCTTGTGTGCATAGGATTTAGTTTAAGAACGAAGGAGGAAATCCCCTGTTTTAATAAAAACCTGTGTACGTGTGGACTATGCCTAAGCCTCTATTTTTGTATCCAGTTTGACATGAAATTGAGGTGGTGTCTCCACCTGCTCAGTTGAACCCTAATGGTAAATGCATGTGCAAAGGATAATTTTTTCTTTAGCCGGCAGAAATTCACATACAGACCTCTGCAAAATCAAAAACTAGCTGCTCAAAATAAGCTGCTCACAAAGTTGTGAGCAGCTTATCTGATTTTGAGTTTTACTTTTCAGATTCATGTACATTTTTCATATAGTTCACATTTAAATAACACATTTATTTTAATGCATTTAAGCCTGAGACTGTACTGGATTAAAACACTCATTCTTATCAATAATGTCATCCGCATCTGTAGGATGTATAACTTTCTTTTTAGTGGATTGAATACATCTAGGCATTAAACAACATCTCTAACATACTGAGTTAATTTCACGCAAAACATCAGGATCTATTCAGGCACAAGTCTGTACTTTTACTTTAAATGGCAAAAATCTAAACCGGATGTATTATTCTTGCCTGCAGAACATAACAGTTTGTACTGGACGTATCTCTTTCACCTGATGGTACTTAATTTAATTTGGTCTAAAGTTGTTTTGTTCAAGGCTGCTGGTCTGGTGCCACCCAGCCTGATGTCCAATTGTACTGCACTATAAACCACACTAAAACTATTAATTTCCTTTTAAGCATACTTTTGGTTAGACATAAAAAAACGGACATACTACTGATGCTGCAAAGTGAGAAAACATTAGAGTTCCTAAATGCGGGTAACAAGTGTAGCTTTCATGATGAGAGTGGTTGCAAAATGGGTCACCTATGCTTGGTTGACCATATGATACAAAAAGCACCTGACTGATTTTTGGTGCCTCCGGGTAAGTGGTTTGAAAATGAGAACCTAAGAAAGAAATTAAAGTGTAAATCAAGTTGAAACACCACAACAATTTAGCTGTCGCTGCCTTAATTATGGTAACTGGCAATGAGGAAAGCATTAAACGTTGACATTAAATGTTAGATACACATTCATTTTTTTTTTTTTTTTAACATTTTCTACAATATGGACAAAGCATTTGTCATGCAAACACACACACTGAGTTAATCTGAATGGATACCTTTGTCACGGAAGACAGTTTGACTTGTTATACCAGGAAAGCATGGGTGAAGTTCATGAAATTTAAGATGGCTCCTTTCTTTGTCAAGTTGCAGTAAGCTGGAGCATAGGACTGGTATTTCCTCACAGATCACAGCCATTGTTAATGTTATTGGTTCTTCATGTGTTTTTTTTTGTTTTTTTTTTTGCTATTACATGTATTTCTGCTGTGAAAAAGACCTGCTCAGTTTCTTTCGCAATTCCTACATTACAAATCTAAGGCTCCATTTAAGCTACAATCGTGAGAAACTTGCATTAGTAATAATGACTCCCACATTCAGCAGCACCCTTTGTTGAAATATCCACAGGTGGCATGTAGGCTCCCAATTAAATTGGTGGAACTAAATATTTCAGTTTGCAAGTGCTGATGATTCAGAATGAAAATAAAAATACTTTCTTATTGTATCTCTGAGACGGTCAAACATTAGTCAAGCCTCCAAGATTAGTCAAACGGAATGAAGTAGGATGGGAGATATAACATAATCACCATGATTATAGCAATTTTGCCAAGCCCACAAAATAACACCAAGCTTTATAAGACTTTTATTCAGCTCTTACATCCCACATCATCCCTGTTCTCACCATTCACCTAACATTGTTTATGATGCACTCTGCTTTTTCTGAACTGTGCAGAGCCATCTACCTCCCTCTGAATGTTTTGAGCTCCTTGAACAAGAACAAAAAAGAAAGAAATAAACTCTAACTTTGCTAAGAACCACTAAATCAACACTTTGGTCAGTGTAAAATGCCTAAATATGTTCTAACATTAAAAAAAGTCCTCCAGTACTGCTGGTAATAACTTTAGAGCTGAAATCACACTGTAAATTTCTAAATAAATCTGAAAAATAACATCCGCTTCAAGCATAATTGTCTGGCATCAACGCATTAGTCAATCAAGTGGAGCACATTGCAGGTAGGTGCAGTAAGGACAATTTTGTTTACGACTGTAGCGAACATTGCAGAGATATGGCTTATTCCTGATTTCCTTGTCTTTGGTGCCAAATTAATTTTTACACCACAGCCAAATTCTCTTGCTAAGCTGTAATAAAGACATCCAAAATATGATCGCATTGTACAAACTGATGATTAGATAAACTGTATAGGATATGAAGCAAAACCCAGAGTGGCAGCCAAATAAATTGACTATACCATAGTGTTTAGGCTGAGGAGACTCAGGGGGAAAACAAAGTTGCTGGTAAGTGAAAAGTTAATAGTTATTGGACCAAATGTGGGTTTCATTTGGACCAGTTGACCTCAAAATATGCATTTATAAATGTTAAAATTCTTAAACTTGATCATTTAAGTTCATTTTTTGCAGGTGACCACAGTACTGTAATTTAAATACTGATGAACAACACCATAAAAATGCCACAAAGCTGGATATATATATATTTCTTTTTTTTACCAAATCATCCTCATCTAAATAAAATATCTGGTGTGACTTAATTTGCAATAAGTATTATGTTGCTAGATTTAGACTGTAACTTCCGCCTCTTGATGGAGTTTTTTTTCCCAGGGTAAACGTGGTTTTACATGGGCTACAAATGCAGATCCTTCTGAAAAAAAATGGACAAATTTCAAATTAGGCTGCAGTGTTTCTTTATAAATGAAAACCAGTATATCTTTTTCATGCAGGATGTAGTGGCATGATCCTAGCCAGGCTGCAAATGGTATTCATATCGATTACGGTAGGAAGGGAGCTTTGCAAAGGTCATGGAAACTATTAAACAAGAATTGCTAGCTAGCTAGCTAGATAGCTAGATAGATAGCTAGATAGATACTTAATCCTCTAGGTGAACTTCATTTGTCCAGTAGCTCATTGGTAATAATAATAATAACTGTTAATAATAAATAAACAATAATAATTAGATCCACTTCCTTTGGCTGAGGTGTTATACAGCCTAATGGCAGTGGGAACAGAGGATCTCCTGAACCTCTCTTCTCTGCAGTGCAGCAAGATGAGACGTTTGCTGCAGCTGTAGCTGCTTCTCTGTCCTGCCAGAATGTTGTGGAGAGGGTGGTTGGTATTGTCCAAGATGGCCTCCATCTTATATTGCATGCATCTCTCCACAACAGTCCTATGTGAGTCCAGACTCCTGCCAAGCACAGACCCAGCTTTTTTGACCAGCTTGTCCAGTGTCTTTGTGTTCATGTCGGACATGCTGCTGCCCCAGCAGACTGCAGCATAAAAAAGTACACTGGCCACATTATATTGCATCCTTGATATATATTTACATGTTTATATACAGGGGTCCAAAAGGCTGAGACCACTTCCTTTTAGCTTGAATATATATTTATACTTATATCAACATTATATGTTAAGTGCTTAACCTTGACATGAAGGTAAAAAAAACAGACATGGCAGTATACATGCTGAAAAAAATATGAAGAATAAAAGATTACTGTATTAGGGAAGAAAATAACCTCCACTGTTGGTGTAGGCAATGTAAAACCAAGAGACCTAACATGAGTTGTGCGTGAGTGTATGCTGAGAAATATTTTAGAAACTTATGGAGGCTCCTCTCACCTGAGGGAGATGTCACTCCAAGCAAATTAAAGAAATCATAGCAAGGTTAATTTCGCATTCAGTGCCAATGCTGGCTAAGTGCCGTTGCAGTAAGCAATTTCCCACATTGTGTAGGGGAGCTGTGAGTACACTTCCTTCAGGGCTGCAATACACAGATAGGGCAGGCATCGCTGAAGAATCCATTATAGCATAGAGCAGCATTTTCTACATCAATTTATCCTTTTAACTCCTGAAAATGGAGAACAACCCACGCTGCTACATTGTGCGCTGCTGCCTTCTGGCCCCAACTCAAGGTGTGGGCCAGAACTAGGGGTAAAATCACACTGTGCACAGGGCCTGTCTGAAAAACAGGCTGTTAGTCTGCCTTGATACATAACACCTACCCTGCTCTCTGGCTGTCAATCTGAGGCTGCTAAAATCCAGAGAGTGGAACTGGGCCAAAGGAGCCTTAAGTCATGTCTGATTGCATGTGCTGCCACCTCTGCGACCTGTACAATTACCTCACTGTTACTTTCTGTGCTGACATATTTAGCCACATGCAGTGTAGGCAGGGAAACCATTTCAGGTGCTGGACCTGGCATGGTTGAGAGATTTATGTGACTATGTGATTAGAAAAACAGCTTAAACAGGGCTGAGAGTGGGATACTTCATATGGCAAATAAGCGTACTGAGTAACAAGCTTGTGAGACAAGTAATCAGCATGACTAAGGAAAATATTTGATCAGCACCTTTTACTTGTGCTGTGCATTACGAGTGATGCATTTTACAATTTGTTGAATATGCCAATATAACATAGAAATTGAATTGGTTTACTGAAAAATTGTATGATATACGAAGAAGCAGTTACACTAACATCAGTCACAATAAAAAAAACATGATTTTTGCAGTTGCAAGACTGCTAAGTTTTTATTTACAGTTTTCAGGTGACTGGCCAAACTCATGGTAAATTTGTGATATACCTGTTTCCTTTGCAACTTGGTAAGTTATTCAGTCCTACCTTGGACCATCCACTTCCATACCCGTGGGAAGGAAGCACTATGGAGATGTTAGACAGACTGCTAGTACTATGACAAATGAACATGTAATATATGCATGATATATATATGCATATATGCTCGTCTTTTCAGTTGCTGTGGTCATTTTAGAAAAAGATAATTCAGGTAGAATACAGAGCCATGTATAAAACCAAAACTTAGAAAATATAGTGTCTCCCAACCTTCAAAATAGCCTGGAAGCCCAGTAACACAATAAATCCTTTACAGCTGCAACAAATAGAGGATTGATTGATTACAGTGAGGGGGATATCTGTCAAATAGAATTTGGTAGTATCATGATAGAGGAGTTACAATTTAGTATTACCTCAATATATTGTGTTCAATTTTTTTTGAAAACTGTCATAGTATAAAGAACACATTACAATTTGTATGAAATTGGAGTAAAATTTTTTTTACTTTTTTTATGCAATCAGAACAGTGGGATCTGCATTTGCATTTATCACAGTCCTAAAAACATCCAAAATCATAGCACTACTTTTTGCCTGAGCCAAGTGCTTGCAGGATTCTATGGTGTAACAAGGCTCAATTGTATTCACCTATTACAAAAACTTTAATTCTCTACAACACTGAAAGGGCACATATCTTTCATTGTTTCCCACAGGTTGCAAATTTACTTGTGTTGGTGGGTGGCACCGTGAGTGACCGATGTGCATACAGAGACTCATGCAGAAGAGGGGAGTAAAGTGCAGGTTATTTTCTGTAGCTACAATTTATAGATATTCGCTAAATGCCTCACATGCAGATAATCAGTAGACCCTGCAATTTACCAATGTTCCCTGAAGGCCTCACACACGTTACCTAGGACACACAGAGAAGCCTCTAGTCAACACTCAGTTACAGAAGGACATGCAACTCGAACAGGTGTGGCCAAAAATGAGTTAGTTTCAAAAGAGTGAAATAAGCTGTTCTGAATAGAGCAATTTCATCTACCTAGATCGTCCATCCAAGTATGGCCTATGTATGGGAAACATACATCAGCTTTGGCGTGTGAACTTATTGTGAGAGGGATCCACTAGCTGTTGCCTTGTTGCTTTCATATTTGTTGCCCCTGCATGCTGTGCAACCTGAATGACAGGCACACAGAGAGGGTTGATAAAAAAAAAACAGAGACAGTCAAACTTTTTTTGACAGTCCACCAACCCATCAATGCGGTGGGATTTCTCCCGGTGCTCCCCATGTCCAGTCCTATGACAGACGGGTCAGTTGTCAGTGTAAGCAGAGCAAGGAAGGGCTGAGCGAATCAATGTATACCTCTACAATGAAATAAGATTTTAGCCATAAGATTTTGAAACAGCACAAAAGAGAAAATCAATGTGTGGTGGTGAATGTTGATATTGTGGCGAGCCGCCACAATTATATCGATGTATTGGAAACACTGGATAAGTTACAACAGAAAAATGATCAACTTTTTTTTATCATAAATTATTTGAATATTTTGAGTTATTTTAGTTTATGACAGAATGCCAAAATTGTGTGGATAGAGCCTTTCAAATTTAAATATTTTCTGATTTCCTTCATCCTTTATGATAGGACACAAAATATATTTGAGTTGTAGACAATTTATAGACAAAGGACTAATCGGTTAATCAAGAAAATAATCAATAGATAAAATCATTAATGAAAGTAAAAAAAGTTAGTTGCTGCCCTAAAATCTTGAAAACTATTTAGAATTCATATATTTAATTTTGAAGAACCTCTTTCAAAATGGGGGTGGGTGTTAAAGTGTTTTTTTTTTTTTTTTTAAAGTCACAGGCTGGAAAGAAATCATCCGCCTGCAAACTACCATTTAATATGCGTAGTGTTGTAGTAACTCAATATCACATCTGAGTTAAAGAAGGTCTACTATTCATCATGTTATGGACACTCCAATAAAGCATGTGCCCATTGAGCACCTCTTTAGTTAGCAATACTCAGCTCAATAGCTGAATGGAGCCATGTTAGACACGGCTCCTACTGTTGGTATCTGAAATTCGAAATGCAGTGCCTAACTCTTTATCTTTCACCTCCCATCGTGTTTAAAGTATGCTCAAGTGTCAGGCCTTGAACTGCACATCAGCTCATTGCAAACTATGAGAAAAGGAACCCAGTGCTGAATGAGAGATCCCTGTTGAAGAGACTGCCAAAGACCTGCTTTGCATCTCTTAAAGAGCTGCCACATTCCAGTGCGACATGGCAGGCACAACTCAAGGTATGTAGCAGTGATATAAAGTCAAGTTTGAATAATTCATTGCACCGTTCACACAGACACTGACTGAGCTCTTGTACTTATGCACTTGCTATTGCTGCTTAGTTCAGGACCAAGGCGGTTCTGTTGGATGCAGCTTTAAATAAGCTACTGTGAGTTGTCAATGTACAAGATGCTGCTGCTGTTTCCACAGGGTGTGTTTTGGGGAAGATCATGTACTTAAATGAAAAGGCAAAAAAAGAGATATACAGTATATAGTTGATAAATGTACATTAGATGCTTGGAAAGAGAGAGAAATGCTCCCCAGCTGAGTCCCATCACAGAAAACAATCAAATATCTATTCTAGTATTCTAGTCAGCCTTTTCAAAGGTCACACTTCTATCCCATGGATTCAAATCTCAATGGAAAAAGCTTATCAAGGCAATTCTGCCCAGCCATCCACCCAACCAAACCAGACTGAAACAGACTATGTTAAATTATATTTCATCCCCCGTCTATGACCTATGAAAGAGTGGTGAGCACCCATTGCACAGTACTCCATGTGTAGGCAATAACCTGAAAGGCTGACATGTCACCAGAGCTATTGTAAGCTTTAAGAGTAAAGTAAGTAGGCATGTCAAGAGCTAAATTAATAATGACAGAGTGGCTTCTGGGAATGTTACCAATGTACTTTGTCTAATGGCGTTTCTCATTTAAATTCAGCTTTTACTTAAACATACAGTACAAGTTAATGCAGAACATGTTTATCGACATCAAAAGCCTGGAGGAGGAGCTGCAAGGTCAAAGATGACCCCAACTACGCAGTTTCCCATTAGTTGTTTTCAAATGGTGCAGCACTGGAACATTCAGGGGGGAGAATCCTTACTCAAGGGCACATCAACAGTGGTTGATAAGGATAGGGAGAGGATGAAGCATTCACTTTGCACGACGAGTTTTCACCAGCTGATGAGCGGGGTTTCCAGTCGTAAGTGCCCCTATCATGCAGCAATCACCCCAAACTCCTGAGGACTTCACTGTCAAGCACAGTTTTTACATGGCTAATTAAGCACATTACGCTGCAGACATATGCTGGCACCATTCCTTCTCTTAGCAGCATGTCAACAATGATGATCCGTGTGTTACAAGTACTTGCTTCAGTTTGCATCTTTCTAATTGAAGAATATGCATTGACTTTATATGCACACATATTGAGCCGAATTATTGTCTCAATAAACAGTTAATGGCCACACTTCACTGGATGCACAATGTTTATTATTAGCTGGCAGTTTGCTGGTTGGCAGGAAGGAGAGAGAACCAAAAAATGCAAACACAAAACAGTCGAAGTGGGAATAGGAACTTGACAGTCAGTCAGGGCAATTTATCATTCTGTCAAACTTCACTGACTGCTGCAGCACAACTATCTAGACCCTGTACAGAGCTGGCTTTAACATGCATCTCGTGTGATTGATCACAAGCATGCTGGTTCACACCTGGCATTAAACTGCGTCTCCACATGCGTCTCAAATGACCACTTGTGATCAGATCTCACTTCCCCACAAATAAATGAAACGAATGCGTTGTTGTTTTTAGCCAATCCGACTATGACAAACGGGTCCGTTGTCAGTGTGTTTGTGTGCGTGGTCTTTTTTATGTTGGTTTTTAAGGCAATTTTGCAAGTTATTGAACAGAACAATTAAACTAATTTCCCCATTCAAAAAAATAGAGCCCTACAAGCAAAAAAGAAAAATAGACCATTTAGGCCAAAGTACCTTTTCAGACAGATTTTAATCAAGTGCGCAATTTTATAAAGTATGACCATTCAACAAGAATTCTGAAATAGTTTAGACTTGTATTCAAGTATAATCAGATACTTAAATAAACATTGGTTTCAAAAGGTAAAACAACACTATAAATAGCTTACTGGAAAAAGGGTTAAGTAAAAATGTGAACTAACTCTTGTAATATAATAAAACGTAAATTATATTGCAGACTAATCTCATCATTTTACTTTGTTCTGTGTTCCTACTGTAATTTGTAGTTACTGGAGTGGACTTGCTCAGGATATAGACTGGGACATGACATAGACTCTTCCAAACAGATTTCTACTAGCTAACAAAGTTAAAGAGATTTCTTTTAAGATCATGCATTGTTGCTATCCTGTCAAATAATTTTTAGTAAGATTCAAGAAAGACATTGACGTAAGCTGCACTTTTTGTGACATGCACCCAGAGACTGTCTTTCATCTGTTTTGGACTGGTGGACACACTCGTAATCTGTGACAAGGCATCTGCGCTTCATTTTGAACTTTATCTATGATGCTTTTTTACTTTGTTTAAAGGATGTATTGTTTGGGTTCACAAATTATACAATAGAACTAGAAAACAATTTTCCTGTGCAATCTCATCATACTACTTAATGTCTTAAGTTTTATATCCATAAATGTAAGGTGTTAAAACCTAAAGACTCTTTTTGTACTTTTATGAAGGAAGCAGAGTCCTACATCAGAACATTATCTACCTCATGTCATCGAAAAGTTGTGAAAACCTTCAATCTGTGCTCCAATTTTAAAATATTAATATAATTTTTTAATATTTTTTTGAAATATCTTTTTTACTGTACAACGTTCAGTTTGTATTTGATTGTGTCAAGCTCTGCATATAATCCATGGCACTGTGTATATTTGTTGTTTGTCTTTGTTAATTATGTTGGGCTACTTCTTTTGTGCCTTATTCTGTACATCTAACGGAATTATTAATTAAAAAAAAAAAAAAGCGGGTGGAGAGCAACTGCAGCCGCCTGACTCTAGATGAAGGTGCCTTGCTCCCGCGAGGTTTGAATGTCATATGACATGATGACATTGCGCAGCGCCGGCTAAAGTCGGACAAAATTTAGCTCTGATTGGTCAGGGGATACGTCTATCTACAAGCTAGTCATTAAGAAAAGCTGTGGAAAAAGTTTTTTTTTTTTTTTTCAATCAAAAAGAACGCATCATTACGTGCTGGCTACGTGGAGGCCTCCGCTTTGTAGCCAGAAAGCTAACAAACAATACCAGACCCGCCGACGGGGGCCGAATGGAGAGAGAGAGAGAGGAGAAGTGAGGGAAGAATAGCGGATACCTATCGCTCAGTCGTCTGCTTTGGACTTCTCATGACGATATTCATAGCCTAGATTACTTTTATAAGGAACTCTTGATTTTTGTGATCTGTGGGCCCTTACGGACTAAAACAATACAAATAATGGAGGAACAGAGCGAGAATCTGAGTTTTACACGTATAAAAGGTAGGCAGTCACCATGTTCCACTGGTACACCTAAGGAGGTACAGCCTGTCTATATGGACAAAAGTTTAAGTGTTTACTACATCAGAACTTGTTCAGAACCTTCTAATGGGCCCCTGCATGGGCCAGCGGGCTGTATGAGGTTAAAAGAGGGAGGGAAAGAATGTCAAAGTAGACGGCCAGCTACGACGAGCTAGAATAAGCAGCCACGCTGTTATGACCTGTAAGTGAGTGAGGTAGATTGGTTGACAGCACTTTGTGTAATGCTCAAGATACATTACTGGAGTTAATAAAACCAGTGTTTCCGGTACAAGTGAGCTGTAGTGGCCTGCAGTTTATTGCAGATGCATGTATGTGCCATAGATCTTCAACAATCGACTGCACACTGTATCACGATACTAACATCTCTCTCTCAGTGTCATCAAATGATTATGATTATCCTACCAAATTCAAATAGACAAAATCTCAGTGCTAGGCATGTTCATTTTGTCATGATTTTCTTTGATTCATGATACCTTACAAGTTTGACTGTGAATGCGTCATGAAAGTTGAAAATGTTTTATCCTATTTAGAGATCCTTAGTTTTTCATACAGATTGTGTTACAAATTCAAATAATGCTGTATTAAATTAATAACCACATCACAGTGTTTTACAAGGGGATCCTTATATACAGTGGCCAGGCGAAGCTCAACACAATGCAGCTGAAGAAAAAACATGCAAATTAACAAAACACAAAGGAAGAAAACATCTTCACCACTTTGACACTTAATCAGCATCTAGAATAAAAATGCTGCAAACTGATCAAACATAACTAAATTAAGGAACACAACACTCAATCATTGAGGAGTGGTTGATGTTTTCATCAGCTTTTGGCTCAACCTCAGGATTTTCCATTATGTTAAACTTGGATTTCTGTATTTGCATTTCCTTATGTGTTCTCATATTGCAGAAACTTTTACTGACTGCCAAATAAAAAACAAACTAATCTTGGTTGGACCAATATTCTCTAAGCATTTTAGTTGCCAACAAACACCAGTTTTCAAAACAAATGATAATATATTTTTCCAACATTCCCATCTATCTGCAACAATAGTTACATTTTATTAATAACAAGATCAGTTATGACTATTTTAATTTCCTGCAATTAATGATCGTTCGGTATTTTAGACAGTGAAATTTTTTTTTTGGTGTTAATGGCAGTCAAAGTACTACAGTTCATGATAGTTCACTTAAGGTCTGCTGCTATTCGATAAGTCATTCATAACTGAGATAAATATTTCCATATGCTGTGATTGCATATTCAGGTTGCCTGTTCACTGGTTGGGGCACACTGCTCTGCATATCCAACACATTTAATGGAATTCCATCGATAGGTAATTAGCCTATTACAACCTTTCAGCTGTACAACGTCCTTTGGACAAATCGCCCTCACTACAATAACCGACTCAAAGATCCCACTGCAAATAGCTTCTTTTCTGATGTGCTGGGAGACAGTCTGTGATTACATTTAGTACCGGGCCCTTTCATTTGACCAGCATATCATTTCTTCTGTGGCATACTTCAAAGTGTGGACACTTCAAAGTAGAATGAGTGACTGCCATTCGGACTCTGAGGATGGCTCTTTTGATCATCTTCTGAAACTCCCCTAACGCAATCAGGGCATGCACGCCAGAGAGGAGGATTTGACAGCCATAAGATAAATGCAGTCCTCCTCACAGCTATCAGATAAGAACAGCATGCTCTAATCCATTAATATGAAAATGAGGGAGGACTAGAAGTGGCTGGGTGGGGGCTTTGCAGCAACAGTTAAATGCTTTGGAATGAGTTTTCAAAGGGAGGATTCAAAGCATTTAATGGCGTATGTGTGTCCCAGACTAGCAGCCATTCAAATAATTTATAATGATAACAATAAGGGTATTCTTTGATAATGCACCTAAATGATAGTTTACAAACTGCCAAACTAAATTGGAGCTCTTCTTGCGGTGATGAGAGCTGCAATTTTTATAGTAGAAATCCTCAATACGCTATCACCATGTCTGATTTAGTGGCAGAATGTGTGATTGTAATACATTAACTATTGTATTGAGTATAGCTTGAAGTATCTTTTCTTCTTTGTGAACTGAAGAGTCTCATTTTAAAAGTATAGAAGTATGGAGGTGAGAAGGAGCAGATATGTTTTATTTGCAGAAACCGAGACTTACCACAGTACATTAGAGCTGTCACTTTTCGGTTGAATAAATTTGAATGTGCATGTGAATGTGTGTGGGTCAGTAGGTCGCTGGTCCATTGCAGTGGAGACAATAGGTTCTGTTCTATATTCTATTCTACACAACTTAATCTTCACAGATGATAAATTTATCTTTATATTTAGGGTATATCAAAAATAACATAATGAGTGAAGTCACTGGAAAAATGTCTGCTGTCCTGTCTACTAACCTGTGTATTCTCTACTCTATCTAGCTAGCTATGAAACATATACAGATACTAACATATCCGCGATAGAATTTAATTTCATTTTAAAACCACCAACAAAACATTAGCTTGTTAGCTATTGCTTTTTAAAATATTTTTTTTCAAAAAACATTCTTTCAGAAACTGCATATACTGTAGATTTGTTAAATAACTTGTAGTAAATAACCAGTATTTTTTTTTCTTTAACATTCAAATGCAGCATGCAGTAGAATGTGGTGTTTCCTGTGGCTGCATGAAGTAGACAGGTTCCATTATCTATAATGGAGCAGTCTACTGATGAACCTGAACTCAGGGTAAAGTACATCAATATGGTGGAGAGGCGTGGACACATCAGTAACTGCTCTTAACCAACGACACATGCTGTATATAATCGTTTTTTCTTAATTATTTAATTGTAAAGCTAGCTCCATACACACCCCCAGTCAAGCAGAGGTTGAGTGGGAATACATGCAGTTTTTCGGGATGTAAGCAAATAATTCCCCAAATAATCTACCCATTGCATCCTTTCAGCTATTTACATCTGAGGAGAGGCTTGTGTGACAGTGGGTATTTTATAACTAATATCACAGAGACACAATGAATTAGCCAGTGCCTCAGCCCTTAAATACATGAAGCAAGATGGCAATGTCATTTCAGGACCTCACTATGCACTCAGGTCTTACTCTTTCCATAATACTCCATGTTCACGTGAATTTATTATTACATCCACCACCAACCCTCCCCCCTTCTCTCATGGATCAATCCAACCACATCCATCTCTCACTGCATCCCTTCCCCCTTCCATCTCTTCATCTGCAACATAACTACCAGTACTCTCTCCTTCTCATTCTACCACCTATTGATCCTGTCCATACCTCCTCATTTCCTCTCTCTATTCATCCATCCATTTGTCCATTCATCTATTTATCCATCCACCCATTCATTAGCATAGGTATGTGAGAGGTGAAGTGAACTCACCTAATGGGGTTATATGTCTCCAGGAAATGGTTGGCTCAGGTTTCCCACTGGCTGTACAGATGAGCGACACATTGCTGCCCTCGTTTACCGTGATGTCAGACGAAATGTCATATATCTTGGGAGGAACTGGAAATGAGAAATAATAAAAAAAAAAAAAAAAATACAGAAACAAGATTAGCATTTCAAATCTGCAACCTCCGGTTCATCCAGCTGTATCATCTGTATGTAATATTACATTAGAGAGAAAAGGAAGGTAGGATGGATATCTTTACAGGGAGATGTGGTTTGCGTTCAAGTTTTGAGTTACATGCTATACTTACCTGACCCATCAATTTAGTTAAAATCTCACTGAGGCTGCATTAGCCAGTGTACAGTAAGAATAAGTAAAGCAGGTTTACAGAAAAGACAAGACTAGGTCAAAAGTAGTAGTAGTAGTTGAAGCTAAAAACTACTACTTTCAACAGTAAGTCCCTATAGCCTGCTGGCTTTCTTAGGCTAGCAAGCTAACTAGCTGGCAAACTTATTACCACATCCTGCTCCCAGCCTGAGTCAAATATTTTTTCATTTCTATCATTTTGTCACACAGAACTAACATTTAACTACAGATTTGTCATGATAATGTAAGGGAAAATAGAAATGAAGGGCTGCATTCATTGCTATCATGATAAATACTGTAGCTTACTACACTAAATGTTAGTACTAAATGTTAATACTAAATGTTAATCAGCCTGTATTGCCAGGCTGCATTCATTAGTTAGTTGGTGAGTGTGTCATGAAACATTTGTCAAACTTGAACACAGGTTCTTACATTGTATTCCAAACAAAACCTTCATCCTGCCCTAGGCTCTACAAATAAAATCAGCCACACAAAAGCTTCTCTTCCTGAAATACAGCACAAGATTTTTGTATTCATTCAACCAGAAAAACTCATCAGAAATGAAGGACATTTTACCAAAAAGAGTCACCTTTAAATCATTGTTAAATGAGCAATAAAACATGAAATGAACTTCTTCATCTTCAATCTCACCTGAGTCACACAGCAAACAGAGTCTGTTCTCCTCAGGGACACCAGTAAACCTGCCTGTCACTACTGCTAATGGTAATGTACCTGAACGTAATTGTGCACAGAGATCTTTGACATTTGGTTCAATTCTGCTCCACACGAGGCTCTACAGTGTAACTGTTTTTCATTGGACAATATGCTTGTAATTTAGGTTTGTACCAAACATCCACAGACCATCTTTCCTTTTACATAAGGAACAATTTGCTGTACGCATTATGAATATTACACTGCAATTTGTTTTGAAGAATAAAAGAATAAATCAATCGTACAAAGTAAAGATTTCACCTCACTAAGCGAGCAGTGTTCATGCGTTGAAGATCTTTATTGTCAGCTACTGTTGAGGCATATTCACAAGTCTGTTCCAAACTCAAATCATCTCACATTTAAGTCTGACATTTGGAGGTTCCCATCTCATTTCACCACTAATGGTAAAAACTGGCGCAAGCTTATGAACTTCCAAGAACGATCGAATTGCTCTATAATGAAGCTGTTCATGAAATCCCCAAATGCCAGAAGCAAAGTATGAAACAAGACACACACAATTGCACACAGTTCAAAATAAAACCTAAATTTGTATATTGGCTGGTATTTGATAACACTTGCATTGTTGAGTCTGTTTACAGCGCATGATAAACTCAACTTTTTAAAACAATAAAGTTTGTTTATTTTATAGTAAGACACAGTTAAATTTATTCGTGAGTTGTGATTAAGCTGTCGACCACAACTATGTTTAATATTTCCCGACAGAACTCGGCACAGTGAGTGGGTCTCACCCACAAAGGCTTTGATTCGCCTAGTTGTTTCTCAAAGAGCAATTCATAGGAAAAAATCCAGCCCTTTTTGAATCACTCAAAAAATGAGATGTGGGAGTGATTCATAGGTCTGGAGCCAGGATACACTTTATGTGCATTGGAGGCTGTGCATCATCAATCCAAGTACGTCACTAAAAAGCAAATCTTTGAAAAAGAAAAGTTATTTTTTGTGGAGGGCAGCTCATCAACAGTCCCTGCTGGACATCACTTACAATCATAATTGGCAAGTTTCTGGGCACTTAAATCCTCTCGCTGCTTTGATGTTAAAAGCTTCGGTATTTAGGCTGCTGAAAACACACACGGACACACATGCAGCCACCTACAAAGGCATTTTAACACATTCAAATAAGCGCACATGCAGGCATGTGTGTGTACACACACACACACACACATACACACACACACACACACACACATACGGAGACACTATTTTAATCTGCAAGATTTGAATCTCTGAGGGAGCTTTTCTGCAGTGGACTGTGCTATACAGTAATGGCTTCTCAGTCGTCTGGGGCTTCCAACTATTCTACCCTCTGATCCCTCCTTATGCCTGCTAAAAAACGAACAAAAGAAAAGTTGATTCAACAATTTCCCGAGTTCCTCTTTAGACCCACCCCAACACTTTTTGGAGTCACATGGTTTTTTTTTTTTGTCATTGAGCTCTGTCCAGCTCAGCTGCAGCCGCCCTCACTTGCTTTGACCAACCATACAGAGAATGTTGCTGAGAACATACACTTTGAATACCATCTACCATATGTTTCAAACTGATTAACTATAATCAAATTATTGCTCCTTTTCTTCTTCCCTCCTCAAATATTGTACAATCAAGTAAAAAAAAAGAAAAAAAAAAAGAGAAACAATTTTTACTGTTTGGAAAATATATAATTGTGATCTGGAACCTGCAACATGCACTACAATAAAAACTGTGATCATCAATCATCTTTCCTCAACATTAAGGCCATAAAACTGTGCTACAACCCGGATGCACTTATCAGCTCTAATTGTATATTAAGATGAAATAGCCTATAGTCAAATACATTGTAATGCAACATTAAAAGCATCCATTGTCATATAACTGGAACCTCTGTGGCTCAAAGAAAAAAAACTTCTGATTGACAAATGCTACCACCCCAGTATGTAATGCCCATGAAAACACTCTCAGCACTGGAGATTTCTGCTTGCTGGGGGGATAGGCATCATTTTTGATCAACAGATCTGGATCTAAATGAGATGAAAGTGGCGGACCTTCAGTGGGAGACGACCGGAGGCGATGTTGAATCTAGGTTATTGCTTGTCAGACTCCTGTGTTTACTTGCTGTAGGACCCCACTGTTGACACATCTCCCCAGTGTCTGATAGCACAAAATTGAAAATGTTGGGGTTGTCTACTGATCCTATCTCTCCTTGGCAGGGACTGAGAGGTTTTCAAAGGTTCACATGAAGAGGCTTCAGTTTTTCAGCTCAGAGCTACTCGGGCTCAGTTGCTTTACTGTATAACACTGTTTGCTCCAGTTGAGAATAACAACCAAGTCCGGGAAACAGAATAAAAGATCAATACATAACAGGCAAACTTTAGACAATAAAATATAAACTTTTATCATCTATGCATCTGGGATGTCTGTGAAAAACTGAGGAGCAATTTATTCACCACACAGTAACCCCTGCTTCTGTTCCAAAGCTATTGTAGTTAGGCAATAATCTAACTACCTGAGGCTATTCGACTCGTGCATGGTAAACCTTTGGCACTTTAGGGTGCATTTTGTTGTTAGCTTATAGGTTTTTTTGTAATTATTTGTGTATTATTATTGTGAATTTTGAGCTCACCACAGCAAGTTCCTTACAAAGTTTACCTCAACTCAGATTAAGTGCTTTGGTTAAAAAGTTTGTGCCTGGATATTTACTTTCCGTAACTGTCAGTTGTGGTGCAAAATGCTCACGGTTCACAAGTATCACTGTTAATTATCTATAGTGAAACAAAGATTTTGGATAAAGCTAATGTATGAACAAAATATTATTCTTCTATCTGCTGTTACTTCTTTAAAAAAATAAATTAAAAAAACATCCTAAACAAGATCTTATATAAGTGGGGGTCTCGTTGCTAGGTTACAGTGCTGAGACATTGCAAGCTTTGTTGCTGAGGGGCCATAGGATGGACACTTGATATTGAGGGCTGAAGGGGATTTCCATTTAGCAAATAGGGACTTAAACCTATTTGAAATTCTATTACTGCTAATGAGAAAATCAAGTTACCAAGTGGCTGCAAAAGTTTAAGTGTTCAGTTTACCTCTACTTTTTTTAGTGTCGACTCTTAATGGTGAAACCCCTGACCAGGTCATATCTAAATGAATGATAATAGTTGATAACACATATGTTGATTTTTTTTTAAAGTATTCATGTATATGTGTGAGTGGTGGTGTGAATACCATTGTAATGTTAACATGGCACTTGAAAGCACTGAGGTTGTTTGACACCAGCGTGATGCAGAGAAGCAAATATGCCAGAAAAACTCACATACAGAATTACAGCATTCAACCCTTGGTCACGCTGACTCTGGTGACAATTTTATGCATTTTTTACTTGAATTTCACACTGACATAGAAAAGTACACCTGAAATTGATGAAAGGATTTGAGTATACAGGTAGTGTTGGCGATGACGATATTTCTCTTTGAGTTAAATTGATACTATGGATGTTTTGGGAAATATAGCTGAATGTCAGTGACAGTTTAAGGCTGTTGAGGAAATGTTAGTCTCACACCTCAGAAGGTAATGTAGTAAATACCTTGCTCTAACCAACCGTGAGCAAAGTTTGGCAGTATGCCTCAGGTGCATATTTTCATCTGATTTTTTCAATTTGATTTGTAGTATGACACAGCATAGGTACTACAAGAACTCTGTGTTTCTGTAAGGTTCTTAAGGCCGTCAACTTTTACCACAAGGTACAATGATCTTTGCAGTAACAACATGCTGTCAGACTGACGCACAGTAAAGCAATGTTATAGAGACCCAAACCCAAAGATAGAACAGAGTATGAATATGTTCAAAAGTTGAAAAAAAAATCTCACGATGACACATTATTGATATGTTTAGGCAACTGAACTACTTCTTTAACGTTAGGGATTGTGGTCATAGGGTTGGCAATACATTATGGTTAAGGTACTGCATGGTAAAGTTAAAGAGATGAGAGGCGATGACTTGGTTAGAGTAGTTTAGAGAAAGACTGTGTGTACATATGAGGTGCAAATTATTCTTATGGATATTTTTCCCTGCTGAGAAAAGCCTTTTAGATGTTGTTGTGATAATCCCCACTGGCGAAATTCCTGGTTACCACGCTACCTTGAAAGCCTGCAAAGTCCATTACTATTATGTTTTTCTAGGGTGCTTCTCTCTGAGTGCTTTATATTATCCACCTCCTCCTCCATCTCTTGAAACATCAGAGACAGCCGTGACTGTTCTGGCACTTCAGCAACAGAACATCGTAACCCTTCCCTCGGTACCGACACACACCGCTTGTTGTTTTCTTTACGTGCTAATTCATTAACGATGCTATGATTGTCATGTTTGCCCATTCCTCTCTAATTTCCCCTTCTCCAGCCCTGCGGGAGGTGCTGAGAGTGAGCTGCCACAGCTGATCTGGGCGGTGTCATCTCCCTCCTGGCAGACACCTCGGGTGAATAAATAAGCCTCTAATGACGCCACCTTGAATTACGAAAATGCTTACAGCTGCACTATTAAAATGCAGGGTTTTTTTTTTCTGGAGGTGCAAAGAGGCAAGCACACAACTGGGCTATTCTATGAATTCTAACAGGCCTCTCCAGGATGACTTCTGCTACCAAATTGCAGGACCCCATTACTGGCTAAACCTACTGCCATCCAGCTTTCCAATTAGAGCACAGAGGGGAAGCCTGGACACTTGTTGTAATGGACGGCAGCATGGGCGCTGGGGATGTAGAGAAGTCAGAGAGAGCTGAGAGGAACGGAGGGAGAGAGAAAAAGAGAGAAATTTCTTCTCTGGTTTTTGAAATTTAAATCTTTGATCATCATCATCATCATACACACAGTGAAGAAAAGGATGAAGGTGCTGTAACTGCCCTGAGCATACTTCCTGTCCAAACACAATACGATGTAATGGTCTTATTAAATCGCAGATGCTTACTGATCTGAGGATAGATTGTCTTTAATCAATGATGTGCAGCACTTGAGAATTGGATTAGGGGCAGATTTGAGTTTTACTTTTAAGCTTTACTGGAAACAGTGAAAAAATCCTGAGGAGGTATTTGAATAGCTACTTGCAATTCTAAAATTACCTTCTCCAAAGCTTTCCCAAACCGCAGGTTGTTAAGAGATGATACTGATACAGATGGATTATGATATACCAGTAAAATATACCTGTGTTTGTAAGGCCTAATATAAACTTCAGTAATGAGAGCATGCCCACACAGCTATTCCTAAAGGTTTTCAATTCCCTTTCCTCACTGCAGGCAGCAAAAGAGAACCAACTTCCAGTCCGTTAATTAGGTGTCAGACACAGAAACTAAACACAAACAGTGACAGATTATATTACTCAAAGGGATTACCTCCATTTGTGGTGTCATAAAGCAGGCACAGATCATTTGTAGTGCTTAACTCTGGAAAAGTTCATCCGAGTAGAAAGAGAAATCTGTCATTATTGGCAAGTTTTTTCACTACTTGCTTGTGACAAAAGACACATAACTTTAGCGGCCCGATCCAATTTAGCAATTTGCATTTTTTACTGTAAAGATAACTGACTTTGTCTGTCACACTAGTATTTCATTACCCTCAGGCTAAGTAAGTTGACTTTAATGTGCTGTACAAAAATCCCCAAAAATATGTATAGTAATAGAGGGAAAAGGTTGACTTTTTGGATATGAAATGTGTTCCAGGAACTCTTGACAGCTATTGTAGGTGTATGTTTGTCTCGATGTGTGTACATGAGTGCATGCTCATGTGCTTGCAATGCGTGCTTTCAAACAAACAACATACCTCACTTGACTCCCAGCCTATAAACTTTGAAAGTCACACTAGCTTTACCTCCAATATCACCTGCTGCTCTCTCATAGTGTTATTAAACATATCAATCTCAATCATTTTCAACAGAAAACCACACACAACCATACGCCAATAATAAAAAGCAATAAAAAAGTTTAGAAAAAAAGGGATGTTTTCTTTTTCTTTCCATTTATTCGAGCCCAGCAGCAATAGAGGAGGTGGACTAAGTGCTGGAATGGCAGGGGCGAGACATAAAACCTCATCAGCTCTTATTGCTTGTCTGTTTTTGGCATCTCTTCATATTCTAAGATCTCCTTGTGGCTAAGATGTTGGGTAGGTTAATAAAGAATTGAGATGTGAAGAGTTGGAGCAGACACCAGACGGCTAAAGATACGAATAGATTCCAGGCAAGTGCACATTAGCTGATGAACATTATTCCATAATGGTATCATTATGTATGATGAATCTAGTGATTTACCCTATTAATGTACTGCAGGAATTCGCCTCGGGGTCCAATGAGTGTGTGTGATAGTGTGGGAATAGTACAGTATGATGTACCTACTGTATGTCATCCACTGAACAAGTTTATATATATAACAGATCAGACACTGTTGTTTTTGAGTTAAAAAAATCAGTTTAATATACTGTAACACATGTGCAAATTGTTGTATTGACATGGGATTCCCCTGTAGTGCCTTTTTTGTGTAGGTGTGACCTAGTTGTTATTTTTGCTGCTGTGTCTCAATGAGCACCTACACCTCACTGGATCACTGTAAATGCACCTGGCATAAATTCCTACAGTAAAATATATGCCCATTACTTCAGCTGTAACCCTGAAGTTATATTCTTCTCTACATTCATTTCAGTGGCCCACTTCTTTTTTTTTTCTCCGAGGCAGCATTCCTGTCTGTGAGCGAAACAGAAATGACCCCAATACTGTGGTAACAACAATGTACTGGTTAGGTGATGATAGCCTTGGACATAGAGAAAAACATTGGACAATTTTACCTTGAGCCTCCAAAATGTCCCTGCAACGTACAGATGTCTCCAGAGTCATATAGTGAAACAGTTTTCCTTGTGACCAAGGTCTTGGTAAAACTTCTTATATCATCAGAAAACAGCATCAAAATTAAAGTCTGAAGATATAAGATCAATGCTGTGTGTGTACTTTATGTATTATCAGGCAAATAAATAAGAAAAAGAATAAAATGCTGAAGACAAGCTTTACTCCTCGCAGAAATCTAAAGAAAACTATGAATAAAAATTTTGTTCAACTTGTCATTAAGCATTAGTTTATGATAATATTCCCGTCATGACCTAATGGTGCAAAAATAACATGCTTCCGCAAATGTCACAACCAATATATATGATGAGTAACTGCCAATGAGGTTAACGATGCAGAAAGCGTGATTATGGAGGGCTTGTTACCAATTTCATGCACTTCTGGGGAAATTCATGAATTAAGGGAAATCAATTGATGAAAATGAACTTTTCGAAATACCTTGTGAGAGGCAATTAATCTTCAATGGGAGAGCTGCACTGGGCATGTAATTCAAAGATAAGCTATCACCCACTTATTGAAACAGTTTTTAATTTATTCATGCTAATCAGTGTCTCTCAGCCTCAGCATCTTGCTTATGATACAACAAAATTCCTCTGCATGGGCCACTCTGCTTTCAGTCTCAAGGATGATCACTGCTTTTTCAATTAGCTGCGTGGCTACAAAGTCTCTTTGATAGGCGCGGCAGTGCACAAAGCTTATTTCAAATAGTTTATTGTCAGAAAAACACTGAGACTGTCAGAGGGCACAGTGCTTACCCACAGCGAAATATCAGCCGGTGACCAAACGACCGTTGCTACGGGCGATCCTCTGTGCATCTCAGCTCTCAGCTCGTGTGAGGGCCATGTGTGCGTCTATGTGTTTGTGTGAAATGGATGATCTGATGAGAGGACACAAAACTCCGTCTCCATCTGTCACTGGGCCTTGATGCAGCACTAAAGGTCAAAGTTCAAACCTTAGAACCCGGGTCGTGATTAATGGGGAGAGAGCATTTGGCAGCAAGCAGACACTCACTGCACCCAGTCACAGGAAAGGAGCTCGGCTCAGCGGGTGCTTGGATCTGCTCTTTATTGGATCTTCACTCTTCAGTTTTCAATACTCTGGAAATGCAGTGAGACAGACAAAAGGCTTTTGGTGCCACTGTAACTCAAGTGCTGTTCACATGTTTTCATTATCGATGGCCTAGTTAATCTCATGCATTAATCTCATGAAAACACCAACTTGCATCTGCATTTTCAGAGATGTCGTTTTATTGAAACTCCTCTGCTGGGATATTAAATCTCTGAGATGTGGAATGCCTTTTTGGGCACAGAAACTGTCAACCGGCATACTTCTCAAAGTGCCCTTGATAGTTATGATGAGTTCCTTATAAAATATCCTAGTTTGGGCTTCTAGAAGAACCATCATCATCACGGCAATGTGCAATGTCCCGTCTTTGTTCATCCATTTGTAATGACTTTAAGCTATTACCTTGAAATATTCATATGTATCTCAGATTGGGTCATCTAGTAGAGAAGAAGCCTGGGTTTTCACAAAGAGCGGTGAATTGTCCGGGAACAAAGAAGTTCTATGGAATGAGAGTCGAAACACATTCATGCATTGTTTGTCAAAGTCTCTCTTCCTCTTTCTCCGTCTCTCTCTGTCCTGATTTATTTCTCTCATTGGTGAGTCATATAAGTCCATGATGAATAGCACTGGCTGCCAAACAATTCAAGGTTCAAGTACTGAAGAGGATTAGTGATTATTCTCAGAGTGTGTATTTGCCTGTTTAAGTGCATGTGTGTGATATGCGCCTCTGTGCACACCCACAAACACTGACAGTGTGTGCATACAGCGTGTGTATTGTTGTTCATGTGTGTCAGCTGCTACATTCATTCTCTGATGATGCCTGCTATCGACTGCTTTTCTTCACGATCTGGTCTGTGGGCTGGAGGGAGAAGATTTGGACTAAACAACACGTAGGGCAGTTTGAGCCCACTGAGGGCTTTGGAAAGGCCAAAGTTATGAATATTCAATAAATTGCTCATTATTAAAAACCCTGAGCTTGTACTTCGCAGAATACAGATGTCAGTTGCTGCTGTTTGTTTATGGCGTTACTCTGAAGCGCTGATTGTTTAAATAATGATGTTCATGCAGAACATCAGTGACTCTGATCATCTTAAATAAGACAGTGTTCCTTCTCTGATTTGCCTGCGTCTTTGATAATAAATCCTCTGTACGCCGTTTTAAGTCTATTAATAATTATGACCACTGGAGTTCCTAATACAGCTACAAGTCATGGAAGCAGACTCTTTAACTGCTCTTTGGGCACCAGATGAATTTCCGAGATGAGACAAGCGGGCGGCACCCCACTGCTGGTGGCCAGTCTGCATTCAGGGTGATGTATTCGACAGTGCTGTAGGGCCAGCGAGCACAGCCTGTGATATTCATCTGCCCAATTAAGGCTAGTGTATCTCTGAGATGTCTGCCAATGCTTCACCCCCTAGCAAATCTGTTTCACAGCCATCCCACCGTTGATGAAGGTTGTATTATATGATAAATATTGCCTAGAGGGCCGACTGTGCTCAGACCCACATAGAAGTGAGAGAACCCGTGTCTCTGTTGTGATTTACACCTCTGACGACCAACTGTTTAACAGCACCAAAAGCCATGGGTAACACCACTGGTTGATGAATACTGAATTTAGATTTTTCTCACACTCAGTGTGTCTGTCTCATCTTTCCTGAGTTTGCCAGAGTAGCGTGTGTCGTCAGTATTCAGCAGTATTGTTCTGTTGATCAACAAATAGATTAATTAACAAATTGTTTCAGCTCCATGTCAGACACCTTCATATTGTCATCAAAAAGTGGCAAGAAATTCTGATGTAACTCCTAAACCGCCATAATCTGCAGTCTCAACTGGGATAAAGCTGGTCTCCTTCCACTTGCCAGTGTGTCTGCAGTGTAAACCTATTACAGTGTAAACAGACACTCACTACAAAGTAGAAGTGAGCAAGAAGACTGCAAAGAGAAAGTTGGTTGATGACCAATTTACACATTGTGGAGAGACAACATCATATAAATATGAATTCAACTCAAGATGATGACTGTGTTGGAAAAACAAAAGCTTGTGCATGGCTCCGGGTTGGCATTGTTTTTGTTGTTTGTGGTCTGCCATTATATCTGCAGGGAGGGTGGAGTTCAATGAACACGGGGAAAGCAAACAGCAAAGGAAAACTAGTATTCACTTCAATTCCTTAGTGAGTGACAACTAATATTTCTATTGAAAAAAGGTACTCAGAGTAGAGGTGGGCGATCTAACAATCTTACATCATAGATGATCTTACTATGGCATTTGATCTACTTTTCAGGTGAATCGTACAGATCCCGTCATTAAAAGGTACTATATTTAGATATTTACTTTTAAAAGTTCAGTCGCTGCTAACCAGGTCATTGTAAATGGTTAAATAGCTAGCTCGCTGACTGCAGCTGGTGGCGGCATCCCCAAGATGATGGAGTTGCAGTCAGTTGCAGGGACGAGAAACACAAAGCAGGACGAGCCGGGGCGAGCTGGTTAGGAATGACTAAACTTAAACTACTTACATAAGGCACCTCATAAATAAATAAATAACAGAACTGTCAAAATGAATACTCCAAATGAACTAAGCAAAAAATATGATAGTTGTGACAACATTATGGGTTAAAGAATAGCGGCGAGCAGACAAACACCCAACAGAAGTGTCAAAGCAGCCAAAAGATGCGAATCTCAACTTCTGATCAGGATATTCAGAATACAATCATAGTGGAACGAGGATGAAGAGATTTGTGAGTTGGGCCATTAGCCTTGAGTTGAAGTGACAAGCTTTGTGGCCAGGCAACCATATGCAAAACTAATCATGTGATCATATGAGTTCAACTAAATTTGGGGAAACTGGCGATTTTTACCAAAAAGATATGTCATATGATACTTTGGCCACGTCGCCCACCCCTAACTCAGAGCAAGTGTGGTGAATGAAGCATTATGCTATCCCATTTCAAACCTCTGAATTGCTGTCAGCATCACCTATGATTTAAACAATTCAGATATGTCTGATGTTGTGCTCAATGAGTGTGCTATTTTCCTGGCTGAAGAAATGAGCAGACCAAACTAAGCTTTGTAAGTGGAAACTAGAATGTGCCACAGCCAGATAAATCGTGATAGAAAAAAACAAAAAAACACATGGATGAGTTTGACAGAGCTCTGCAGGTTGTTGTAAAAACAAATGGAGATACACTGAATCAGCATATTTCTGCAGTCAACAAGACCAACACACCCCCGCACGGAAAACAATTAACATGAACAACATGTCTGACTGAAAAACAAAATGAAAACACAACAGCAATTCAGTCAGGTTGTTATGGTATTGATACAAATAACACTGTGGAAATGTACGTTATGCTCAACTTACCATGATAACAGGTAAACATGAAAGAAATGTTGAGTTTGCATTAAAGGAAATTGGCAGCAAAAGCAAATTAACACAGGTAATAGGGGAACTTGGTTAATAGCAGCAATAAGGTAAACTGATAAAACAGGACTGATGACAGTCTGTCTTAAAGGTGTGGCCCTCTCTTCAGTTTAGGCAAAGAAAACATGGTGACACCTGTAATGCTGTACTAAGCGCATTTTTCCGTGACTATTATCACTGTTTAAACTTTTGGCTTTCACAGTGTTGAAGAGAAAAGCCAGTTATTATTATTATTCATTTTAATCATTGTTGGAGTGTCTTGTGCACCATGACGACTTGCAGTGTTTCATTAAATATTTACTACTGTGAGCAACAGTGAGCGACATCATGTTAATCTAATGTTATCCACAAATTCAGGCAAATAGAGAATGAATTGGAAAAGGAAGGATAACTGAAGCACAACAGCGTCCAAGAAAATTCTCTGGGAGTAAGTCTAAATTTTCTGCTTTGGAACAACCCCATTACTGTAATCTGAAGCTCATTTTGATGTACAATTGTAAACATGCATTTCAAAGTACAAAGAGCACAAAAACATCACTTTGGTATTCAGTGAGTGAAGTAGGTCCAGAATTGTCATGCAGAGAGAAATCAAGCTTTCCATGTGATAGAATAATTGTACATAAGTTATCCCATATTGTCTACCATTATGTATTAACTACTTCATACTAACGGTGTGTGCAGTCTGCTTTGTATTTGAGCTATCTTACAGGAAACCGCAGCTGAGTGTCTGCAGGCTGATAAGTCAGCCAGAGCATGAGCTATCTTGGAGAAACAGGAAGTGCACCCAAACCACAGTCAAGATGAAACCAGTTTAGGCTGGTTTCACATCATATGTTGCAAAGTTGATGCACCGTTACGCTAATGTATTTGAGTGTACATCATGTTGCTGCTGTGTGACCCCTACCCTTTAGAGCAGCAACATTCATGTAACTAGGGAACGCCCAAAGATAATAAAAAGAAAGGGTTCGGCGGAATATGCTTCAGAGCGGGTTGGAGATTGTAACTGAGCATATCTCTGTCCGTTCTCCTCACGAGTAAGAAATAATGCTCTTGTCTTTCTCTTCTTTGTGTAAGTCTTAAGTGTTTTAGGTGGTGTCAACCTGACACCATGAGACTTTCCAGAACTCTGATACATTGAGCCACGCAGGTTAAGGCAAATGTGGCAGAAAAAATGTGGAGAGTGACAATGTTGTTTTAGCTGTAAAGATCAACTATTCGAAGTTCCCACATAAAAAAAAAAAAATGCCCAAGTTCCTCTCCACTCATGTTGTATCCATTCCCTCTCTAGAGAAGAGAGACGTGAGAGCTGAGAGGCTGACCTTTGTCCTTGCTCATTTTAATTAACCATAGCTAATATCAGCTATTTCTGTGATGAGGAGTCACATTATTGTGAGCGCACAAGCACACAATCACCTACGCAAATGCGTGCATGAGGACACACACATACAATGATGCATGCATGTGCAAACACATAATAGAGGAGAGAAATTTACAGGGGCTAAGATAGGGATTCACAAACTCACACACACACACACACACACACACACACAAACGGCAATGATTAGCGGCTAACTAAATGTCAGGGGCCATAATGGCAAACCTGTTCCTTTAGACACACTCACGTTCTCTCTACACTTTGCCTGCAATATCAATGGCATGACTAGCTGTTTTAATGCATTGTTATTCCACTGAGAGTCTTGATACACAATTATTCCGGTGGTGGGCAGTAACACTGATTCACTATCGTCTTCTCATAGCACAAATACAGTAATGAAGAACTACTGCATTGGTCTGGTCACAGTGTCTGCTTTTATTTTTTACTTGGATGCCAACTAAAGTTACATTACACAACAATTACAGCAAATAACCTCAACACCATTATCTCCACTCACTAATATTCATATTTACATTGAAACCTAACAAATTAAACAAGATTTGAATAAGATCTGAGCGAAAATTGCTTTAATTGTAGCTGTAAAACAAGCTTAGTCATACGTGTCAGCCAGTGTAATTTGAATAATGTCACATAAGCATGTAGCTTGTCACAATCGGCCCCTCTGAGTGACTTCATGTCTGGACAATTTTTTTCCTGTTTTATTTTGAAATTCACTTGTATGTCTGTTGGTTGTTTTACTTCCTGCCCTTGTGTCTTTCCTGCCTGTCCGATTGTCTTACCCTTGCCTTCTTGTGTATTTAGTCTCTGTGTTGTGCTCATTTTTGGTTAGTTCATCTACGTATGATCACTGTTGTTCCTCACGTGCTGAATCCTCTGTACCCATGTACCTGTGTACCCGTATACCCATGTACCTGAGTTGATTTCCCTGGTGCCTGTACTACGAAGCGAGTTCAACATACCCATGATGGGTATCTGGCTTCACTGAGCCTAACACTGGCTGTCCAGGGCAACCTGTATCACAAAGCTGGTTGTGAATTGGCTCAGTTAACTCTGACTTTTCCTATCTGGCTATGAGCGCGTTCATATGAAATACGCAGATTTGTTAATTACAAGCAACATCATCAGGACCATGAATAGAGTAATTAATATGATATGAGAAGACACAGTAATATCTGCCAGTAAACTTGGTTACAGCATCATCCAAAAGTGATATATAAATAATATGATCACATAATTAGAGTAGAACAGACACACTAGAAATAGTTTCCAACTATATAAAGTCAGGCTAAGGATATACTGTAAATAAGTACAAAAAATACTATTAAGTTTCTTGCTGAGTGAGTACTTTTGCTCTTTCATCCAGTGATGAGCAAACTATTATGTATATGTGATGCAGATTAAAAAAAAGAGTTAATGTCAGACTGTTTCTGCTGCCAAAGCAGGAGGAGTGAAGAGAGGAGAAGCAGTTGATGTATGACTGAAAAGTTGACTTATAATCATCATATTTAACAGTGTGTGGATCATTTTTCATTTTCATTTCATCATTTTAAGACAACAGTGATGGAAGAACAGTGTAAAAGTATCAACACTGTCAGGAATCCTGTTATGAATCAAATAATTCAGTTCAATTAAAATTAAGCTTTAATAGTAATTATGTAGTTATTTCGTGTGATAAACTCTTTTGTCCATGTTGGGATTCTGCAGGAATGATGACTGGTTTTCCAGTGACCTGACTGGTCAGTGTTTGGGCTGTTGACAGGTTTTGACTTTATGTAAGATTAAGATGCTCCAGAGTAGGTTAGGTGTGCAGCATAAGTTACCACGGTGATGTACCCTGATAAGAAGTGAACCATAGTCGAAACCCTAGAAAAGCCAGGGTTAACCATAAGGTTACCTCGCTAACCCCCAAATCCTGCTCGATAATACAGGCCTCTGTTGCTTGTTCCTGGATACCTATGTGTGTCTTGTCATCTCATCTGCCAGTAAGCCTGTTATTTTTTCATTAAAAGTTACCACACTACTTCAGCCAACCTGCGTGCCTGCGTCGGGGTCCACCTTTTTCCTGCGCTGCTTTCAACTGTAACATAGCTTACAACACATCCTTGGTTTTATTAGGATCAAGGGATTTTAGCTTTTTTAAAATACAACTAGTATTAATGATGAAGCCAATTTTTTTTTTAAAGCACAATCAAAGGACTACAAAATTTATGTGATCCTGTCCACACTGCTTTACACATTTATAAGACCACATATTATCATGGTATAAAGTAAACACATTTACTCAAGTACTATACTGTACCTACAACCCTGTGTTCCGGAAATGACATGGATATACAACTAAACATAACTGTGACCGGAATACCTTTCCTGTTAACGTAATGAGTATATGTTGTTAATTTACATATTTGGCTCGTCGCAAATAAGTTCATACTGAACACATCAGTAAAATATTCACAGACAATGTATTTGTTTTGTTGTTTGTTTGACTGACTACAGCATTAATAGTTTTTTATGATGATGTTTCAACACTCACTGCACTTAGTTAAGATTAGAGAAAGACTGTGGTCTGATTTAATACAGAAAAACCTCACAGTGACTTCAGACCAAATGTGTTTATTTAGGATCTTTCCCTCTCCTTAACCAAAGTGCTTTTGTTGCCTGAACAAGACTCTGGATGGAAACCCCGGTCTCTGGTGTGACATTTGTGGACTTTATACATCCACCATGCACCCCAACTACCTCCTTGTGAATCTGCTGCTTTTAATATGTTTATGTGGCACTTTATTCATTCAGAAAAACACTTTGTCCCTGAATGTAATCCAGCCAGTGTTTACGTGTCCTACAAAACATATTTGCTGTTGCCGTTTAGCTGTATATGAACGTAATTTCTAGGAGACAGAGTTGTATTCTATTCCACTACAAGGCAGAGGGAAATATTGTGCTTTTTCATTCATTGACATTATGTGACTGCTAAAGTTACTAACTAGACTATGATTTTACAAACAAATCATATAATCAGTTTATAAAATGATGTAGTGCTACAGATTAAACGATTCAACTATTCACCTCAGCTAGCTGTAACATAAGAATTCTGCTCATGTGTAAACGCATTGGCAATAATATTCCAATAATATTATATAGTAATTTAACACTGTGAAAGAGTGATGGTTCTGCCCAAAAAGTACTTCTGCTTTTGTTAATTTAAGTGCCTTTTGCTGACTTAGGTGAAAGATATATAGGAGTGCTTCTTCCACCACTGTATATTATACATGTGAGTGGGGATCAACCAGGAGGGTCAGCCAGTTACTGTTCACTTAAAATGTATGAAATGCAGATATGTTAGATAAGGATAGAAAGAAGTGATGGGTAGATTTCCAGTTCAGAAGATCACACTCAAAACTCATTAAAGGAGCCACAATAACCACTTTATGTCTGTGTTAAGAAATAACACCTGTGGGTGTGCAGACTTAATTTACTGAAATGTCTACCCAGTTAGGAGAATGACTTCTTCAACCTATTTTTATAGAATTTATAGGCTATTACAGAAAATTGCCTCTCTAATAGCAACATTCCCTTTCATCTTTCAGTGAGTAACAGCAACTATTGACAAAATATTCTGCTATGTATCAATGAACAATCTAGAATTTAATATTAAACTGTTACTTGAGACCAGGTTTAAATAGGAAATTGTTTAATCAATATGTCCAAACAGTGCAATCTATTTTTAAGTGAATAAAAAGCTAGGTAGAGCTAGGTTGCAATTATGCTTAAACTTTAGAGTATTGATATATAATCCTCAAGAGGTATCCACACCAGTATATGAGGGAGGCCCGCCACTGAAAAGGTGTTCATTCTGTGTATTAATTTGTGAAAGTGTATTTGATAGGAACGTATTTGAAGACTGAGGTTGTGACGCAATGAATCTATTTTTAATGCACCTAGAAATTAATGAGAGTGACAGAATCATAGCATATTAAGAATAAACAGAGTTTTACTGGGCCTTTTTAGGCTCTACTCTGTAATTATACTCTATCTCTGTCCTGACATCAAAGAGAGGAGCGACGACCTGGAGGTTTAACCCTCCATCTCACTTCTTGCTGAGAAATACTCTTCCCAGACAGACTCACTCCATGGGCGGGGGCGATGAGTTTTCACCATGGATCCGCTCTGATCCATATTAATGTCCAAAACATTTTCATCACATGCAGGATTACGCCTCACATTTGTGAAAATGTTAACCCTATGAAGTACCACGTCACTCTGTGATAATTTGATGGAAGATGCAGAAACCTGATTCAGACTACGACATGTCAGCAAGATTCCTCTGAATTAATTTGTCAGCTCAAACACCCTCGGCCTACAGTTTTGGGGTTTTAGCGACGAAAGCTTGAAACACATTAGCAATGCCCATGTGAGCAGTTACTGGTGAAGGGAAGTGTGCCTCTTTCCCCCTTCTCGCTGTGACAAGATATTCTTAGATGAGAGGTGCTGTGCATATTTAATACATTATCACATCTACAATCTTAATTAACAGAGAGGGAGGAAAAGAATGGCGGCTGAGGAGGATGGTAATCATGTGATGTGTAGAAGGGCTGGTTGGTTTTGATACCAATCTCTCATTCCTCTGTATGCTACATCAGATAATGGTCAGGGTAGACTGTAAATAGGTCATCATATGGATGGTGGAGATGAGGATATGCAGATGGGGATCAGCAGAACAGTATAGTAGTAAAACAAAAAGAAAGAAAACTCAGATGATGTGGACCACGAGCAGCTAGTGGTCATAGTTCAGGTTGTCGGTGATGTCACATCAGTTTTGCTCCATAATCAGTGCACAGCCACAGGGCAGAACCCATTCAGTTTAATCTTGTTAAGTCAAGTATTTAAAGGAAGGGTTTAACTGCTCAGCAGTTACCTGTGCCAAATGTACCTGGAGGAAAACATGGACCCTTTGAGTAATTCAGCAGACCCCGATGGCCCTGATGATTATTGCTTTTGGCTGAGATTATGTGAGAGACCCATTTAGGCACAGGTAGATTTGAAGTTGAGCACTGTGATAAACATTTTTCCTGGTGTGATGCAGCAACAACACTTTTGCAATAGCCATTGCGTCACATTTGCATCACTGTACAGAATATTAATATTCTCATAGGTTTCTCTGCATCTGCTGGCACATCTTACCGACAGTGCTCTCAGCATCAGTATTATATTGAGTTATTTTTCACCATCAGCATATGGAGCTTCAGATTTCTTTCATTTTAAAGAAGAACTTAGAGAACAAATATCATACTGAGGCTGTGCCCTTTAAATCGTGTGATTCTGAGCTGTAATGCTGGTGCAATAGTGGTGTGTTTTAAATTCCACAATTTTCTCACTTCTTGTAGGCTCTGTTTCATGGCAATGAAGCGATGGGGGAAGAGAGGCACAGATGCAAACGTCTAATTTGCTGAGGTGACACAAGGTCTCTAGGGGGATAAATGTCACGCAGAGATAAAATGATTCTGAAAGATGAGGGTGCAGGCAGAGCCATATATAACCCCATGCCTTTAATGCTGCAGCATGTGATTCATGTGTTAAGAAGAGTGACAATAAGTAAAACTGTTGGTGTGTTTAGGATAAGAAAACACTGTTCATGTGTGGCTTTTTTTTAATAAAATGAATGGCTATTTCTCATTGACATTAAAAGTTGAAAGGTTTTTGTAACACATGGCATTTTAGCATTCTTCCCACAACTAACACATTGGTAAAATATTTTTATACATGTGTTGACTAAATTAAAATGACATAACCAAATACCAGAAAGCCACCCAGTACCGCTGACATAGATATGCATCTCAGATAGACATAATTGCACAGTGGATCAGTCAGTCAAGGACCCTTTCATGCACCTGAAATGAGTTGAGACCATAGCATATTTTCATACATATGCAGTAATTGCTCTTTGCTCTGATTTTCTGTTACTCCTCATGGAGCACTGTCTAGCAAAGCAAAACTGCCAAAAAAATCCAATGCCATGAAATCCTTTTACTTCAACTGTAACATTCGTGTCGCAGCATTAATAAATGTTGTATGCTTGGACTGAAAAGCCCAGATTAAAGTGTCTTTTTTTCTTAGCAAGTCTTCCCTTTCCTTTCAGTAGATGAAAAAACAGCATGCTCCCAGAAGCCTCTGCAACATGACAGAGCTGCTCCCTTGCTACATTTCATCTGTAAAGAAATCCCTCTGTTCTCCATGAGTGAGCTTAAGCATGTGTACACAAGTACCGCACAGTGACAGGTAATGATTCACAACACAGAGTTTGACAAAGTAAATAAACAAAAGTACAATATGGTGTGAATATGGATATGGCATAATAGCACACATATGTTATAGGCCCATATAAAAAAAGAGTAATGACAGAGTGTCTGGCAATATAATGAAGCAAATTTTTTAACTACCTTGAGTACCCTGTCAGAAACATGACCGTAGGCATTTATCAGCTGGAGTGAGTCATCTGTACCTCAACATACTTCCTGTCTGCTGCTCACATTCGGATACAGAGCTCTGTCTCAACGTCTGGCGACCCATTTGCCGGGATACTTAAAAGCAGAATTAGACACATAATCGAAACACCATCAAGCTTTACGAATAGCTGATAATAGTAAAAGTAACAAGTGCAAAGCATATTTATGGAACTCTATGTTCAATTTTCTCTTGTACAGTTATATTGTCCAATCATCATCTTAACCAGTCTGTTGTTGTCACTGTAGAATATTTTTGTTTTCTTGTATCACTGTCCAGCTGTTGCTCTGACTCTTGGTTCTTAACATGTTGTGAACTTTTTTTTCCATGAAATTGCTATTTTTATAAGCTTTATCTAACCATACTATTGTTTTAAAAACACCTGTCTCAGAGTATAACTGAGCCATCACTGACTAAAATTACCAGCATGTTCCATTTGTGAACTGTAGAACAACAATTGGTATTTGTAGGTCAAACTGTTGCCAAATCTTAGCCCCTAGGTCACATCCATCAGGAATTCTGGGCATTGCAAAATGTATTATACAGCTGACAGCTGGCACATTAGCTTCGGTTTGATTGTGGCCATATGGCCAGTGGTGAGGAGCTGCCATGACCCGAAACACCCCTGGTAAGATTCCCATTACAGAATGTTCTTCAGAAAGCCAACATCTACGAAACATGATGGTCCTGTAGTGACTATTACTGCCTGCCAAGCAGCTGACTGCGGTTTATCACAGGTATATTTAGAGGCAAGGGGCACCTGTAAAACATCGCTGAAACAGAGGCAAAGTGACTGTTTAAACCAAAGCAGCTCTACTCGCTGTCAGTGTGAATGTCATGTGAAACTTAGCCACTCCACAGTTCACTAACTCACAGGACTGTACATCAGGAAAGGGCTCCAGTGTTTTAATGGAAAGACAATGGAGCAATTTTGACAGCTGGAGCTAGGTGGACATGGATGGAGCTTTATATTGCCAATACTGTTAAATTAGTCATCCTAGGAGTATCCTGTTATGACCCATGGACTCACAGGTAAATCTAATTTTAACTACCTTTTCATAATAACATTATGACCTGCAATAAGCTCGAATTTGATGGGATGCACTACTCTGACTTTTTCTCTCCTGATACAAAAACACATGGTACCTGCCAATACCATGTATCAATTTAATACCAGTGCTCTTTTTTTCACCAAACCAAAAACCTGTATTACACTTCCTCACAGAAAAGAACTCAGTGAAACTACAGTTGCACAATGTTCATTGTAAGATTTAATGTGAGTCCTTGTTTTCTGAGCTGTTCTCCTTTATTGATCTCTGTTAAAGGTGGTAATATCTTCAGTTACTTTGTTCATGTTTCAAATTGACTTATCTACAAAAAGTGCAGAGAATGTACTTTTAGGAAAACTTTATAAAGTCAACTTTTAGTAATGTCAGCTAACTTCAAATGGCATCACCAACACACAGTTTCACAGTAAAAGCCTCTACTGTGTTTGCATTAAAATGCATTTATTGGAAAGGGCATGCAGGATGTGCAGGATGATTAATAGCAGTAACTTCGTCAAAAAATGCCCTCATCACATATCAACTATTTAAATGTTTATTGTTGATTGGTCACATCTGGTCAATACTCAGTCCACTTCTTAAGTCAATGTTGAGGCCAATACTGATAAGTTGACAGGTTCTATGAGAGTTGACATCATTACCCGCCAGGAGGAAACAAGAGGGAAAAAGAGGAAGAAGAACTGCAGTACAGAAGGAAGGGTTGCTTGCTTAAGGGAAGTATAACAAGACACAGTGCTATTGATGGACACACTGGCAGAAGCAGAGACTGCCCCTGTGACCTTTCAGCTATGGGACAGTCGCTGTAACTGCAAAGTACCATGGTGCACTGTGACGTGCTGACAAGTTGCTGATAGAGCACTGCATTTATATTTTACACATGGAGCTTATGTGTATCGACATCAAACAAACATTAAGTGAGCCAGTAGATGTTCATTGTCACAATCTGGGACACTTCCAAATTACAGAGGGTTTTAACTCTGTGACCCTCTGATAAGGGGACAGGCTTGTTAACCAGTGGGCCATTTTCAAGGGGAGTGAGGTGAGCTGCACTCTTATCAACAGCCACGTGCCTGCCAGTGTAACAGACAACCACATAAACAAGCACAATAATTCAAAAGGCATTTAGGGCATGCTCAAACTGGTGCAGTACCACCCTACACCCACTCCGTTTTATAAGTACAGCGCAAGAAGATGGATGTTGACATATGAAAGCCAACAGCTTAGAAAATCTCAAATAACAAAATGAGCAGAGAGCACACTGCTTTCTGTGTTACTGCTCATAGTGTGGTATTTTCTAATGTTTTCTTAACAGGTGCAAACACCTGAGAAGGTTTGTTTTGACTGTTGTGTTCATCCCAAGTGAAATCTGCAACGTCAAAGGATGACAGTTTACCAAAACACTGTCCAGACTGTTTGGGAATTGATATGATTTTTTTTTTCTTTTTCTTTTTTTTTTTTATAACAAGTTGTAGTGTTTTTACAGTCTGGATAAAGATAAAACAAATATTTTAAATTATGGTTTAGACCAAACAAAACAAACTGCAGGTATAATCACACCCCTAAAACAATTCTCTAAGCTCACTCCATATGTCATGAAAGCAATGCCAGCTGGAGAGCTGTGTCCTACTTGCACATTTCACATATCACAGCTCACACATCTACAATAGTGTGTTTCCGACCCTTACCTCTTCTATTAATACTATGCTGATTGTGTGGAAATATGCATATTCCAACATCATGTTCTATTGAAATTAATCCTAACCTTGGCTTGAAAACAGAATAAAAATAATTTGGTATGCGTTTGTACTACATCTGTTTTCTGCTTTGAGCTACAACAAGGATGAGAGCAGTGGACAGTGAATGCGGGCCATCATACTACAGTTGTGAAATAAATACTGTAATTAAAAGTAGAATGTAATGAACTGTCTTTTCCTTTGACAGCTTGTCTGATAAGATTCTTATTAATATTACTGTCTAAACATATTCAGACTGGCCCATACATGCAGTAAATCTTGGCATCAGCCTATTTAAGTGAAATAGAACAGATGGATTTTCAGTGGGGCTGTTTTCCTGTATAGGCACCATCAGTATACAAACTTAGCCATCACCCTGTTACTCCAACAAATAATTAGGATTCTGTTGTCAATAAGTTCTCTGTGCCCACAACCTAATGTCCCGTAAATGCAAATACACCTATCGACCTTGTTGTTCCCCAAACCGGGGCTCAATCTGGACAGCTTCTCAAGAGCTCAATGGTAGTTTCACTTTCATGTTAATTCAAAGCCTTACCACCTGTTAACAAGTGCAGTAGTATGTACAGCATGTGAATAACAAGACAGGATACAGCTAAGAGTTCTAAAAAATCACATCTTATTTTGTTACCTGCTGTGACCAAACCCAGGGAGGCTTGATTAAAGCTACATAGTCTGCCTGCAGTCATTTAAACCAACAGGCTTCTACTCTGTGTTGTATCGCCTACAGGCACAAAATGTACCCTACAATGTCAGTTTGCCTCCACAGAAGAAATGTCTCTGCTGAGGAGATTTTATCTTGTTATTTTACGCAAGCAATAACGGATAAAGCTCTTGTTCTAACTAAGACTACAAGAGAATGACAGACATTTTTACTGCACAGATGGTGCAAGATACACCTGTGACCATTAGGTACACGGGCCACACAAGAATACTGTCGGACTCGCTATGAACATTCTGTTGGCTAAATGATCCGTGTAATAAGTAACAAACAAGATGTTAGATAAATAAAGGCAGAGGAGGACAAAAATTATATAAAAGTATGCAGAAATGATCCTCCAAAATACTGCAGCCACCAGTCGGATATCAAAGAGGATACTATATACAGGCGCAGACAACTGAAATCCATCGCTACCTACTAATGGAAAGGGTGTAAATCCTGACAATTGTTTGTTGATACTTGTTCAAATATACACACATACAAAGAAAAGGGCTCACACATAGACAAGTCCCTGTACAGAACAACATGGATTACCTATACGTACCTTTTACAATAAGGTTGAGAAGCTTTGGCCGTGGATTGCGCTCACTCTGAATGGAGCATGTGTACTGGCCATCGTCAGTTACATCCACTTTCTGTATCTGAAGGCTGTACTCATGTTTGTCGCCAACACTGGACACGATGGACACTCGTGGGTCCACAGACCACTTGTCGTTCCCTGCGAATATGATGCTTGAGCGGTTCAGCCAGGCTCCTTTAGAGATCCCATCCAACAGGTAGCACCTACAGTGACAGGAAACACCTCAGTTAGATCTGGGGAAATGACAACTGAAATAGCAAATATTTTTGAAAATATGAAGTCATTGTGTTTGCTGTCTAAATAGTATATTATCCATTAGAGACATCTCTGAGGAGGAGAAGGATTGTGTGTGTGTGTGTGTGTGTGTGTGTGTGTGTGTGTGTGTGTGTGTGTGTGTGTGTGTGTGTGTGTGTGTGTGTTTATAAGTTCTCCCCAAGTCCTTATCGTATAAACATACATCCTGAAAATGTGCAATGCTCAGTATTCATTTTTTTTAATGCAAGACCAGGGAGCATGTGGACCAAAGGAAGGATAAACTTTAGTTATAGACAGGAATGGGTAATGTGCCAGAAAGTGAGTCATAAAAGACAGAACTTTAAGCACCTGGAGGGTATGATTCAACCTGTTAAAGCTGTTTTAAAATAGCCAGAGCCATGAGTAATGGTTGGGCATAAGAATGATTGCTCTATTGTCGTTGGTGTGTCTAAACAGACAAAGACTTCTAGTGAAAGTGCACTTCTCTGTCAAAGTCTGGTGTAGTAGACATAGAAATTTATATTCAAGCAGCTAATTAAGCACAAGTGTACCTCCATTTATGACAACTGTGAAGTGGTATTCAGGCTTGTGCAGTTTTGTTTTGTTAAAAGGTTTAGAAGGCCCAGTGAGGACAGTGGACATTCAATAAACGCAGAATGAAGAAAAAATTGACAAAAGAGAGAATACAACTGACCAAAGAAATAAAATTCACCACACATTAGGTTCCTCTAGACTGACTGTAAAAACATAGTGCAAATAGTAGTGTATATGTTTTTCCTTTTTTTTTAATCATGATTCACAATTACAACTCCTGGCTGTATTTGCACATAGCTTTACAATGTGAGCATCTATGCAAAAGTGAATAGTGAGTAAACAAAGTATAGGCCTTCAGCCCAGCCACAAATAATCAAACATCCCTGGCTCTGACAACGCTGTAGTCTAGGACTGATTCATGTGTTACCATTACTGAGGCCAATACATTTTCCTTTTCTAAGCTAATTCTACTGAGACAAAGGATCAGGAAATTGCACGACATGATGAGTCTAGGGTCACCACTGTCAGAGCGCAGTTGTTTTTACTCCTCATTCCAGCAGTGTTTGGACTTAAGGAATCGCATCATACTCTGTGACAAATACTGTAATAATGAGTAGGAAAAGAGGCAATCAAGTTTGGCTCTTTAGCTGTTGTCGACATGCCATGCAGACAGCCAACACCAGTAGTAAAGCCACCGAGGAAATCAGTTTGGCACTAACCACAAAGCTCTTTACCCTCAATGCCAAGAAAGTGTCTGTCAGGAAAGCAGTAGAGGACAATGGTATAGTCCAGGCTGGTCTCCCCGAGGCGAAGGCGAAGGCATTGCCTTAGAGGTATTGTGAAAAAATAAAGTGGCAAACAATGGAGAATGGATAGTTAAAAAAAACCCACAGAAGAAAGAGGTCTAGGTACTTTGTAAAGTCCACACAGACCTGTCAGTTAGTTAGCCCATTGACCACCTGAGCCATGGTGTTTCTGGCTTTAGGCAAGATTTACTGAAGGAGCCTCAGGGCAAGTTTCTTTCCTTTTTTTGTTAACAAAACAGGAATGCATTTGATTTTAAAGAATTTAAGGGTGCAGATTATTTATTTATTTCTTCAACGTCTACAGGATGTAAGTGCAAATTTAACTCACTTTTCCATATGTAAAATGCAGTATTGCAACAATACAGTAAATTTTGAATGCATGTTCTGCCTTTGAGAGAAAAAGCTTTAAAGTGTTAAAAGATGATAAAATGATATGATATGATAAAAGGCCTTCAGCGACTAATAATTTAACACACTTTAGAGGAACCACTGAGGGTGTGATCTTAACGCCTGAACATTAATGCACAATCCACTGTTCAGGCCAATCCACTGTGCAGCACACAACCACTGATGTGAAGAACTTGTCAACAACTTGCTGGGCTTTTATCGTTATATCCTTGTAAAACAAGGTAACCGTAAAAACATGTTCTCCAGTGTAGTTGCTATTGATTTCTCTGTTTTCTCATCAAAAATAGTCCTTTCAGAATCAAACATTCTCTCCATGTAGGCTTAGAAGTGGCTGTTATACACTTTACTCCTTCGAAAAAAGCAGAAGCTGTGGCTTGACTACATGCTGGTGACAATGTACTTCAGTGGTGACAGGTTTTTTACCACTTAAAGAAGCTCGGATTCCACGGTGTGGAAATTTACCCACTGTGTAATAAACTTGTGACAACACCAGTGGTGCTGATTACACCGGACATTTCTGCTCAATATCAGTAGATTAGAAGTGTTACCTCGAGATGCTGCCACCTTTGCAGATAGCCTCATTAATATTATCAGGTTGGGTTAAAATATGAAATATTTCCAAATAGGTGCTTTAGAGATCTCAACAGTCCTCTCGTCACGATAAAACTATTTGATGAACGTGGGTGCTACCGCTGACATGAGAAAATAAACCAAATAGGTTTATGTCTTTAAAAAAAAAGGGGGGGGGGGGGGGGGGGGGGGGGGGGGGGGGGGGGGGGGGGGGGGGGGGGGGTGGGGGGGGCAAATGGGCAAGTTACGTAGGGCTGTGCCTGAAAACTGTATAACACTGTGTAACACCGGCAACACCTACTACCGCGGCAACCTTAATCAAAAGGTCTCACACCACACCTGCAGCATCACGTGCTTCTCTGCTCTCCAGGACCAGTTTGTTCAAAACAATCATATAGCTGCTGTTATCTGTGAAGAAGGTAAATAAAAACTTTTAACAGCCACTTTTCAAGGATAAATTTGGGATGAAGTATCACTTAAACAAAGCCGTAGTGCCAGAAGTATGGCTGGAGGACACTTCACCCGGCCAAGATCTCTACTCAGAGACTTGACATTTTTCTTCATCTTGATGAACCAGTCCTTGATGTTCTTTCGCTGTTTTTGCAGTTCGCTTATCACTGCTGAGTATCTTTGCAGTCTCCCTCCAGAAATGATTATTGTTATCTCCCTGTCTTTGTGATATCACACCAAGGAGCCATACAGACGGCAGTATTTATACACCTCCTCATAAAGGTGTGTTAAAGCAGCCAATTTTTACATTTGCACACTGTCTCAGGTGTTGTTACTGTGGCTGGTTCCTTTGCTGCTGATGCTGTCAAATAATAACTACTGTACATGGGAACTGATCATAAGTCTGGCATGTGTTCGACATGCCTGTGTGGTAGATTAGGCTGCTGTTAGGCAAAGTCACTGCCTGTGATGTCAACCCATTTGATGTAGTGTTGACTGAGTGAAAAACATTGATACAAAACAGACTGATACAGACGACATATGTTATTGTGATAAAATTGTAGTGTCTGTAATTGCCTGATTGTACTATGGGAGTCGTAGTTAGCTTCTTTCCCAAGAAATTGTAGGTACACAAGCTTGTACCTTCAGCATTTTATCAAAGAAGCAGATATTCTGAAACCGTAGTTAATCATTTGGATTGACGATTGAACCAGGAGAGTTTTCATGCTGATCCAAGTGCTCCAACTGTGAGTCATGTAACATTGTGCATGGGAAAAATCAATGGGACTTTCACTTACTGAGGGAGCCTGAAATCACTCCTCCTACGTTGCAACTTTATTACAAAGTAACTTTTATTTCACTGGGAAATCATTTCTCATTCTGATGGTTTTTACTAGACACAGAGGTGTGCCATCACCAGGATACTTAAGCTTTAATTTTTAACCTGCTTTTTGGTGATTACAATACTTTGCTTTTAAATACATTTTAATTAGTTGGCTTTAGTAGTTTTGCTTCGTCTTATTATTTACCGTGTCTTTGAATGCAAATGTATTTCTTGTTAATACATTTCACATGGACATTCCACATCAAAAACAACAAACTACTTCATGTTCTAAAAGAATTTCATCAGCCAGGTCTTTCTTCTGCCACCTTTCCACATTTCCTTTGTTCATTCCCTCAATCATCTATAGCAGCACAAAACTGATAACACCTAAGGTGGGCTTTGCTTTCATCAGGTCCCTTTTCTCCAGAAGCACACCAGGATACAGACTTCCTATGGTTTATACAAAGCTCAGGTAATTATTCCACAGACCTCAGTGCATCCACTCTGAAGCAGCTCTGACACCTCAAACATGCGCTAATTGATACTTTTATCTATCCCTGCTTCTGATGAGTGATTGTAGAGGAACCAGGCTCATTACAAGCTTTATTTTTATTTTTTTATTTTTTGTATTCTTTTTTGGATTTTGGCTCACAAATAACAGAGTTCAATTCAAACCCTAGTGATTATGCACAATGTGCAAAAAAGGAAAGTGATAAGCTGGTGTTTCAGCACCTCACATGAATGGAAAATGATGACAAACCATTAATTACAGTATGGCAGCTGGTAAGAGGAGCAGATTGTAATCCGTTTAGCCAAACTCACTCAAGCTCTTTGATTGGAAGCCATAATTAACACTGGGGCATCATTCTGACCCAGATTCGTATTTGCTTTATAAAATTGTTTTCTAGGTTCCTCAACTGTAAATATTCTTCCTGGCACCAACTCCAAAGATCTTGTCTTGCAAAAATATTTCAGTGCTTCACAGTCTAGTAGTTCACATTCAGCAGTCCTTTCTCTATATTTGGCACAAGAAATGAATACACTTCTGGATGGGTCCTTCTGTAGTATGAGATTTATAGTTATGTAACAGTTATATAATAAACACACAGGACGTTTAAACCTTAAGCAATGCAGACCTCATGTAAGCTCACTTTTGTCTGTTTACGCTAACTGTAATTAAAAAAGGGAAACAGCGTAATATCTTAAACCTTCACCTATGTTCTCCAATGAATACAGGAAATCAGATGTAGTTTTAGTTTTAGTTTTTGTCACAAGACCCTCCTCTATTGTTAGAAATTTTATAAATGTATTTAAAACAAACCTGCAACCACACTTTAGGTTAAAACAGCAATTTTTAGCTCTCAAAATTAATCGTCTATAGTTTGGTCTAGAAAACATTGACAAATTCTCATCATAATATCCCATAGTACAAGGTGATGTCATTGTCTTCAAATGTTTGGTTTTGTTCAAACCCCAAAATATTTCATTTACAATAATGTATCATGCATAATATTGTAATGATAAATTTAAGAACATGGAGGAAACAAATCTTTGACATTTTAACAATTTAAGACATTTTAAAAAACTTGCTTGATTAATAAGTTATCACAATTTTCTCTCAATCAACTAAAAGATACTAAAACATTGTGGAGCTGAGGAGAACTACAAAGCCTGGTGATAATTCTCTGAGGTACACTGCACTACAGGTATTCATCTAATCCATTGTTAACAAAGATGTTCATCAACAGGTTTAAATGGTCATTATACATATCTCATATCATTTGGTTAGTCTTTATATAAGAAATAGATTATAGCTTCTTTACATGGCATATTATGCACAGTAAATTAATAAACAATTTACACTTCAGCACAGTGTCAGTTGACAGAACTTTGTCACATGGTGCTTTGTATACATGTTATAGCTAAGGTTTCTGCAAAATTATAAAGCAAGTAAGAATGGGCTGGAACTTTGGATATTTTGCAAATAGAAAAATAAAAGGAGGATGGCACATTTCTTTGCTCTAACAAGAAAAATCTGAGCAATTCCACTTTCAATCACAACTTGTCTGATGCTGAAATCTATCAAAAGAGTAAGCTGTGTATCACTTCTGTTCCCCAACAGTTGGTATGACACTCAATCACTGACGTGTAAATTAAACTTCAGACACTGAGGAGACCACCTGGAACATTTCACTTTCCAGTCTGTGGTACACTGGAATAAGTCAGAGTATTAGTGGTGTACTGTATCATTGTAGTGGAACATCTGCTTAAAGACAATGCTTTTGTGTTTCTGTTAATAGTGGCACCCACTTAACCCGCTTGAATGAAATAAGTGTTTTGAAGAGCATAATGAGCGAGTTTGTGCCAGCCATAAAAATGTATGAGGAAAACCCTTTGATCGTAAAGTCAGGGACAGATGTTTTATTCCATTTTAACCCTTTCACACATAAAGAGAAAGATGCGGTGATGGCTCTATCAGCACTATGCGCTCTACAACCTTTATAACATCTCACTGCCCTGAACAGAGCTCAACTGTCCAATGAATCCTCAAATGAGAAAATGCATTTCACACTGACTGACTGGATGTTGAAGGACTAGTGAAAAGAGCTAATGTCTGAAAATCTGGGATCCTTTCTGCTGTGAAGTCAAAGAGCTTTGGTTGTATTAGTTAAAGAATAGCCCTCAGTAGAGAGCACAAAGGTCAAATAATCCTACACATTCTGTCTGATCCAAATTGTACATAGATCATAGATCTCAAACCATAAATATGTCAGATGTTCTACATCAAGATCCATGGATTATTTCAGGAGAAATGAATGTGGAAAAAATGACCTTTCTCGCAATGTTAAGGAAAGTGGTTAAAAATTCCTCCAAGATACGCTCTTTTAACCAGATCAGCACCAAAATGTAATGGGTTCTTCCCTGGTGTGTGCCTATCCCTCCACCAAGTTTGGTGCAAAGCGGTTCAGTACTTTTTATGTAATCCTGTTGACAAATAAACGAACAGAGACAGGTGAAAACATAACCTCCTTGGCAGAGATAATAACAGGAATGATAAAAATAAGGGAGGATATTGTTCAACAGATAATGTTCAAAAGATAATAGCACTAACACTAACACATTTTTTCATTTTTAATGAAGGTACCAATTACTTTCTTAATTATCTGATTAATTGCTAAGTCTGAAAATGTCAGAAAAAAAAAGTTTCATTTTTATTCAACAATTTCCCTCAAGTTGACAAATTCAAATTAAATTAACCAGGATTTCTTCACATTTAAGAAGCTGAAATCAATCAAAATTCAGCTCGATTAGGTATTACCATGGAAAATGCTAAAATGAAAATACATAAAACAACAAAATGTACATTTGGAAATCCATAATGTGATTATCTGACCAAAAAAAGTCCTTTTCAATAACCATGTTAAGTCAACAAACACATTAAGATCTTTTAGTACTAAAACAAAGTAAAAAATCTTTCTTGCCGTCCCTGTCCCATTTCATTGTGTTTTATCTCTATCAGGGAACAAAAAGAACATGAATTCTCTGTATGCTTGTAAAATTCACAGAGCAACAAACACATGATTTCTGGAAAAATGATAACATAAATGACATAATTACTGCCCTAACATATTTATATATAGTTTTGGATGTGAAATGATGAGTTGATTAATCACTAGGTTGAAAAACATGGACTGATTACTTTCTTACTCTGATTCTTAACAATTACTCAATTCTGTAAAATGTATGTATAGAATAAGAACAGTATGAATATTTATAATTTAAGCACACAGTCTTCTACAATTGCTCAATCCATATCCAAAATAACTTTTTCTGTGTAGTGGTGGAGCTCCCTTTTCCCTTGTGCATACGTGTAAGTTTATTGCTGGAGGTTGGGTATTTCAGGGGTGGGGAGTTTTTGCAGTGAATGAGGGAGAATGAGGACATACTGTAGTGCTGTGCAACCAAGGTACAGCGCACCAGGCTCTTAATCCCTAAAATAATCCTGTCGACTGTGGCCGGTGGGACACATCTGAAGCCTTCTAACTATAATCCACACAGACCCAATGCTGAAACCAACACCTAACATCACACACACAGAGAACACAGAAAACAGTATAAAAACTGTCTCAGAGCCATTGGAAACTCCAAAATCTCGCTTTAAGTGAGGAGACTTTGAGCTTTATCTATTCTGAATTCTCTTTTTTTATTACAGTGGATTTTTTTGTCTGAACTGACACAGAGATGGAGCCTTTGACTGAGGGAGCAACCAGGAACTGTCTGACTATATATAAAAATCAATGCCCCCAGTTTGTTGTTACCACAGAAGTTATTACAACCCTGTGCAGCATCATCTTGTCCCCTCCAGCTTTGGGTCCCCTTAAGGTGCACCTGCCCTCCTCCCTGCCGGTGCATACGAATGAAGCGACCCGTGCTTGAAGGGCTATGGTTGAATGGTTTTGTATTGTTTCACATGCGTGGAAGCAGCTGAGTCAAAGCAGTGCACAATGTGTAACTAGGAAAAAGAGATCCCTCATGTGTGAGCTATAGTGAGAGGCTATGTTCGTACTGTAGCTTCCCTTTTCTCTTGTTTCTACCGCTCACATAGGCAAGATTTCCCAAGCTGCTTATTTCAATTTGAGTATAAGTCAACACTAGTCTTTCCACTAGGACTAATTCATGTACAGAAAATCGTTCAGAGCCCTACACGAGTAATCTCTGGATTAATTCACAATATTAATTCTTTTCTTTTTTTCAAGCATTGACATTGACTGAATGAATTCAAGTTTGAATGAATAAAAATGAATGGGGCTAACAAATTAGCAGTTGAATAAAAGTTGAGAGCCAAAATTCAGAGAGGATATAAAGAGTAGCCATTGCTGAGAAATAATGGGTGAGCATTTTCCACTCCAGACAATTCCTCCTTATATGTGAATGTGCTCTGCGTAATACATTCACATCAAAACTCAGTTCACTGCACACCCAGGCACTGTTAAATGTCACATTCAAAATGCAGCTAGACAAAGGATGATCACACATTTAAGCAGTCTACTGCACCATTATCTGCTAAACAAATAGCATATTGACTGGGAATCTATTTCCTAAGGCAAACTCTAAAGTTATTCAATATTACTGTCAAATAGCACTTCAATGAACATAGCACTGGACCAGAAATTCAGCACCATTGAATCACAATCACTACATCAAGATAGCTAAATAGTGTGTAGGATTGCTACACACAGTGTACTCTAGCACCTTTGCCTAACCAGCATTTGCTTTTCTTACATTCAGCTTTTTTAAAAATGATCCAAACAAAAGACGGAGGAGCACAGCAGCAATGACAGTGATAAACACTAAGCAGTGTTTCCCCTACCATTGCTTTGAAGGGGGAGGGGGGTGTCCCATGCCCCCAGTGGGACCTCGCCCAACCAAGAAGCCAAAGAAGAAAAACAAAACAAAATTAATTTATGACATTTACCTAATTTATGAGCCCTTGTTTCATTTCAGCTCAGTGTGCGAGTCTCTGCTGTGTTTTGCTGTCAATTACGATCACTTTCTCTCCTCTCCTCTGATTTCTGTTTCACTGTGTGTGTGTCTTAGCCCCTCCCCACTCACATGGAGCAGAGCAGAGCAGAGGAAAGAAACAGGTTGACACATTAAGTGCAATAAAAGCTTTCCAAAGATGGACAGACTCCTCCTCCCTACCAAAAGTAGTCAACCTAGGGGAGACACTGCTTAGGAGCTGCATGAGTCTATGCTACAGGCTTAAGACACATTTCAAGTCACATCAGTTGTTTTAGTTTGCTCCGGGCGTCCTGTAGTGCGAAACCGGCACAGTTTGCCTTCTTGAACAGTACTTCTTTTTACCAAGCATTTTTAATTTCAGAAAGGCGATCTTCAAGACCAATCTGATCAAGCGTATCTCTGCTTCCAGGTGTGAGAGAGCTAGGTGTTGTGTTATCCATTATATTCAATATCCAGGCAGATGAGTCAGAGGGGAGAGTTGATGGCCTTCAACAATGTTTTCTAAGATCATCCTTCTTTCAATAATCAATCAGACTTCCATCTTTTATAAAGGGTAACACTACCTTGAGGTCTCAAATGCAAAGAGAGCTGTTATTGACAATAGAGTAAACAGGCCTTTATCGCTGTGATTAACAGGACTTTAAACTTGTGTTTTGCTTTTAACCCAGCCAGAAAGACTCCAGGTGGAGATCTCTATGGGTATTTGATCAATGTATCACTAATATGAGAGACAGCTATAGAAAGCTTTGTCCCTTTAGACATTTCCCAGGTGAGTGTAATTATTTGTTGATGCAGAGATCACCAACAATGTATCTCCCCTATCAAATTACATCGTCCTTCAAAACCAATAACTGCACCTTGCACACTGCCACGTCCCTGTGGCTCCGGCATGAAGAAGGACAGACAATTTCGCAAATACTTTCAGAGAAAGTTATAAAAAATGTCTCACAAAGAGGCACATTTGGGTCATCCTTCAACCTTAGCTGCTGTCCACCAAAAAACAGTGAGAGGCATTCACAGCTCCATGTTTCTGCAGTTTCTTATTAATGCACCAATTGTGAGTTTGTAATGACTGACTGGCATTTGACATTCACCATGAATACGTGTCTGTGTAATTCCTCCCCTATGGAAAGAAGGGAGGGGGGATTTTATGCAATAGCTGGGAAGGAGAGGAGAATACAAATATGGTAGATAACTGCATTTCTGCTGTGTATTAAAGACCCACAGATCAAGCTGAGGCGAGCAGTGGGTGGTTGACAAACCCCAGACAAGCACACTGGAGTTCAGGATGCTGTAATATTGCCTGGGCCCTGGGAGCCTTTTAATTATGCTTCATTTCATTTCAAATGTGGTATAGTGTGTGGACAGAAAACAGTACACCAGAAAACTTATTAAGGGTTTTCTCTCCTGTATGACTGAAGGACTTTTTTTTAATATATAAATGGGTCAATCTCCTGAATATTTTGACAGTTATTCAGTTAATCATTTGACAGAAAATGTCAAAAATCACAAATAGATGACATCTTTGTCTTTAAGAATACTGGCCCCACAAACTGTCCAAAACCCAAGATTATTCAATTATTATTCACACAGCAAACTATAATAGCCATCACTAGCACCATAAACCATATGCCTATTTCCTTCCAGGTGGAATCTTAACAACAGTTTTTAATTTAAATCTCAAATTTCTTAAACTGACTTTACAAAATTGGACAGTGGCTGCATCCACAGCCCAATAGACTGATAAGCAAAACAATAAATATCTTCTTGAGACAGAACTGTGATCGAGAATACCACAATATCAACATTCCATCCAGATATGATTCCACATACAAAGGACAGTAGATGATATATCAGATTTATTTTATTTTGTAAGGCCAGAAATGGCATTAGGGCTGAGTGAATTAATTAAATGAATTCAAATTTGCACTTTTACTCGATGTGTAAAATGTCTACTCCACAATAGTCAAAATATTATAATGTGCACAAAAAAGTTACTTTTAGACAAACAGTGACTCTGATGATTACTGGCTAAATTAGCTGTTTACAGTCTTGTAGACTGTCATGTATTGAAGTTTATGGCACTGTTGTGACTCCAGGTGTAACAACACTGCAGGTAGCTAGCTGCCTCTGCCTATCTTGTTGGAAATTTAATGGATGCATCTGCAAGCAAGACAGACTAAAAAACTAATGATAACGTTAGCTACTGGTCTGCAGATATAAGGCTGATGTTCAGTCCAGTTAAGAAACACAAACAGCAAGCTAATGAATCAGTGTGGACTTTTCTACTTTATTTGTGCTGAATCTGACTATTAAAGTGGAGGACAGTGCTCTATTTAGTAGAAGCAGTCCATAGCTCTATGGGATGTATGGGACCTGTATTGGATTTAACATGCATTATGACACCAGCAAGAGGTTTAGGTCTTTGATTATTCTTGATCAATTGCAATGCACAGCAAGTGCTAAAAAATAGAATGTTTCAAACTCGTTTTAGTCGAGGTTGAAAAAAAAAATCAAGATTACAATTTTTGGCCTCATCAGCTAGCCCTAGATACCACCACCAAGTATGGCAGGAAACTAAACCATTGAGTTGAAGATGTGAGGATGAAAATCAGTCATACTAACCAGCAATGGTACAACCTCCAACAATAGCGTTACAATGAGAAGTCAGAGTGAAAGCTTGTCAGATTATAAAGGCTGCTGAAAGCTGATATACACCAGCTGGCCATGTGCATGTCTTATTGAGCTACTGTGTCATTAGCATATGAGCATCAGCATGACAGACTTACTGACGCAGACCTTTGGGAAACTTTTTTGCATTTATTTACAGTCTTATAAAAAGCCATAATACCAAATCATTCATAGTGTTGTGCTGCTTGGAAGATAAATACAAAAGTTCAGTCAAGGTGATCCAAAATGGGTTTTTTTTTCCTGTTTTTGTGAACATTTTGGGGGATTTAAAACTTTCACACAATTCTTAAGAGGGTTGATGTTTTCCTGCGACACACTGGTTCTAGTGACATTTCCAAGCACTGAACGCATTTTTTTAGCATCTGCTTTCCCAAATCTAGCCACCCGTTCTGAGGTAGCCTATTTGCTCTGCGTACTTCTGTTACCGTTTCTGAGCTGGCAGGGACGATGCTGAACAGCTCAGCATAGACATCTGCCTCCCACAGCCATCTGTGCCCAGGTCCTCCTAATCCCTCTCTCTCTGTCAACCTTTCCTTTTCTCTCTCCTTCCTCAGTCGTCACTCTCTAGCTTGTACATTCACTACTTACACATACACATCAGCTATAAATGACAGCCTCATTCCACAATAAGTGTATCAACATTACGGCTGAACGAAATGCAAAAAAAAAAAATCATATTGTGATTATTTTGACAGATATTGCAATGGTGATATGAGTGACGATTTTAGTGTGGATGGTAAATCTTCAGTTAAGGTATGTTGTGACACATTTGAACTTTCATCAAAAAATTCAGCTCCTATTTCTATTTCGATCTCCTAGTCAACATGCTGTGGCTTTTAAGAATGTGATATTTTATTGAGATGACAACAAGATTACTAATTAACCATGTCTTCAAAGTAATGTAAGAAAGTATGTAAGAAAGAAAGTAAGAATGTTTGAAAAATAATTTTTTTTGAATATCTTTAATCGATGTCACAATTTAAAATAATTTTTTTTCTAGATGCACTCAACCTTATTCTGGTGCACGCTGCGCTACCTCGTTAGTTTGTGCTTTTTACGTGTGTGTTTGTGTGAGGTGATTCCATCAGTATGTGCCTGTTTGGGTAAACTGCTGCCGAACAGTTTACCCACACCACTCACCCACCCAAGTGACAGATCAGGCTTGGCAGTGCGCCAGAGAGAGCGAGGGAAGTGGAGTCAGGGGGATAGGTCAAGACTGGATGTGGGGTAGAGCCACTCACCGCCTGCTAGCCTGGGACCACTAGGGTTTACAGAGGAGTTTACAGTGCTCAATTACAGAGTTTACACCCCAAGTTAAATCAGACAAACCCCAAACAAGCTTGTTTGTGCAATGTCTAGACTGAGGGAGGACTCTTGAGAGGGTAAGGAAGGCTATGCTTGCTAGGATTTTAAATGTCAACGACATTAAATGACTGCCTCCCCACACCTTCACTCTACATTTTTGAATTTAACTCTTTACTTAATTTTACGCAGACAAAAGGTGATGACCCCACATGTAAAAAAAAGGACTGGAGTGGTCTGTTTTGTCCCTTCATCCACAGGTGTCCGTACGCAATTCCACTTATTTGTCTAGAAATCTGCACATTCTTAACTATGATCAGAATAGCACAAATCAACACTCACTATTTTCACTTAGTATATTTAAGGTTTTAACTCTCCCAAACTACATGTCCATAGACTGCAGAATCATTTTGGATGACAGCGACTTCAAATTTAGTCAAGAGACATACTATCTCTGAAAGCTCAGCAATATTCCTACTAAATTTAAAGACAAGTGGCAAAGCCAATATGATATGCGGTAAATGCTTCTTAATTCAGTAGCTACACTTTACAGTTAGTTATATTAAGCTAAAATTGTTTGGTTCTGAATCTGGCGCTGCATGGAGGAAAATAACTATCATAGCAAAGTTGATTTTAATACTGAATACTGTGTCCATTTACATCATAGTGTATCAGAGTGGGTGAGTGGGTTTTCTAGAAAGCTAACCAATGACACTGTGTAAGCCAGCGCTGGCATCTTTACAGGCAACAGCTGAGGTGAAACACTGACTAAGCCTTTTTTAAGACACAGGCAAACATCATCATTTGCCATAATTTGAATGATAAACAGCACAACACTGGCAAAAGACTTAATTGATACTGTGAAACATTTCAAAGTTCAAATGTCTACAGCAAAGAAAGGAAATATCTAAGTATGAGTATGGCCAGGCTGGTGCCAGAGTGTTTATGACACATTGATCAGGTTAACAAGGAAAAAATATATTTTAGGGCCTTGTGAGGTTATGATGATGGCTGTAAAATGTATTTATTGTATATGTGGGAATTGTATATGTGTGGATATATATATATATATATGACTTCTGGTAAAATCAGAGTTGTTGGAAAATATATCACATTTTGGATGCAGAATTTTGTCTGTTATTCTACAACTATCTTCTAGATCTCATCTCTAGCTACTATTTGTGGCCCATATAAACAATGTGATTAAGTCTCATGAACAGGCTCGGTCTGGTAGGAACCCTAGTCTGTATTCAATGAAGATACAACCATAAGCATGCAAGGTGCCTTTGCATCTGAAATGCTTTGGGTTCAAAAACTGAGGTGTTCATATATATATCAGTTATTTGCTACACCCCTGTTGACATAGCTCATATTAACTCAATGTTGACGGTAAAAGATATGTAGGGACCTATCACGTCTCCTGTCAGGCAGTGTCAGGTCTTCAATGTATGCACATGACATGTAAAATGCCATGCTTTAAAATCCCTCTGTTATAAACAATGACAGTAACAAGGGAGTGTTTGTTATTGCTTTCCTGCAGGGCTTTATCCACCCTTTTTGATGTGCTCTGTCCATGGCACAAATGGACAATCCTTCATTGTCACAGGACATTGGAACCCCTGCACAGTCCGATAGGTGCGACCACATTCATCACTCTGACAAAGGGAAATAAGCAATTGCCACAGCACTCAACTGGTTTCAGTCATCTGCAAATATTGGAATAAATACATCGAGCAGAGGAGAGGCCCCTCTGGGCATACTCATATTTTACATGGCCTATTTGTGCTTACTTGCTTGCACATGGTGTTACGCGCATATATGCAGTACATGGTGTGGTTCCCCCTTCTAGTTTAGAGAGTGGGTGAAAGAACTGGGGCTGTACAGCATGAACAGTTTCAACATCCTGCTTTTACCACGAAACATTAGGAAGCTCTTCATCCAAAGCCCCTACTAATACCAGAACTATGGAGCATAGACAAGAGGTGTTTGAGGGAATACCTGAAGCCTGTAGCATAAGTCTGTTAATTATTATGACATAATTCAGCAGGTTTCTTAATCCAAGAGTACTGCATTCTGTCAAAATTTTCTGTATATTATTCAAAAGCAGTATTGTGAATACAGAAATGTGGCAAGAAATTTTCAGCATCCGTATTTCTCTTTTTGTATGTATACGCATGCAGCCTGTTTGTATGGGAGGAGGCAACAGAAGGCTGGATGAATACAGAAATTCAATGAATGCTCCTCTGCTTAAAATGCAGAGCCTGTGTGTTGGCAGGGACCAAAAAGTCCTTAGTTAAGCTAATCGCCAGTCCATTTGGCAAGGATTACGCTCAGCTTAGGGTTCGTCCCACGAAACAGGGTCCCTGATTCATAACAGTGATTTGAGTAAGTAATTTTATTGACAGAGCAAATACTCCATTCTGAGATTGCTTTAATCAACTGTAAGATATCCACAGGAAGACATCAGTAAGAGTAAAATACCATCACATCAATTAAAGATATCAATATGCCTCTTAAGTGTGTGTGGGTTCTGGCTGGGTTTACTTGAGGACAAAGTGAAAGGAATAAGTCAGACAACCAAGGGTCTAAACATTACTTCCTGATGACAGCCAACAGGGGGCACAACATGGGTTGGAGAGGCACTTATTTACCTCACTCCACCTGGGCTCAGAGCCTGTTGCACTTAACTCGCTGAAGTGGTGGTCAGCAGGGTGAAAAACAATCCAATTCCTCCAGGAGTGTCAACACTGGTATACAGTTTTAAAGAGGCAGTCAAACAATCCACAGCTCTGGCTGGTGCGTGCAAGGTAAGCTGGACCAAACAATTTGAGTTAAATGATGAACACAGGACAGTTTCTAAGTTCAATGCTTCCTCATTGAGTTTTTCCTCTTGTTTACTTGCCAACTAAATTAACTTCAAAAAGCAGCGGTGGGTAACAGTGCGCCGTGTAGACCAAGAATCTGAGAGTTTCCGTGAGAACCTGGTAATCTTTCTTGTTCAATGATATCACTGGGACCTCACAACAAGGGAGATCACAGGTGTTATCAAGCTTAACTTTGGCTTTCTTGGTCATCGTGAAATCAGCATTTATGATGTGTTATGATATATACCATGGGTTTGCATTTGGGTTTTACAATTAACACTATACCCATTTTTACACATTTAAACACAGAATTTGGCATTAACCTATGTTGAAAATGTTTTTTTTTTCATTCTGGGTGCAAATTTCTAGCAGTAAATCACCCAAATGCTACATGAAGCCTAGCTTTTCTGTCTTAGAAAAGTGATTCAAATAACTTGTTGACTTACTCCTGCTGCATAATATATTTCTCCCTCTTCCTTGCATATGCCCTGTATGTCCCAAATGATAATATTTCACCAAAACACGACTTGATACGCTGCTTCTGTCTGAATCCTAAGACACAAACCTATCAAATTTGCAGATACAGTAGGTGTGTCGGTTTGTTTACATTAAGAGCTCTCCCGTTGGTTCCACTGGTTCTTTCTCTATCCATTGTAAACATAAAAAAAAAAAAATCATCAAAAAAATAGGTAAGAGCTTTGAGTCTGGTGTTTTGTGTATAGACGAAGTACTTAGAGACATGTTGGCAATTGACTTACGTAAAGTTATACAATTTCAGTCTAAATGGCATAATTGCATTTTACATGAGGGCATGGGCTTTACCCAAAACCCCCATTGTCATTTTTGTAACAGTTGCCTGTTATGAAATGACCTTGTTAAGCGTAATTAGTTGGAGCTAAATGAGGGTATTGTTGTGTTGAACAAGAAATTGGTCTTTTTGTCTGAAAATGTTCTGGAGACAAGCCCCAGTGTCTGGATTGAGAAAAAAATATTCATTGGCAGTGAGTAAGAAACCAAATTATAGAATAAGTTTTGCATTATTGACAATAATCTTCCAACTTATTAAAACACAAAAAAATCATCCAACTGCAACGGCACACACATCACAATTTGGTTTAATTCAATAAACTACCAGAGACCTAATCAATTGTTATTCTTCCCCTTAATCTCCTTAATGACAAAACCAATCAAAAATCCTTCAGAAATTTTTCTCATCTTGCTTAGCACACCCTATCAATTGCAGTAAGTCATTGAAACATGTTCAGGGGCAATGACACAGATCCAAAAGCAGCACTAGATTGGCACAAAAACATATTAACCATCATGATGTTGTTATCTAAAGCCTATTAAATGATGGATTTGGGCCTGATTCTTCTCCACCCATGTGCCAGTAGTGCAGGGGAATAGCAGGAGAGCGCATGTCTAAGCTAACAGGTTCATTAAGTCTAGGTAAATTGCTGCAACATCCGGGACTTTAGCATCTTGGCAACCAGGATTGTAATGGTAAAAGAGAAACACCCAGCAGAGAATCCACCTCATCCCTTGCTTGGGTATTATTATGCCTCACCAGCTCTGGCTGCTCATTACTGACATTGCACACATTCAGATGAGCCAATGTCAAATGAGCATGCACACAAACACACAGTACTGTACTCTGTGGGGTTTGAGTGGATGGACTGATGATTCTGCACAAGACACAACAAACTCACCTCATCAAACACTGACAAGAACCAATACTAAACTGATTTTGTGATTCAGGCTCATTTCGTTTCATCATGCATATGACTGGGATCACAACAACGGAGTGTGTTTTATACCAAATCTAGCCACCTTCCGAACCCAGTTTACAGAATATGTAATTTCAGCTGAGAGTAAAATGGCTGATAAGAAGTAAAGTCAGCAAAGCTCCTAAATTGGATGGTTACAGAAGTGCAGGAATCTAAATAAGATGTATGGGCTGCAGCCTGTAATCTGTGCGATTTTTCCTTATCAGTTTCAGAAACATGCAATTAGTTGAAGATGGCCGCAAGGTTTACTGAATAACCCCATTAAAGAGAACAGTGTTAAATAGGAAAGTGCCTAAGGGCAAATGTAATGGGTTTTTCCATTGACACGCTTTCTATTTGATGGGAGAGAATGCTTTCCTTGTTCTTAATTCAGGCCTTGGACACCTTGAGATGGATGGTATTTATTCCATAATTTATGAATATAATACTCACAATATAAATGCTGAAACACAATCCAAGTACTGCGCATTATTTGTTTAACTATAAACATCTGGCAGAAAGTCTGTTAAGAGCCTGAAGGCAGGCCTCATTTTAGGGTATGATTGGAGTCTTTCAAAACAGAAGAAACTCAAAACTTCTATTTTGTGAGGTAGGTGCATAGGAGCATGATGATGGAGAGAGCCGCCACATTCTTTGCTTTGCCAACACATCAAACTCACTTTAGCCATGACAGCCATGTTTGACTTCTCAGGAGATCACAAATAAATTGTTTATTGCAAGTTACAGTGTGCAAGATTTTTTAATTGCAACTTAGGGTATGATAGGAGAAAATGTTTAATAAGAGTTATTGCAAGCAATCACCCTATACATTGGGAAGCAAATCATATCAACACTGTGAAAATCAGAGCTTAATGGAGTCTATTTTTAGACACAGCTTAGTATAGCATGACTGAACAGAGCTCTGGTTGCTTTTTTTGCTTCCATCATCCGGGGGTTTGGTTACGTTATGAATGAGCCAAGTCCTTCACAGCACAGATGTCTTTCCGGTGAATGTTTGTAGAAGTGCACTGACCGTTGGTACTGTTGGTACTGTTGGTACGGTACAGAACATGTATGATAACAATTCTGTATTATGTCTGGTCTACACAAGATTTTAATCCCCAACATATATTCCAAAAATAGCCTGCTCATGGTGAAAGATACAATTATTGATTACATTATAGCTCTGAAGGAACCCTTTGTTTCTGACCCAGCTCACTATGCACAAACACATTACTGCAGTATTACATAATATATACATAATATACACTTACTGGGAGGTGTAGCTCATTACCACTTTTTTCCTCTTATCAAGAGCCCACAAATTGTTCAGAGCAATCAGCCAACATTAATGGAAACAGACAGAGTTTTTTTATCTGCTCCATTTCGAGCTGCAGTTACTTTAAGTTGTTGTTGCAAACATAACACATTCTGTCACAATTCCAGCTTTCCACTGACCAACTATAGTCTGTCCTTTGTAGTTAACTGCATAATCACTCACACAGATGCATTCATGAATGAATTTGGAAAGCTGGATATGGCACAGCCAGTCAGCTTTGCAGTCAATTTGCCCCAGTGGCCAACTATGATACTGCACTAAAAAAAATCCCAGTGTGACCCAAAAAGCATTTCCTCCCCCAGACCACTCCTCTAAAAGAAAAGTCATTGACCATTGACAGAACACAGACTGCAAACAAGGTCAGGTACCAAGAGTTTTTTTTTTTTAAACTTTCCCAGAAAGTCATAGTTTGAAGGACCAAGCAGTTGTAGATACTGTACATCTAGGTCTGCATTGTCCTAGTGTGAGAAAAAAATATCACATCCTTCATACCCGCATTCCTGATGTAGATCCAAAATAGATTTATGTTAGTATAATTCATAGTCAGTGTTATTCCCTGTTTACTTTTGCTGCAGAGAGGTGAAAGTATGGCAGGAAAGATGACCTAAAGATTTGTATATTATAAAAACCTTTAATTTTCTTAAAATATAAAGTTAAGTCAGTGATAGAACAATGCACCTCATTAATATTGCTGTGGACACACCTGCTCTGGCATAGAGAGGCCATGACTTGTAGGGGAGTATTAAAGTGAAAGTAAACGAAACTGCTGAATTATGGACCGTAATCCTATTGGCCCATGAGACTCAGAGTAGCTGTAGCAGCTCCTCCGGAAGGCAATCAACCAAAATTGTGATCAGCAGGTTAGCTGAGAAAATTCTAACTTTGCAGAATTGTGTAAGAAAAAAGACACAAAAACATGAGCTTGGTCTGTAAGAAGCCCACAGAGGTATTAAAAAAAAGCAAAGAGAGGCAGAAAATACTTAATGTAGTTTTTCAGTGTTTCCTCTAGGATTTTTTTCAGCAACGAGGGCAGCACCCACCCCCTGCAAAATTCACATACTGAGCCAACCCCACCCTCAACCCATCCTCAGTGTACATGGCAGTCGAATGTAATATTGTCTTCACATTAGCTTGTTAAATCTAGCTTTCAAGGTCTTCTTTTTCAAGAGTACTTGCAGTCAGAAATTGAAAATCTTTAGGGGCTCAATGAAAATATAGCAAATAAGTTGTTTTTCCATAATAAAGGGATACGATTGAATACAAAAAGTACACTAGGTTTTTTAATTATTTCTTTCTGGATTTATTAAATTATGATGTAATTATGACAGTCATCCCAGTGTTGATAATGAACAAATACTGAAGGTCATGGTTCAAAAATATAGTCTATATGCCTAAATAACTGATAGTGGGATACTATGGAGACCCAATTGAACCATTCAGGTCGTCTGGCCCACTTTGAGCACAGCCAGCTGTCCACAGCAGGACTGCACCTCTGCAAAAGTTGTGTAATTGCGACAGCATGACATTTCAGAGGATTCTGAAGCGGCAGGCCGCCACTGCAAAATGTATACTGCTGAAATCCAGACACTGTTGTTAACTGCCAATGTAGGTGTGTGTGTTTGTATAACCATGAATATATCACAGATATATTTTGAAACTAAGCAAGTTCAGAGGAAAAAAAAACATAATTTTCTATTTCTCAAACTAAATGCAGGATGATGTCTTGACGCTGCTTTTGATCTCAAAACTGACTGATTACGCTGTTCAAAATGTGGCAACAGAGTAAGTGGATTTTGCACTCCAAGCTATGGTGTATGCTCATTTCTGGTGAGGCTATTTTAGTATTAAAGCCTGCAATCTGTTATCAACTCCCTGTGGACTAATGGGACAGACTAACTCCCAGGCTCAACATTAGTCCCAATCAAGCCGTAACCAAGCTGCCATTTGACTGGCACACACGTCTGTCTTTTGGAAATGCACCCACATACAGGGCTGCATTTCTTCTGAATGAATAAACAAATCTATTCACCATCATAATATTCAGCTAATGCCACAAATAACCCTGTACTTGTAATCCTATTTAGTTTTAATTTCACAATAATTTTGCCCTGCTAGGGTCAGATCGACTTCCTCCTGGGTGTGGTTTAAGATGACGGTCATTCTGACTCTGACATTTGAAATGATGGATATTCTATTAAATGTAGTGTTTCAGTGAGCTCACTAGGTTGCCACTCTGTTACAGGCCTAGTAACCATTGACCTTGACAGCAAGATAGGACAGCCCCCATCCTGAAGGCGAGATTCTGATAACCATGTCATCCATCATAGTGGCACTGAACCAAACACACAGGTCAGAAACCTCAAGTTGGCAGTGAATCCCCACCTACATATAGTGTATAGTGGACACATACACACACACACACACACACACACAAGCTTACAATAGGGAAAAGCCGACAGTATGGTCTTTTAGCCCTTAAAGGATACAGTAGAATGTTCATTTTTGTCAGCGATCAATGATGTATGCAGCTCCACAGTGTTGTGGGTTATAGGGCTGTCAGTCAACCCCTCCCCCTGTCTCTCTCATACACATACACATACACACATACACACACACACACACACACACACATACAAACAGGCAAAGACAAATCCATGTGCCCACCAACACATCAACATCATACATGTGCACAGGCACACACAAGCTTTAGAATGTTTGGCCCCTTCTCAGAGAGCTTGCTCTCTCTATCTCACTCGTTTTTTTTTTTTTTTCCTTGGGCTTTGCTGAGATAGTCTACAGCTTGAACGTATTACCTCCTGACAGAAAAGACCTCAATTCCCCACCAGTACACACTAACAAGAGAGTGAGAATCCTCCTTACAGCATGTAGGTCAGCCCTGCCTTTCATGACTGCCGGTTAAAAGAAGAGGTTATTACCAGTAGATCCGAGCTCTACACTCCCACTGACGCTTTTTTGTCTAAAACAGCATGCTTCTCCCACCTGAGTATGATAGTTTATGAAAAGCACATGCTGCTATGAAGTCATGCTCTCTGAACACAGCCAATGACGCTGAACTCTGACCTTACAGCCATAAAAAAAACCTGGCACGCCTCAGTGATATCATGGTGTCATAGAATTTGCTTTTCCCTAATCAAGGGAATTCTCCATCGGTCCCATAACATTTTACATCCCGACCAGTGAGAGTGGCATAGTCATCACAAATGCCATATGGACATTAACATCAAGATAATGTTGTTGAGGATAATTTGTGAGTGATGAAATATTGCTCTACTGGAGGGACAAAACTTAATTACACAATTCAGCTAATGCTGATGACTGTTTTATGAAGGGTGGATGTCAGACAGTTGGACAGTAAGCCACGGGCCATAACATGTTTGCAAACCTGGACCTGATATTACAGTCCAAAATGACCAGTTTCAGCACGCAGATATTTTGAAAGGTTGAATTAGGCCATAACTCCAAATGCATTATCATCTAACTAAATTCTCTCTATCACAGCCCTTGTCTCACTGCACCATGTGAGGCCAGCTTCTGTTGTATCCTGTATTATATTACAGTACACCTCTCCAAGGAGAGATTATCTCAAAGCATTTTCCACATGGATATTTCCTGCTATAGAGTGTAGGGCATAAAATGTACAAAATGACAGGACCAAAACCATCATTTTAATTTTAAAGTATGGGGCTTTTAGAAGTTTTACATATGATAAAATACCTCAAAAATAATATTCAGAAAATATTTTTTAAGCTTTCATTAGCTGGTATTGACACTGTCAAGACTGTGAAAAAGCAGTGAGAAGACTCTCTAAATGAGAGGCTTTTTATATGATGATGAACTGTCATTCATCATATAATTCATCATTCATCATTCATCATTACACCCTCCATACAGAGATAAGTACCCATTTTTGGAAACATTACAAATCTTTGAGCGAGTGTCACACAATGTGTCAGAGTTAAAGCCAAGGAGGAACAGTTGTTTTATATGTAGCTGACACAAGAGGGAAGGGAGGCAGTGTAAACATTTGACAGGTTGAATGTTAAATATTTGTCTGAGATCGTGGTGGTGCATACTGGCACTGTTTGGTGATGATCAGTGACCACAAACACAATTCACGACGTTTCACGATCCATCATATAAAACTTGCACTATTTATTTCTCAAAATGAGTTTATTTTTAAACCTACTTGTTTTCTATGTATGTTTATGTAGAATCTCAAGGATACAGCCAGTGATATTCTATAATTTTGTTACTGTTATCAAATCTTATATTATATAAACTAATAGCTAAACTTGGGGACTATTGTCAGCACAGCTTTGGTAAGTTACAGAGTATTTACAATAGCAGGACAGTGTATGTGAAACTGACTCAAAATAAACTACATTACCTTGTTTGTGGTAATGAAGGAACATGTTACCCAGCACAATGATGTGAATAGATTTTTTTCCACACAATATATCAGGCTTTGGCAACAAAAGCAACACTTATATAGTTAGTGATCAAGTCATTACTTATTTTGGTCTTTTTATGAGATTAGTTACCAATAAGAAAAATGCAAAGCAACATTAGATATACTTTGATAACATACATATTTTATGAATTTCCTCTCTGTGTCTACCTCTGAGGAAATAAAAAAATAAAAACAATAGAACAGAGGAAAAATGAAATTGCCCTTTGTTGTTGCCCTGAGCCACGCTTTAATGCAGTCAGTTCCAGTACAGTCTGTTGCGATTCCTGGAATTGACTGGCCTCTGTCATTCTCTCCTCTCCTTCTTTCTCCGTCTGCCAGATAGGGAAAAGGGTTGGAACAAGCCTGGAGCTGGAGTGATGATTGATGACACGCCTCCTCTGGTGCACACTTCCCTGCTGACGCACTCTCACACTGCTACACTTTTCAGCACTAATTGGGCAACCCTGCAAACTCCCCTCTCTGTGTATGTGGGGTCCAGGTCTAAGCAAACCACCCACTCAGAGAAGTGTGTGAGCTATACTGTTCTGATTAAGCACTGCTCACAAGGCCCCTAGCATGTCAGTATCGCACAGTGGTCCTGTTTACTGTGTCGTACACATTTGCCAGACGCTAAGGTGGATATCACAAGTCATAATATTGACATAAGATGAGAAACCATGAACATCCCTTTGGAACAGTTGAACTATTTATATCCACCTGCAAAAAATGGCCTCTATACACGAACACGATACGTTATAATACAGACTTTAAACAATGACTAAGCAATGCAATCCAGACAACAGCCACTTGATATTCCCCAAGACTGTGTTTCGGGCCAAGGTGCTATCTGTGGCTCACATTGTTTATTTTTCCTGACTTCATTGACGGTGACTTACATAACCTATGATGTGTGTATAATGCATTTATGAAGATGGATATTAAGTGACACAATTTAGACTAAGTGCCTCGCACAAGGACACATCAGCAGTTTCCTCTGTGCCTGCGTTTGAACTGACAACCTCGGGATCATTAATCCATTTAGGGTGCGAAGGGTTACAGCAGAGTAAACAGAAGGCCACTGTCCTTTAGAGCTGTTTGCTAAACAGCACGGCATGTTCAGATGATCCAAATTCATCCACAATGTTCAAGCAATTACTAAGCTTGCAAACCATATGGTTGGGAAGACATCTAATAACAGTCTGCTGTATGTTCTCTGGTTTTCAATGAAGGACAAAGGTTCAGCTTATGGGTTGAGGAATTGTTGCTGTGCACTGAGGCATGACTGATCTGTGCAATTGGTGGGCACAAAGAGTATTATGTAAAAACCCTCCTGAATAAATATACATGATGTGCCTCTAAATCTGATTACAATACTGAAACAAGTGGAAAGAACCATTACTGTCATTTTGCTCCCCACAAACTTAATCTCTTGCTTGCTTCATCAGCAAACCCCTGAAAATGTTTCTTGTTTGGGGGGAGGGGGTTTAAATTCCTTTTCCTGTTTCATTTTCTCTCTTGCCCTTTTTTTGCTCTTTTCGGTATACTCCTCTTTTTATCTGCTTCTATTATCCCTACACAATTGTTAATGTTTAAGTGTCTCTGGGCCCCTAAACGGTATAATTAGGACCTGTCACTTCCTCAGCAGCAGAGTAAACCAGGAAAGGCTTCAGCGTGTCACGTCCAGGAGAAAATCATAAGACTTTAGATTGAGGAGGAGGTGGAGATGATATGTACAGAAGCCTTTGAATTTATTCTCTGGCTGGCTCTCATCTGGGTTTAAGCAGCCACTTCTGAGGACGAACTCAGAACTTTAGGTAGCTGCTTGCCTTAGACTGGTTTGCTAGTTGATTAGCTGTTTCTAAAACCATTTATGTAAGCTTACAGCGTGAATTATTCTTATTCCATTTTTTAATCTCTACAAAGGAATGCCTGCATGAATTATTCATGCAGTCGTATACAGTATTCCCCCTATTATTAACTGTGAGATAAAAAATATATCTATCTGTGGAATAATTTGGTGGGCAAAGCAGCAGTTGAGTTGACACACAAGAAGTGCACATTCGAGTTGATCGCAGAAAATAAAAATCAATTTGGAGGAACTGGCAAGTGTCCATATGAAGTGCTCTGAACATTTACTCATAGGAAAGGTTTCCTTGCTGTCAGATGCAGTACAGTGAAATGTCTACTTCAGCTATGCCAGTCACTATATCACTATACTGTGAAATGTACTGCATCTATATTGTATTACCAAAAACACCCACCAATGATCTTACTTGACATCATTGTAAATTAGTCTTTTCAAGTTTAAATCAAGGCAAATAATAATAATGTAATGACTGGCGCTTTTTACTCAAATATATATACAGCAAGATAGACAAATGTGCAGCATTTGCTAGTCTCTCAAGGGGGTTTTACACTGTGCCCCAATAATTTTGATATTTTTGTAAAAGCTTTCACTCTCTTTGTCAATTGCCATGGCAGCTGGAAAACAGAATGTGACACAGCATGTAAATAAGTAGTTCCTGCAGCCAACAAACACGTTGTGTCAACCTGAATTTTGTGTCAAGTGTCAGGGTTTAGGGCAAAATTAAACCTTATGGATTGCAAGAGACTATCAGTTACCATGCTGCACAAGCCTCGCTCCTTACGTTAGTGAAAACTTTATTGATATGTCTTTTTAAAATGTCTTTCACACTGCCACAAATATCCATTTACATGAGCAATTCTTCTTTTCTAGAGTTTTAAATCAGAGCATATTGGACTCCTACACAAAACAAGGTTTTCCTTGATAAATGTTACCAAGTCTAACCACTTGAATAGGGGAGATTTCTTCCTTACTGAGTGTAATATCATGACCAGTTTCCTATCTGTCGTCTTAACTCACAAAACACTGTCCTTTTTCATTTCATACTTCTACACAATCAATTTCTTAGATATGTCATAACTAAACTTGTTTCTCTGCTAAAACAATCCATTATGCAAATTTGAATGCACCTGTCAGCACAATATTTCTAAGTGGAAAACTGCCTCGTTTTGAGGTCAGTGGACATAATGATGTCAGTCCTTCTCTTATCGTAAAAATTCATATTTCCCACTTTCTGTAGAGTTTTTTTTTTTTTTACCTTAGCTCTGGATAATGAGTTCCGGATTATGTAGTGTGTCTTAGAATACCTACTATAATGAACACAAAATATAAGGAGGGTACATCCTATACCAGTTTGCTGTAATACTACAGGGCAAAAATTGTTTATTTTTGTCTACTGGCTAAAGCAACAAGTAATAAGTCCTTAAATTCCAATTATTCAGAAGAGTAACCATAATACTGTTGCAGTGGACTGTGCTAAGAACTCAAGTCACATAATTGATCATATCTAGTCAAAAAGTAATCAAGACGATAGCTGATTATATTAGCTGACTATATTAGCTGACGTGAATCACGACAGTCTCGGGACCTTTTAATCTACAATATATTATTTATCCTCAATAGTCACACATTTGTCTGCAAGCTTTGTACAGTGCTCTGTAGCTTGTATTATATCACTGTCATTACATTAATTTACATCTTTGTACTTAATTTTTTCATTACACTGTTTACTTTTCCTGATGATTTATCATTTTCCTGTAAAATCTGGCTCATAATGATGATACACATGCTATACATATGAAGAACTCTGTGTGTCATAAATATACCTCATAAGTCTTGAAATTTCTTTCAGTCAATTTCACTATTCTTGTCATGTACTAGGACAAGCAACAAAACTTGGGTTCTGCTTCGCTGTAAACACTTTTGATTGTAGAGTTTCTTTCTTACAATGATTCGTACTACACTACCTGAAAATATTTCCTCATCACAGGAATGCATAAGATTCTCTTCTCCGGCAATCCTTACAATCAAATCAACCATTGCTGCTCCCTTGAGGTGAATCATTTTGTTCCCAGGAAAGAAATACCCAGCCAATACAGTAGAGTGGAAATCAGAAAAATCAGTGGCAGCCACAGAGACTATAAACTTAATCATCTCCAAATGGCCACAGTGGCCTGTCACAGAGAATATGACTGTTTTTCAGGTGGTTGTTTTACATGTCAACACATCTGATGGGAAAATTGGAAAACAAGCCAAAATTCATTGTGAAAGCAGTCATTTCCTGGAGTGCAACTGTTTCAAGAACCACCTCCCGCCCCTGCATTTTTTTGTTATGGAACATTGGCATCAACATTAACACAACATAATAAAGCATCTGGCTCAAAGATTCCCTTAAGTGAGCCAGTACATGCCACTGAAGTCATTCAGCACAGCACCTGTTCCCACATGTAGGCCTGGCTGTGATGGCAGATACGGAACACAACTGCGAGAACCAACCTCACAAAAACTGCACTGCAGATTTTTTTCTTTTGAACTTGTTAAATGGCCCTGAGGTGGCCATGAAAACAAAGATGACAGGATTATCCTCTCCAGGCTTTGAAAACACTACCCATTAGCAACTGCAGTGGCAAAAACGAGGGTGAATATTCTGAAATGAAAGCGACACTCACACAGCGCAGAGAGGAAGCCAGCGGGGGCATTGTGTTGGAATCAAAGACAGTGCCTGGATTGAGGTTTGTGGCAGAAAGACATGGCCCACACAGTTCTACTGAAGACAACTGGCTGTTTTAGAGACTGCAGAATGTACTGTAGTAGCTGGAAACTGATTGCATGTCTCAGGGAAGTGCCATTGTGGCACCTGACTGTCTCTCACATAATACAGTAAGAAACTATGTGTGTGTTAAATCCAACAATCAGCATGCACATTTTAACATGACAGAGGTATGGTAGCTACATACACTGTATTATCTACACATTTATTTCATTTGTAGCTCCCAGGGCTGGATGCTAATTAGCTAATCCCCCTTTTCATAATGGTAACTGGGTATAACGAGGAGGAGAACAGAGCCAGACTTCACTACAGAGAACCTAGCTGAGGTTAATTCCATGTTGCTTTGTAAAGCTTTGATGTTAAGTTTGATGGAGTTAAAGAGAAAGGGTTAAAATATATCCCGAGAGATGTACTAACCATTTTCTGATCCAACAGCTTCTGAATTAGTAGCATGGTTGTTAACAGTGCCAACCTCATACTCTGTGGTTTGAGACACCAGTAGAAGCCCTATGTAGCTCCTTCTGCTGTATTTCAATGGCTTTGAATGGCAGTTTGTACACACAGAGATTTAAGCAAACAAAACCATGTGTCTTACTATATGTTGATCAGTCAGACCGTGACTTATGATGTAAGCCACAACACCTCCTCACCATGCGTACTATGAATGGCTTGACGAAACATAACTTGAGGCAGTAATGAAAAGCACCGTTTCCATTCGTATTGGAGAATAAATATTGCATTACCACTAGGTTGGATGATTCTGTGGAAACACATGTGGTGACAGTGATATCAAAATTCAATGAAAAAGGAAAAGCCAATCATTAATTGGGTTATCGTTATATGTAGTGGGGGCCAAAAGATTACTGGCCTGGCCAATTATTGGATCTGATATTGGAATTTTTTTTTTTTTTTTTTTTTTTGTGTTGGTGATATGTGATGAGGCTGTCTAAAATCTTCCAGCCTCAAGTGGTATAAATGATAATTGGATGACTGATATGAATCTAAGCTGCAGTTTATTCTTTTTGGTATCAAGTCCCTGATTTGTTTTAATACCTTTCATTAAGAATAGTGAGTTGACAGCTGAATATTATGTGGAGAGGAATATCACTACGCTATATGAGCAGCCCAAATACTACAGACAGAACGGACTGCGCAGTGTTTCCCAAAAATACCAGACAGCTCATCCATTACTAGGTAGTAACTGATCATGACTACATTTGTCTTGGTTGCTTACCTTTAGATGCAATTAAGGAGCAGACAGATGAGAAAGAGAGAGATAGTTATAGAGATAAGGTGAAGCAGAGGGAAAGAGAGAGTCGGATGGAGACAGAGGAGTGTGAAGAAACCAAAGTCCCATTATGAAAAGCAAGTCTTGGTCTAAAATTAGAATCCTAATGAGTGGCAGTCTCAGAGATCAGTTGATTAATTCATTGTTTAACATTAGCACAGATTGAAGCACCGCCCATGCCATGGTGTGGTTGGAACAAAGCTTGACAGCCTATTAATGTTGAAGTTTTTCCTCTAAGGTTCGATTATATCCCTTTCTTTCAGTAACTGTGTGTTCAGTTGTGGCTAAAATTAAAATAATTTTACCTCCTAAATGGACAATAGAATCCTTTCATAACGGCTAGTTAAACCAGGTCCTGACTACACATTACTGCTAAACATACTATTAAACAATGGGGGTCAGGGGCCTTTTCAATAACAGCACTAACCTGTGACTGATGATGGTGTTCTGTGTTCCCATAATATGTCAAGTGCTGAGGGGACTGTTTTAAATTCCACTTGAGCAACACCAGATTTTGTTCTGTTTAATTGAATTACTCTACAGTAACAACCCATTTGTGCCATCTGTGCAAAATAGCAAAGAGTTAATATACTGTCAATTAAGGCATTAAGTATCAAATAGGGGCATTTGTCATGGCTGCCTTTGATCAACCACAAAATTAATTGAAAAGATTTTCAGTGAAATATGCAGTATTCAGTATTTCATCAGCACTGCAACATCATACAGTATTATTAGACCTACATTTACAGTGCATAACTTTTGATGAACCAGTCTCACAAATAATTAATCTGTGCAGCATGACACTTCTGTTACCTTAACTCCTGGCGCTACTGGAAACAAAAGGTAGTGTTATTCTCAGTGATATTGATTTGCTCCACTGCTTCTCTCTCCATTTACTAATAATTACCAATGCAGACTCTCCAATTACTTGGCTCCAACAAACATTTACAGCAGTCTGAAATCCACACACTCATTATGCAGATGACAGAGAGAGAGATACAGAAAAAACAAAAACCAAACCTGCTCAGAGCGACTGCAATTAAAATTCTTTAGCTATGCCAACATAGAACCAAATGACTTATGACAATACATATCTCCTTTAACTGCTGGAGTTCAGAGACCAGCCATTGTGAATATATGAATGAGCTAAAATAGAGATTACAGTCAATATTTTTTGTTTTAATTTGGAGAATTTCCTTGAGTGATGACTGAAAACACTGACAATGTTATTATAAAGATTTCTTGGACTATCTGTTAGAGGAGTTAAATATGTGTGTCTCATAAGAGATGCTGATCATTTCTTTACCATTACTTTTCCAGGAGATGTGAGGTCACACATTTCACATTCAATACTTAGCAGACAACAATGTAAGCAGCTTTACTGATCCTAACTCCAAAATCATAGTCCCCTAGAATGAAATTCATGCTTCACCTAATAGAAAGATCTAGTGGTGTAAACCTAAGACACAACATTAAAGTTGAATTTCATTAAAGGACAATAAAATACCCTCTACAAGAGCTGAAATCCCTCTATATTGTTTTTATTCACTGAAGGGCATCATTCAGATAATCATGTGTCAACACTTCTGATTTATTATTCCCATAAGATTAAACTAATGTTTACCTGTGATCCCTCCAGCCTCAACTCATGCTCACACATAAAGATCTTGCATTGAAGATAATGACATCAACCACTCAATCCTGAGAGAATATCACCCATCATAATTAAGTCTCACTTATGCAGCTAAAAATTCAGAAACATATTAGTAATTGGTGAGATATATATACACATGTGTGTGTGTGTATGTATGTATATATATATATATATATATACATACATACATACAGGCACCGACACACATACAGCTGAGCAGAACTGAACTGGAGCTCTCTAAAGGTTGAGGTGTTTTCCATGCTCAGCATACCAAGCAAAGTGTACCACCCCTGTGCCTGCACTCTGTTTCAAAGCTTCACCATCACTCAGGCTTCAAACTCTGATGTCAGCAAGTTTTGTCTATAACCTGCTGACACGAGAGGCATACCAAGACTTGCCGGTATATAACCTGGCTCAACTGAGGAGGCACAGATAACACGATGAAATGATGTCAAAGAAGCGTAACTAATTATCATGAAACACAAGGAGATGCTAACTGATTGATTGAGGATTTTAATTGAAGAGGCTCTGAGGAATCGTCAGCTCTCTGTGATGAAAGACTGGAAGTGTTGGCATATGATTTGGAGCAGAAAATACTGTACACTGTTCAACAAAAGAAGAACAAAAAGAACTTTACCCTGCAAAAGCTGTCAGCATGTAGCTTAATCTTCTACACAAAAAGACTATATACTGTATAGTCACAAGCACATGCACAGAAACAGTTTTATTTCTGTTACAGCCCATTGAAAATCTATGCACGTGTCAATTATCTGCTTAAGAAATCTGCAAAAACTCCCTACACAAAGACTCACAATCATGTAATGAATACATTTGTAAATAGCAAGTGGACAATTCACAGCATAATGCTCAATTTAAAATATAAACTATTTCCAAGCCAAAGTGTCAGTGATGTAAAAAAGAGAAGTCTCCCAGTAGAGTAGACACGTTCTTCTGAAACATTCAGTTTCAAGTAACTTCACTTTTAAAATTGCCCAAACGATAACCTGTTATTGCCTCTCCAGTCACTGTCTGTCAAGTTTAATTTTGAGGCTCATAGCTTTCTCACAACACAAAAACACTCCTCTGTGATTTTCCTGTAGAATTATTGCAATTATGTGGATGCTCACAGCTGGGAATGGGTAAAAGCTCCACCCCCCCACCCCCCACCCACCAAATAATTTTCCCTATCCCATATAATTGTAGTGATTATAAGAATATTAGAAAGATGCTTTAAAACCTAGCATAGCATCTATTTCCCTTCAAGGATTTACCTTGAGAAAGCATTTCCATTTAGGCTTTAATTCACCAAGGCACTAAATCACTTTAGTGCTAATTGAAATATATTAGAAATAGAAATGCCCAATTTTTAGAAAGCACAATGGATTGATTCGCCTGACAAATGATGACCATAAATGTAATCCATTTTGAATTGGTTTACAGTGTGCAAATCAGGCTTTTATTCTGTGTTAGCGTCACTACATAGTTACAAAATAGAGCGATAAATCATGGCATGTAACTAAAAAGCTCTGGCAGCATCCAAGAATATGTTACATTATCTACAGTAGGAAGCAAGAAAAAAAACCCTCAGACCTAAGTTTGCATTTTTCTTTAAAAGCCATGAGTGCACTTTAACACATATGTCCGACTGGCTAACCAAGGCTAAACTGTTAATCTACAAAAACCATTTGATTTATCTCATGAGTTGTGGCCTTCAACATTGACTGGATATGTTTTACTTGACACAACAAACTAAAAGGTGCACATATCTGAGATAATTTCTTGTCATTGGGTGACGAATGAGTACCACTTTTCAGACAAGTGTTTATTACAAGCCTTGATATTAAAATTGACTACAGGGTTGTTTTGGATAACACTTACTTATATAAATAGCTTTGCAACTTTGTAAATTTCCATCTAAAAGAGATTATGCTGCTTTCAGCAACAAGCTGAATGACAATTTAAAACAAGTCATGACAGACTGAGTTTCAATTGAATACCGTGGAGGAGGTTAACTGGAGGTCTAAAAGTAGGCAGCTGTTATGAAAGTCTTCTTAGCCATTGCTTTGGCATGTCACCTTGTCGGCTGATTTCCATCTGTACTAAAGCACATCTATTACAAATGGATGCCAGAATAATGAATCTGATGAATACTTTAGTATAGCCAGCTTCCCTTGGGCAATAGGAGATAGACTTATATGAGCAACATGCCTGCTTTCTACTGTTAAAAAGGAAAGGTCAGATTTTTTGACATAAGGCAGTATGGGTTTTTCACCAGTAGTATTATGTGTGCATGGATAGCTCCAGCTGGAAGCCCCTCCCCAACAACGACCACACCTTGACGCCTTTTGTTTTGCATCATGATAGTGTCTATTCACAAGCCAAAAATTGAGGTCAAATGATGTGCCTAACACTTAGTTGATCCTGAGATGTGGAGACCATGATGAGCATAAGGACCGTGAAAGAGAGCAACATTGTGCTGACAGCAACACTGATCGCATTAAACATGTGGTTCAGCAAACAGGGGAGAGGATTTTGGCGTTTAATTAATAGTGACAGACTCAGGTGTGCCCCCAGATGTGTCAGGTAAACCAGGTTTTCCCCCAAATGAGTGCATGAAACTGCAGATATCTGGCAGATAATTGATGTATTCAGAGCCCTCTATATCTGCTACATCTCCAACCAAGCTGTTGAAGATGAAGTAGCCTTGCATATACTTTTTAACAGAACTGGCTGCGGCCTAATTAAAAAAGTGCTGAAATGCAGAAAGTGTAGAGGGTGCTTCTCAGCTATGGTTATTGTCTCCGTTATGGAGATAGTCAACAATTCCTCCTTTAAATTGCATCCTTTGGAGTTTGATATTCCTCTACTCTGTCTGACCAGTATCTGTGCTGGGGTGGGGCCACCAAGCCATTTAAACTCGATGTTGTCTCTGGCACAAGTGCTTATAGTAAATGTCAAGACCTTTCAGAGCCATAATAATGACACAGTTGAGGGAAATGATACATGGCACCATTTTTGTCCTGAATAAGGCTAGAAACACAGCTCCAGTACAATCATGTCCAGCCAGAAAAGATTTTCATCAACTGGTCTGTTGACATGAGGCAATGATTTTAGATTTATATGAATACCAGACTTTCAAAGTAGTGACAGGTCAATTTTGCACCATTACAGAGACTAAGGCCTGTGGTGCAGACCTTATTTTGTGGCTGAGGGCCAACTGTCAAACTAAATAACAAAAATAAGCTAGGATCGTTGTCTTATTCTTGCTGTGTACAGCCTTGCTCCTATTTATTCGCATTGTTCCTATTTTCTGCCTTCGTAGAATGTAAAATGACAGTGTTCCTTTAGTCTATTTCTCACCATATGATACATATTTCACTGGGAAAACAGGAATACAGTGGTTGATGGACAAAGCACAGAGCACCAAGATAAAAATATAAAAGATACTTTAAGAATAGCACTGCAAATAGTAACTGTATGGTGGAAGCCTATGTTTAGCTGACACTAGCTCTTTGCTGTTGATTACAGCTGCTTATCCATGTGGAAGAGGCTGCCACTGATACCGTGTGTTTCCTGACAGCATAGGGAACTGTCTTTTCATCTTGCTGTTCCCCCTAAATTCATGACCGGATGAGTCATTTACTGGGAAGAGTCAAGGTTTATTCAACTGAATCCAAATGACATGAAACCTGTAACAAGATGGGAAAGAAAAGGGGTGTATAGCTCCTCTGAACAATGTGCTCCCCATGGAAGCTTGCTGATTTTCGGTATGTAAAAACAAAATGCAGCATATGTGCATAACATTAACGTACCATGTAAGATGCTTTGATGCAGCAGCAAACTAATTTCAAATACAAGGGCTCTTTTGTTAGGGGATGAAAATGGCAGAGCTTTTAGGTAATCAAACAAGATTAAAAGGATGATGATACACATGTGCGCCATTCCTCATTTTCAAGAAGCTCAAATCATTTAATTGATGTGGACCCACTGTCCAACATGAATCAGGGCAGCAGTAATGCAGCGCTAAGAACTGAAGAGGTGGGGGAAATGAATATATGACAACAGGCGCACCTCTCGGGATCTACTCCATAATCCAAAGGCAGTGACTAATTGCGTGCTTCTGGGTTTGTCAGTATTTGAGAATGCTCACATTTTTTAGCCATCAATCAGCTTTGGGGCACAGCAAAATTGGCCTCTAATAGTCAGGGGTCTTGACAACAGAGAAATTCAACAAACAGGCACTGTTTTCTGCACTGACTTCCTAAAAGAAATGGTTCATGCTTTGATGCCTGGCTCTCAAGACCAATGAAAAAAAACAGAGAGGAAGAAAAAAGACAGAGTGGGCCTTTGTCATCACTTTGGTGATGACAGTGTTTTGCAATTAGATGCAAACCAGAGAAACAAGAAGAGCAGTTGAAGAGGTTTACAATCTCTATTAGGTCAACAGGTGCAAGCATAGCAAAGTGATAACTTGACACTGGCAGCATTCACATGAGTGAAAAAAAGCCAGTGAATGGTTACAGCGAGTGCCGAAAAAACCCATTAAATGAATATAAGAGACAGGCAATGAAAGCATCTTGAATATGTTTTCCCTATCCATTTCCTAGATTTCTAGATGGCATTTACTAAGGCGATGACCCGCTTATGGAGAGTGTTGCCATATTCATTGGGTGGGAGGCAACTTGTTTATTGAGCTGATTTATAGCACAGAGATAATCTGTGGTCCAATAAACCATCAGGATTCAGGCAAAGCTTCTGCCACTGATCAGAGCCAACCGAGATTGACATCAGGGAATTAAATGCCCTCTCTAAAGAGACAGTCAAAGGTGTGAGTCTATTTGATGGGACGGCCCTTGGGCATGGACGGAATGTGGTAAAAAAAAAAAAAAAAAAGTGAGTACCCCTCTTCTGTTGCCAAGGTAATTCTGTGATGAGCACTGACACAACCTCATAATAAGACACCCATCTCAATACAGCCACTCACGATGACCTTATGTCACAGAAATAATTCAGCTCTTCGACAATCAAGTATGAGACAACAGTGACTAAAGGCCAAGCTGAGTGGAACTTTAGACAGTTAGCTTCTCTGTATTCAGGTCCACACCCAGCATCTCTTAGCGTCAGCATCCTCAGAATTCATATTGAAATGGGGAAGGCCTGCCCCCCTCAGCCTTTCCTCAGCCATCAAAGCGGATATTTGATATCAGTACAACAAGATAATATCAGAGCCCTCAAAAGATTACACATCTTTTTTTCTATTTCTGTGTACATGTGTTTTGAATTTTATGAAATACTGAAATAGACCACACAGACTTGTGTAATTGTCTAAAAGATTTTAGTCCATCTAAAACTTATACAGTAATCATCTTTTGAAAAGAACTACATTGTTTAAACTATAGGCAATTTTGGCAGTAGGACTATTTTGATGATATTTTTGATTATATGCTGAAATAAATAATATAATGTTGCTGTTACAAGCTCCTGAGTGCGCTGGTCCATACTACGCCCATGCCAATTAATGTAGTCCCTTAATGGGCAGCTACCTGTGCAGCTGGCATCGTAGCCTACGTGATGGAGGGAGGATGGGGGAGGATGGGGAGATTGCCATAACTCGACGGCTGATCAACAGCGACCACACATACACTCTTCAGCCTCGTTTTGAAACTGCGACATCACATTGTGCATTCAGCAAAACAGATGAACAGCACTCCAAATAGCACATTGGGCTCTGATTTTTTTTAGGCTATTAAACTCCTTGTTAAGCACTCGTGGCGTTTGCAACAGTGGGAATCAACGGACATAACGAAATCAAATTACATAAGCGACAGACTGTGGTGGGCTTATTTGGTAATTCAGGCGATACCGTCCCATTTACGAGCAGCTATGAAATCAAATACACCCAAAAATAACACATTATGTCTATTGGCTGATGTACGCATAGGGAAAGTATCTCAAAAAACTTTGCCGTTATCAGTCGAGCTACACTTGTCGCAAGAGCAGCGTCCTGTGTAGCGACCGCTGCACTGACCGCCCCCCTCCCCTCTTCAGCCCGCTGTCAGGCGAAAACAAGGACGGGATGGAGGGAAAATGACCTATTGTGTTTAGCGCTGGGCGCTAAATGACAACCCCGACTGATTCAAAAGTAGCTAACAGACATCTTTAAAACAATGAACTGGTGTTAAAGAGTGTGTGCGGTCGAGTCTTCAGCTTCGGAGAACTCCGACAGAGTGAGAGTGTGGAGCGGGAGAAAGTGAAGTTGTGTTAGCTTGTTTTACCTCAGTAGAGCCGTGTCGCCTTGTCTGCTGACCACACTTTCAACCGAGGAATAGTCCACAGTTTGTCCAGCGGGCAAACAGGACGGCAGAAAGCAGCACAGGCTGAGAATTATCGCAGTAAGCCACTGACCAGAGACACAAGCATCCTGCACCGCAATCATTATGTCCATCACAGCTGTGTTTTGTTGTCGCCTTTTCCCAAGTCTTCTTGATGCTAAAAACAGGGGGGTTAGCTTAAAAAATGAAAACCTTGACGCGAACGACGCTTTATTTCCACACTTTTCCTCCTCGGAGCCCCGTAAAGAAATGGTCCGCCGTATAGTTTCCCAGGTTTGTTTTGCTGGATGTAGAGCCCACTACTGTGCGGGGAAGTGTACTCTCCAGTGGCTTGCACACCATCTAGTGAGGAAATGCGATGTAAAATGGGAGCAGACCTAGAAGCAGACAACCCCCAGGCTCTGATCCTGTTGCCATGCGGCCGTTTCCCGGGCAACCCGTTCCCAGTGGCTCGTGATGGAGCAGTAAAACCGGTAGGTATTGATACAACCCAGGAGCAATTAAAGATATCGACTGGAGAACCACCCCCTATTTATTTCCCATAAGGAAATGAGCAGTCTGAGCATGTGGTGAAAATGGAGCTCACTGATGGTGACGCAGGTTTATCCCACAGGAAAACTCTGAAAAAGATTTTAGTCTGATACTATAAAGATATCGCAGACAACTAAAATATCAAGGAGCATCATTATTAATCATCATTTATGCGTGTAAAAATGTAATAGTTTTTTAAGAAAAAAAAGAAAAATCCACAAAATACAATTGAGACATTATCATCAAGTCCCTTTTGGGGAATATTAAGGATACTTTATATTATTTCATTAAGGGAGGCAAACTGCAACAACTATGTGGGAGCTTTCACACAGACACACAAGCAGAGACACACAGGGACACAGGGGGCTTACAAAGTTTGTTTTAGAGCTGTAGCCCCCAGTATTATGCTGCTCTAAGCCCTTTGACTTAGCCTACATAAGACTGTACAGCCGTAGCCATGGAAATGACATACATTTCTCTGAGGTGACATGTTGGCATGGTGCCACTGCATTATTGCAAATGACAGATTATGAATATAACATTAGCAAAACTTCCTGGTGGATATTCACTAAAATAGCATTAAAAAAAAAACCTTAAACCAAGCAGTCAGCTTTTGTCAGTATTTCAGAAAACATGCACTTACATTTTACTTAACATTTTACAAAATAATTCCAGTAAGATAAAGTGGTGATAAGTATTCAACCTATTCTGTATATATATATATATATATATATATTTTTTTTTTTTTGTGTGTGTCTGTGTTTTTATTTGTTGTTTTATTGCTGATGTTATTTTAAAGTTTTGAGTTTATTTCCTATATATAAAGTATCTGATTCTATTCTTCTGAATCCTATATAACACTTTCTGTTGCCGAATTGTTATACTTTTTTTTATTAATTTCCCCATGGGGATCAATACAGTCTCATGATATCTTATCTTAAAATCTTATCTCACAGACCACAGAGCCAAGATTGCAGTCTGTGATGTTATCAAGATGCACTGTCTGGAGCTGCTCGATTGAAATTAAATGGGGTGAGTGACTGAACCTCAAAAAGGTTTGCTTCAGTTTTTACACTGGAATAAGCTTTATACTATTTCCTGGCCTTTTGTTTAGAATCAGGAAGGGAGCCTTGATGTTCCATAAAGTCATTCTAGGTTCTGTGAGAGTTCCCTTTTCATCTTTGGTTATTATCTACCTGAGGAGATAAGTTGTTTATCAGAGTGGTTTGAGAGAGAAGGAGTTGGGACACATTTCTATTTGGAGGACTAGCTGTGACAGAGAGCCAGGAAACTGGTTTCCAGAGGTTACAAGGGACATTTCACCGTGTTGGAAATGAGTCAACAACCAATGTTCCATGACAAGCAGCATTAAAAGAGGGGGAGTGAAAAGTTCATCTTGTCACAAACACAATTCTAATTTGCATAACTGAAGCTCCCTCTACTGTTAATAGCTTTGATAATACCATCAATACAAATTTTTATACTGTGGTTTTGTGACAGAGGTGTTTTGGGCAGAGTAAGTAAGTAAGATATTTTCCATCCTTCTCTTGTCAGTCACAACGATGATTTTTTATTTTTTATTTTCTTGGAGCCCTTCAAATTACCTCAGAAAATGTACCTTCCCATGCATGAAAGCTATAATTACAATGACTCCATTTAGTGTTAGTGCACTGTGCAGAGGGGGGAGAACAGTGGCAGCCTCTAATATTCAACTCATAATAACCCCAGGAATTATGAACAAGATGAAAGAGATCAGGCTTTGGACTATCACAACGTCTGAGCTGTTTTGAGTAATGGATACCTCAGACATTTCTTCAGTTTTCATAATCAGCTGTCTTTTTGAAACCAGAGTGAAATCAATGCATGGGGAGTGAATGAAGCGACACATTTACCATTTTTCCCAGGACGACATGTTTCCCTAAATATATATTCCTCACAGTGATATCAGCATGTTTATAAGGGAAGCAAGAAGAATCGACTTGTTTGTGTGTCTGTTTGGGAGGTTATGGAGACTGGCCACAGTATTAAAACTGTGGTTATTGTCTTAATTGTATGCTAACAATGTGGCAAAAACCACTGAAGCATAAGCTGCCTTATTTTTCACTGTTCTAAGTGAACGATGAGCCTGAACCAAAAAAGCCTCAGCAAAGAAACCTTTATTGCTTTTTTGCCGTCTTATTGCATGTTGTCACAATATTTTCTGCAGGTATATTTGCCTTTACACACAATACCAACCTCAGTTTATGGGCCTAATTTAACATGAGTGATACAGCATATTGAAAGCTATTGTTTTCCTGAAGTAGCTCAAGTAGTGCATGGTCATTTTTCTGTAATAGTGATTTGGTTGGCTATTATGTTAATGGTTGACATCCAGCAGGGAAGTGTGCCAATCGATCACAACAAACATCGAAACACAAATGCAGAGAGGTTCTATTAAATGCTTCCCTGCAGCCTGGGTTTATAGGAAATAAGAATGATGCATGAGGGGAAATGTAAGGATAATTGATCTCACATTCAAAGGATCCATGTTTTAATCCCAAATTTATTCTACAAAGGCTCTATTTTAATCAATTAAATAATTATAATTCTTGATGTAGAACAGCCCCTTCATCTCCAGTTTTAAAATTTAAATTGTCTCATTTTTTTTACATAGTAAATTGGCAGCACTGGCTTGTAAATTCACTAACCATATGAATTATTCATTCACATTTTGTTTGACATCCTCCGGTTTAAGACAGAAAATAAGCATTTTTAGGTGGACAACTTCTGCACTTCAAGACCTCAACCAAACACATAAAACTAGTAATATCAACGTGTCTTCACAAAAGTGAAACAGAGGGCACTGAAACTCTTCCACAGCATCTTATCAACAACTACCGTTGGTCACGAGGCTGCGGTGCAGTGAGTCTCTTCCTGCACTGATGCCTCTGAAAGTAGAGACAAAAGGCTCCAGTGGGGCCACGTTAATTTAAAAGAGAAATTAAAATCGGAAGACACTGCCATACATGAAACAGAAATTAATTATGTTTTACTGACATTTCCGTAAAGGAGAGTCAAGTGTGTCAAAGTGTAAAGATTCACCTGCAACACCAAGATGGTTTGATAAACTTTTGACAGTATGGTGCATAAGGGGTTTGAAGCTTTATGAAAACTGTTGACGTTAACAGAAGGGAAGAGAATTACAGTAAAACATCGACCTGATGTGTCCACCTGCTAAGTCAAACCAACACCGTCTCAACTATGACATCCGCCTTTCAAAAAAAACTGACCTGACTTTCTAGGAAATACAAAACAAGGAAACGTGAATGACCTTGCTTTTGCCCTCAGTTTTTCAAATAAGAAATTCCATTATGGTATAGTTCAACAACTGCCACTTGTCTGTGCAGAGAGTAATGTATTACATTTCTCAAACAGTACCTTACTGTCAAAGTCCAAATGCACATTTATAACTTATATATAGTGGACAAAACACATTTGAACGAACTATGGAGTTTGATATATGTAGCCCTCAAGCAGTGATTTATTTTGAGTCTTTCCTTTCTTTGCTTTTTGTGCACCGCCCATGTGGGACAAAACCTACACCACTCATGAGTCATAACTTATTGGTACTCTTAGACAGTGCCTACCGCTTTTCATATATGGTGAATAGTTCATAAAGCTCCCCTTGAATCATTAAATGTAGCAAGAGACAGATCTTTAACCCCCAAGAGTGCAAAGCGTTTGTGATGAACTTTCTCCAGGCTGTGCACCAACGCCAGACAAGTGAATTCAAAAGAGTGAAAAGTTCATCTTGTCACAAACATATTAAGAATGGGCAACACTAAAACGTTACTGACATCTTTATAGGACATACTGTAGTTTCTTGTTAATTTTTATCACTTAAATGTGGAGCAGCTGTCTGGAACAGTTGAGTGGCCAGTTGGCAGGATGCAGAGTGGTCCGTGGTGTACCAAGCACGCTTCAGGCTACGTAATAATGAGACTCTGGGAACCAACAGTGGATACAGCCACACATAAAGCCTTCTTAACACTGAGCTGATAATTTACTGATATATAAGATGTGTTATTTCTAAGAATACAATACAAAAATTTGGATTTGCACTTGTAACTTCACTTGACTTAAATAAACAAGAATGACTTTATAGTACACAGATGTGAGGCTGACAGACTTGCAGTGTGCTGTAGTGAACAGTGGGTTTATCAGAGCGTCTTTTGCAGCTGTCTGCTACAGCTGAAAAAAAAAAACAAACGATCCACAATAGAGAGCTGAGGGGTGCTGCAAAATTGGTTGGTAATTCTGTGAGGGTTTGTCACTACAAACGACCTATTTCACATTACATATAATTATTTGATCCATTGTTATTATGACAAATAATGATTAGTGGAACTGGGCTTATGACTCTGACGTGATCACTGGCAGGCGGAGTTCGTACAAGGCATTTTTTGTAATAAAAATCTATTTGTCAGTACAATTTTATAACCTTTACGTTCTTGATAGATGCATGTATTCCCTATAACTAAATGTATTTATTGTAATGAGCAACGTTATTTATTTGCATAGCAGTGTAAATCATCTAAGAACCTCTCTGTGTGGGGAAGAAAGTGTAACACTGACTTCCCACTCCCTAGGTTTTCTTTTTTATGTTCCGCTCAAACACCAGCCACAGGCAAAGCAGCAGCTCCTGTTTGTTTTCTTTGATTGTGCGAGCTAGCATGGCAAAGCCCCCCTCTCTGTATCTACCAAAAAAGTTTCTGTTACATCTGTAAATGTTGAGCGTCTGTGATTAAACGCTTTGAACCGCAGTTTCTTCGAAGAAACCTTTTTAACGACATGTCATAATAAGTTGCAATATTTATTGTGTTTAAAACAATGTTTACTTTTAATAAACTGACCTGGCTTGCCAGAGGATTTTCAGTGGGCTGAACCACAACTTAAATGCTTGTAAAGAAAGATTTAGCATAGTGCCAAGACTGCAGGTCATTTCATTATCAAGCCTGAACTGCAAACGGCATAGTAATATTGTTTATGTTATGATATATCTCCTTTATACTTGACCCTTCTCTTGGATTTCTGCCCCAGTTATCTACCTCCCTCCTTCCATCATGAAAATGTGATACATACTGTGTGCCTTTCACTTTGAGCTCTGCCAGAGACCTGTGTGCGCTGTCACAAATCTTCAGTCGCTGATACAAGGTCGATTCAAAATCATAAATTACTTAAAGCAACTCTTAAGGGGCTGCAATGTAGCGAACCTGGTCTGCTGGTTTGATTCATTTCCTTGAAAAAACAAAATCTTTCAGTCATCTATCACACTGCTTTGAGCAGAATGACTGGATTGGAAAAAGGTACTCGTACAGAGAGAAGTTTTAGCTGAGCTATCACCTAGAAAGTACTCTTTAGTTAGTGGTTTTGCCATTGTTGCCATAGTACAATATCACTGAACTGATGCTGACGAACTTCGGAGAGCACTTTTCAGACAAGAAATGTGTTTTGTGATTGTTTTATAAAAGCTATAACAGCTTAGAGGATAATCTACTGTTATTATACTGCCAGTGCTGCCAGGGTACTCAGACCTCCTTTGTTTGGTGCCTTTTGTGTTACTATTTTAATCATAATCACAAGGAAAAAGGCCCTTTCGGGTACTATCACTGTATTAAGCATCTAATTTGGAAGCATGCTGCATGTAATGAATAATGTTAATTTTTTCAGTTATTACTAGATTCAGAGATAAAAAGTCCATGTTAGTTTAAGTCATATTTAGTCAGCCTTGTCCTTTTTTTTTTTATTTAAGTCGACCTGACATTTTACTCTCGTCATAGTCAAATAAAACCATAAACATTTCAGTCTCTTTTTTGTCATTAGAAGATTAGTTGACGAAAATGTAGTCAATGCTTTAGTCTAGTTTAAGTCATGACAACGGTTGAGCGTTGAAGTCAAACCTCAGCAAACTGCTGTCACATAACATTTCATCCAACTGGTTTTAGGCTGAAAGAAAATTTAAATGAAAATAAGCCACAAGATGACAGGTTGTGTGATTAACAATACAGCTTTATGGAGAGGGTGTCACCATGGAATACTGACACTCAAGTTAGATCTTGAGTGTCAGCACTGAACAATATTCAGCCAGATTCCGTATTTGACCACAAAAAACAGCAGGGACTTCAGCAAAAATGAGCATAATAATAATAATAATAAAAATTCCAAACTGTATCTTTGTAATGCATCTTTCGGATGCATTGTTCCTTCAAGTTGCAGCTAAGAAAGGCGCAGCATACGTACAATGGTGATCTGTGGCAAGAGCTGTACACTGACGCTGATTTGTTTTTCACTCACCAGGTTATAATCCTCATTTTCCATCATCACTTCTATTTCAAACACATTCCTGACCTTGTCTGTGACCAAAACAGCAGCGTAACATCACAATCATCTTCATTGTTGCTGTCGTCTGCAGCAGAGGTTTCTTTTGATGCAAGCGTGCTAGGCCTGGAGGCTGTATTAATATTGCACTATAGCAACCCAAGCAGCAGTTGATTCTTTTATGGAAAAAGTGTGAATCAAAACACTTTGCCTCCCTTCATTGCTACCTGAATAGCTCTGCTTTAATTTTTTGACTTATCTCGAACTGCTTGGCACAGTGAAGAATGTGAGCCTTAAGTCAGATCACCTGTGGAATACACCACAATCCTTTCACAGAGACTGAAATTGTTCTCTCATTCTAACAAGAGGAAGGCAGTCTTTCAAAGTAAACCTTTTAAAGGATGGCTGTCCCTAAAAAAAAAAAAAAAACCTTTTGTTTAATTTTGGCTCAGAATTTCTTCGGGTTTCTTTCAAAATAAATGTAGGCGTCATCAAATTACTATAGAAATTCACTGTGAAGAAACTTAGGTGCAAATAACACAGGTATGTAAATGCTCATATCATTATAACTATTTCCCCACATTTTAACCTGAAAATGCCATAAATCCATAAATTAAAAACAAAGCTGCTCTGTTATCGTGTTCTCTTCAAATATTATAAGAACATGTCTTCAGTTTATGTGTTTTAAATGACATCTTGTGCAATAAAATAGCTTAAATGTCACCAACAAATTTAATTTGTTGGAAATGAATCTTAACATCTTAGAAAGATGTGACCTTTTAAGGTATTCCAAACAACAACTAGGTCATTAAAGATAATCACTTCATGTTGAGCCCTTTTTTAAGGGGGTATCTAGTTTAAGGTGGAATCACTGAACAGCTATGTCTTGAGCTCTTGAATATCATTATTACATAGATTACAATGAAAAGGACCAAATCTATACTTTCAAAAACTGTCAGAACAGAAACAATTTCAGTTGTAGTAATAATGTCAATGGAAGTCTTCTTTTATCTGTGATTATTCCAATGAAAAATGACAGTAATGAGAGGAGCTAAGTTTAAATACAGCATGTGCAGTGAGTGAAATGAGGGAGAGAAAATATCCTCACCAAAAGGTGATTTTTCTCATTCAATACCAGACAGGAAAAGATAACTCTTGCATAATAGAGCTCAGGGTGAATCTGGTAATGTAGCATTTATGGTACAGAAATTCTTCTTCTTTTTTTTTTTTAAATCAGTGTCATTTTATGATCGAATGAAATGATGATCAAAACCCTAAATTTTGCAGTAGCTTGAACTAGATCTAATCCTTGATACCTGTGACATGCAAATGTACACTTCATCAAAAGAAGTGCCCCTTGACTGGTTTCACAATTCACTCAGGCTTTTGGCTTCAGTCTCACCCTTTTGAATGTGGACCTGGAAAAACGCATTGGTTACAGTGAGAAAGCGTTGAGCGGCTGTTCTTTTTGGTACAAAAGCATGACCTTCACACCAGAAGATAGGAAGTTAATTTTACATCTCATTGAGAGTTCAGTTTTAGAGCTGTGCGGCTCCCCTGCAGACAGCTGTCATGGAAAACTGGGATCTTCATAGCAGGGTTTAATCTGTCTGACCTTCTGGCACAGAGAAATAGATTACCTACCACACCCCCAGAGCCTCCACTCTAACTACCTGCATTGCTTTATGCATACCAAAAAGGACATCTGACTCGCTGCTCATTAGTAGCTTTATGTACGTCATTAGATGTTTTTTGTATTTTATCAATACAAGAAACAATGAGGTCCATCTGTGTTCTTCAAAAACAAGTCCATTTGATTATTGGATGAGCCTGTGTGCATCTTAACAATTGCCAATCATATCGAAATAAGCAGAGGAACTCCTTTCTGTGTTTATCTGAAAAGGGGATGTGACTGCAGACGGTGCAAAGTTGTTTACTATGTGGGTTCATCTCCTGCTTTTTCACATATCTCATCAACAGAAAAATCCAGTGGACATTATGAATCAAATATCCAAATACAGGCACAATATAATATTTTGGGGATTTTGTGGATTGCTTAAAAACAGCTTCTACAAAAGATAAATAACAAAATATGCTGTCTAATGTGATTTTAAAAAGTCTATAATTGAATTAAAAAAAGCTATCACCTAATGGCAAAGGACTATCAGCTTCCTGCTCATTAACACAGTGAATGTTTAGGGGAATAAGGAAAGAACAAATGGTGTGAATAAATAGCACAGAAAACAACACCTAATGCTTCAACGTCAGGAGATCCCCGGATGTGTCATATTTTACCTTGAATTGGCTAGATTGGAAGATTCAGCAAGAAATAATGAGAAGTGATATGCCAGAGCTTTGCCGGAGATGAAAAGCCTGAGGGTATCATGAATGCTCTAAAAAGTGCAGCGCAGTCTCCAGATTGGATGAGCCTTATATTCACGGCAAGCATATAAAATCCAATTTATTTGACTGCCACCAGCCCCCATGTGTGCTTTATTGGAAGGCTGACCCTGACTTGACCAAAGACAAACAAAGCTACACTATATTGTTCACCCGTTGCATCTGAATACGAAGGGGAATGAAACAAGCCATTACAGTTTTATTCCTCCTATGCAGCAAAACTTGTCTTTTTATACCCCCTGTGTTTACCCTTTACTTGAGGGTGATATAATTCCTCAGGCTATTTTGCAGCAAAACTCAGTGAGAGATAGAACAGGGACACTGAAATACAACAACATGAATAACTTTCCCAACTGGAGAGATCCAAGCGATTTTGTTACCAGCTTTGCTCTGTGGTCACAAATGTAGTTTTCACGTTGTTTTGACTCCGGCAAAAAGCTTGAGTTCCTCTTTCATTTCCCCACGGTTGACAACCCCAGCAACCCTCAGCGGGATGGTGAGGATAGAGGTGAACGTGTCAGTGTGAAATGAAATGCTCTCTATCTCCTGAGGGAGGTCCCTGCTCTATGTGGCCCGCCACTCAAGGAGAAATAACATTGCAGTGTTCGCAGATTTGTGAGGCAACTTGTGTGAAAACATGGACATTTGACTGTGAAGTAAAATCATGTCAGCGCACTCCGAAAAGATGTTGGTGTAAACCTGTTCAAGTGTAGTTAGCTAATCGTTCCATCTGCCTTTGTGTGTGATTATACAACAGATTCGATCTCTAATCCCCGATCATTGATAGTAGATGAGGCCCAATCCATGAGGAATGTGACTGAGGCATCCTGTGAACATATTTGGTGGGTACAATGCTTGCACCCTCCAAATATGTTTTGGCAGAGATCCAGGAACCCAACAACACAAAATATGACCAAATAGACCCCCTCGCTTTAGAACATTCTCGTCCTAAGAGTTTCCTAAGAATTGATGGCCACACTACAGTAAAGAAGACCTCTTAGGCTTTTCTGAGTTTCCCCTTTTCCTATAGTATTTATATAGCTTTTTGTACATGTAAATGGTCTACAAGGTTCAGAGTACTCGCCAAAGGGAGTGCCTCTATCAGAGGTAAAACCCCCTTTTCTCATTTGCATGTAACGCCTCGTTGGGGGTCCAGGGCTGCACTCAAAGAGTCTTTTTTGCTTGGGATGATTCCGAACTGAGTGAAATGACCTGGAAGCATCTAAGCGGCAGACATAAGAGAGATTAAGGAAAGGAAGGAAAGGAGCTTCAATGCTTCCTATGTTATCTCCTTTAGCATAGAAAACACTGGACCTTCCACAATCCCCTGCTGTAGCAACATTTTCGGTGGCGCATCGTTGTAGTTTCACCACATCAGAGCCTTGTAAATGTAGAGACAACAGAGCGTCTATTTTATGTTTGTGACAATTCCAAAAACTTACGGAAATCCTTACATGATTGGCTGAGATCCAAATCCATAAATATAGATTTCTTCTCTTTCAAATCCAGTTAAGAGTCATCATGAGGAACAAGCATATTGAATGTCAAGTTAACAATATCATCATCATAATAAAATACTATATATACATTAATTTCATTTCATTAATTTCCCTCCCATTGTGTAATGCTCTAAAAATTAACTGGATTTTCTCTACTTAACAAATGTATAAAATTCAAAGTGTTATTGAGAGATCCCTAGCGACAGTAGTTACATACTGTGTGTTGAAGCATGTCAACCTATTTTAGACATCAAGAATAAAACGATGGATACTAAAAATGGCCATAATAACATGCACACACTTGAACTTGAGCGCAGTTAAACACATCATTTAATTCACCTTTAATCTATATTGTTGGTTTTCAGAAGGTTAAAAAAAGACAACTCACTCCTAACTCTTTAAATTGGGAGTATTGCTCTAACTAAACCCTGATACACACTTCAGCATGTGGAGGAATCTGAAGCTGCTATGCATACTTACATTTGCTAAGCTATGATTGGATAATTGCTGTCTGAGGAAGGGATTTAGTGAACAATTCAGTTTTTCAGGGACGCCCACTCAGTTAAAACTGAATGTGCTCTTTCTTGTTTGGGATGAAAGCATCCAAATGACCAAAGTCTGAGTCATTCCCGAATTTGTAATGATATAAAGAACTACCAAGTGGTGATGGTTATGATATTTTGCAAGTACTAATTACATAATCTCACCCTGCATTTAGGCCATCACTATTCACATTCACAACTTTCACAGCGGAGGCACCCATTTTCCATTTCACACATATCTTTTAAAGAGACCATTTCAAAAGTCATGCCTGTGCATTTTTCATTATTACCTGAAATTAACCTTTT